>NC_041391.1:404407573-404646001 GCF_002162155.2 Triticum dicoccoides | reverse complement strand
AAGATCGACGGCCAGGAGGGGAGGAGCGGCGAGGAGGGGGGCTGGGGCGGCTCGGGATCGAGGGGATCATGTGGATCCTGTCGAGGCGTCTCGGATCAGGTGGGATCCTGTCGGGGCGACTCGGGTTGGGCGGGCAGTTCAAGGAAGTTTGGGAGGGCCCTGTCGGGCCCTATATAGGGGCTGCTGTGATCCAAATAACTATTCTAATTCCAGGATTAGAATAGTGATGTCCTATATATATATGTATATATATAGAAACAACATAAGGTTCCGTTAAACCTGTCGTTCGTCCAACCATTTTATAGGCCTTCCCACTTTCTTTATTTTTTTTGTTTTCATTAATCCTATATCTGAATTTTCTTCCACTTTCTTTTTCGATGTAAACTGAGTTTTCTCTCAGTACTTTTCCCTCGAACCAACTCAATTGTCCCACGTCTAGGCTAAAAAATAATTATACCCTACGTCCTATTAACTCATCAAATTAAAATGATATTTTATTTCGTAAAATGGAAGTTCTTACAAATAATAATAATAATTGTTTATATATAACTTGGCAAGTTAACTCCTAGTAATTGCGTACATAAGCTTGAAAGATTTTACTGACCAATGCAGTAATAGACGTGCAATCATCTGTTTATGTTTTTATAACATTTCTCCGTCCAGCCTAACATGATATTTTCACCCAGCCCAGCAAGTCGCGGATTTCGAGAAAAATGCAAATGGGCTTTAAATTCTACCATTTATATAAAGGCGCTGCATAGATGCTACATCATTGTTTCACCCAGCCCACCAAATGGACCAAAAACAAATGAACTGGTTGACATGTGGGCTAGTAGGTCGAAGCCTAAGCAAGGCACTGGATTTACATCCAACGGCCGGCATTCTTCTTCAATCTCTCATCTTCTTCCCCCAGCGCTGCCGGGACCGCCTGCTCCAGCCTCTGGCGTCGAGCGGCGTTGTTTTGCGTGCCTCGCAATGAAACGCTACCCCACCGACGGCCAGGCCATCCTTCCACTCCGCACCTCCTATTATTCTCTTCTGAGTGTACGCCCACCCCACACCTGAACTAGTCAAGTTTCCCACTCCTCTCCGTCTGGGACTCTACTGCCGCATCTTCCCCATCTCCGGGTCGTTCCAGTGTGGGGCCTTGCCGTCATCCACCGCCTCCCTACGCTCGGCGCGGCATGGTCAACAAACGAGAGTCATTGGAAGAGGACTGTACATGAGAGCCTGACGGCTGGGACCCATGAGGTCCATGGTCTTACACAAGGAAAGTTCCTCCTTATTAAGTCGTTTCCTTTCCCTGACAGCTGGGACCCACCGGCTGTATCTTTGCATGGAAGGAAGTGCCTCCTTGTTATGCGAAAAAAACTATTCCTCCCGCTAACAGCTGGGATCCGGTAGATTTGGTGGCTGACTTGTGGGCCTACTAAGCAGACGTGTATGCAGGGCTTTGTCAACTTAATCAACAAATGATTCTAGCAGCTGGACCATTGGATGTTAATCCAACAACCGTGCTCCTTCTTCAACCTCTGTTCTTGCTCCTGTCTCCCGTGGGTGGCAGCCCTGCCGCGCACCCGAACCAGTCAAGTTTCCCACTCCTCTCCATCTGTGATTCCACTGCCGCGTCTTCCCCATCTCCGGGTTGTTCCAGTCTAGGGCCTCTCCGTCGTCCATCGGCCTTGGTGCGCTCTGCACGGTGTGGTCAACATGGTCAACAAACAAGAGTCATCAAAAGTCTCACACCGTAGCCAAACCAGTCAACCCTCGTACTCCTCTCCGCGCGGGCTTCCACTGCCGCATCTTCCCCGGCTCTGCATCGTCCCCTTCCTAGGCCTCACCGTCGTCCACTGCCCTGGTGCTCTCTGCGCAGCGTGGTCAACGTGGTCAAGGAACGACTTCCATCGAAAGAGTACCATACGTGGAGAGGCTGACAGCTGGGTCCATGGCGACCGCAAGGAAGTGCCTCCTTATTACACGCAAAATAATTATTCCTCCACCTGACAGCAGGGACCCACCGGACGGGCCACCGTATTTCATGAAAAAAAGTTCCCCCCTGACTGCTGGGACCCACCAGCTACATCTTCGCACACAAGGAAGTGCCTGACAGTTGGGACCCACCTGGTCGAAGCGTACGTAGCGTTTTCATTCTCGTCGCGAACATGTACGTACATACTTGTCGATGTAGAGGCGCGCACGTGTCGTAGTAGAGGCGCGCACGTAGCATGTACACGTACATACAGTGGCCAGGGTGCAAGAAAGTAAATACGGCCACGTACGTACATACGGGCGGGGTTTCAAACACCTACTCGCGCATACGTACGGCCAGGGCTCGTGTACATGGCTGGGTCGGAACGGAGAAACTGCGTCGTCGTCGTGTTCATGGGGAGGCAAGGGAATGCGTCGGGTTCATGGGGAGGCAACGGAACATGTGGGAGCCAACTGGCTTGGATGGAACAGCCGATGGAAACGAGGCCTGGCGTACCGCAGATCGGAGGAAACAGCCTTGTGTTCGACCGGCCACGTTCGAAACAAGATCCTGTTCATCGGGAGGGGTCTGGCGTACCACAAAACAGAGGAAACGGACTTGTGTTGGACCTCCTATGGTCGAAACGGGGTCCTTTTGATCGGGAGCGGTGTGGCGTACCACAAAATGGAGGAAACGGACTTGTGTTGGAGCGCTATGGTCGAAACGGGGGTCCTATTCATCGGGAGGGGTGTGCCGTACCGCAAAATGGGACACCACGGGATACTGTTCATCTCCACCGTCAACCTCCTCCAGCCACCACGGGCTACTGTGCGTCCACCGTCGACCTCCTCCAGCCTCCACCTACGAATGTTCATCCACGGGCTACTGTGCATCCAGCCTCCACCGCACGCTACTCCATCGGCTAATGTTCAACCAGTCCTCTCCATGGGCTCCTGTTCAACCACCCCTCCACGAGCTACTATTCACCCAGGCCTCCACCAGCTACTATTCAACCAGCCCTCCACGGGGTCGTCCTGTTCATCCAGCCCTCCGCGGGGTCCTGTTCATCCAGCCCCAACCGGCTCGATCGATCGGGGTCTTGTTCATCAAGAGGCAACACCACGGGGTCCTGTTCATCCACCCCCACCAAGAACTGTTCATCCAAACCCCCTAGCAACGCTCACTGTTCATCCAGAGGCAGCATCGATTGGCTTCATTTAGCAGCAGTAGCAAAGGAATCGCTTGATCGCTCGGGTTCAGTAACGCGTAGCCTGCAGTGCAATTGCTCGGGTTCAGCTAGGCGACGCCTCGCTCGGGTCCAGTTAGAGCCCAATGCCTCACACACACGCGCGTACGGTACGAGTGAAATGCGCATCGCTCGGCCCCCGACCACCCACCGTAACCGGGAACTCCCTGATATTTTACTCGCCCTTGCTTCTACCATGGTTTTTTTCCATCATGGATGGCCCAAAGAATGTCATGCAGCTGCGTCTCCGGCCCGCCCAGGACGAAAAGCCCATTTTCTGTCATGATTTTTTGTCACAGAAGTAGGAACCCACCACATCTATGATGATACTGGGTTTTGTCACAATTATTGTCATAGAAGTGTCATAAGTATCAGAGAAAAAATTTCGTTCGGCCCAAAATGTCACAGATGTGTCTTTTTTTGTAGTGTAAAAAAATACGGACATAGCAGCATCATGTGACTTATTATAATAGCAACAAGCTTTAACATAATACTTTTATCACAGAACCTTTATCATAGACTTCTCATGAACAAGTGACAATTCATCACAACATCAAAGTATAAAGCATAAACTCTATTGGAAACCAACAAACTATGTTCTTATTCAACTTTGCAACTACAATTCATCATCTTTTCAGGAAGGGTCACGTATCGGAGCCTTTAGGCAAGTCCACATACTTAATCATCATTTAGTCTTCTTTGATTGCTAACACTCACCGCGTACACATGAGTAAAACGTTTCAAGCGGACACATAGAAAGATAGGGGCTTATAGTTTCGCCTCCCAACGCACTCACCTCAAGGGTGATGTCAACAATAATAACTCATGCTACCTATATTCAACTGGATATATGTTCCTAGATCTTTCCTCACCACATTATGCTTGCCAAAGGAGAAAAATAAAAGGAATAGAGAGAAAAACTTTGACTCTTGCATGAAAGTAAATACATGAAAGTAAAAGATAGGCCCTTCACAAAGGGAAGCAGAGGTTGCCATGCGCTTTTTGTTTGCATTCTCAACCCCTTAGTCCAAGAGAACGTCACGTTATATTGCCCCTGGTGATGGCAACCTTTATTATGCAGTCTATCGCTTTTATTCTTCACCATCACAAGTTCATACAATGCTCTATTTTCCCTTACACTAAATGATCTCACACTTTGAGAAGCAATTTTTATTGCCCATTTTGCACCAATGACAACTTACTTGAAGGATCTTACTCCATCCATAGGTAGGTATGGTGGACTCTCAAGCAAGATTTGGGTTTAAGGGTTTTGGATGCACAAGTAGTATCTCTACTTAGTGCGGAGTTTTTGGCTAGCAAAGATCGGGGCAAGCACCACATGTTGAAGGATCTATGACAATATAACTTCTATGTGAATATGAACAAACATAAATCACTAAGTTGTCTTCCTTGTCCAACGTCAACAATTTTGGCATATAATATTTTGATGGGTGCTCACAATCATAAAAGATTTCCAAGATAGTATATTTATATGTGAATCTTATGTTCCCTTATTAATTCTCTCATGAGTTGCATCATTGACTAATGCTATGTTTGTCAATCTACAATAAAATTTTCTACTTATAATTTTCCTTGTGTAATGTCATCACTTATCATAAGATTAGCATATGATCCTTTTGTTTTATTTCCTATCTTTTTATTGCAACAAGAAAGTAAGGAAGGCAAAACTCAAACTAAACTTTATTATATATCTCGCACACGACTACAAAGATTGATCACTAAGCAAAATCACAAAAAGAAAGGATCGGACTAAACTTTTATTCATCTAAAAGCAAAAGATAACCATGATTGAACTAAGAAAGTAACGACAAAAGATAATGGAGATGATATGATACCGAGGAACCTCCCCCAAGCTTGGCGAAATACAAGGGAAGTTCCCATACCCAATACTCAGTTTTCTTTTGGTGGTGAAGAAGAAGGTGGTGGTGCTGAAGTAGAAGCAATCTTGTCCAATACATCTCTGAGTATATCTCTTAAGCTGTGAATCTCTCGAAGAGCTTGATGGAGCAGCTCAGTGTTCTTCTCTACTTCAGCCATGATATGTTTATTTTCCGTACCCCAAGAGTTTGCCCCTGCATCACTTTCTCTTGGACGAGAAATTTTCCAATTGGACGGTATATGCACATGAGGGGTGTTTTTGAACGCATATGAATAAAATTGTGAAAATTGTTTTGATGTAGCCCGTGTAGAGGCCTCCTTGTAGGGAGTCCTTCCTGATCTCTTGGGCCTTCTTGATTGTTTAGAGACCTCATGGATTGATGGTGGGGTTAGGTTGAGTGGAGATGTCAGCCAGAGTCCCTCTCTTAGAGGCCAGAGGGTGAATTCCGAACGAGTCCCCCTCATCTTCCTCCATGACGATCTCTTCAAATTCCTCTCCCCTGGATTCAACCTAAAGCAACCAAGCTTCGCCTTCTATAGTGTTGGAGGAGAGAGAAGACATTATGCCTGGCTCAACAGATCTGACAGAAAACAGCAAGAAAAGAAAACAGGAGATTTCTCCGTGATACAAAGGTCAATAGGTTCGGGAGGTATATATAGATTTTTTAAATCTTGTGGAACAAGCAAAATAGAAGAAAACGGAGTCCGGAAAGTACCTGAGGTGGGCATAACCCACCTGGGCACGCTAGGCATGCCTGACGTGCCATGGTGTATCGTGCCCACCAGGTTCACTTTCCTGGAAGTTTCTTATTTTCCTAATTTTCTAAATATTCCAAAACTGACAAAAAACATTTTTGTGTATTTTTCAGAGTCCGTTTACTTACCGTATCACGTGCCTCCCTTTTTTCGTGATTTTGGAGTGTTCCGGAAGGTTTCCTTTATGTATTCTTCCGGTGTCAAAGTTTGGATATTATTTCTTTCAACACTAATGGGTGTACCTGAGATATAGTGTTTTATTCGTTGCCCATTCACAACCTTCGGGTTTGTACCTTCGGCATTATTTATTTTGATGGCTCCGGATCGATAGACCTCCTCGATGACATAGGGTCCTTCCCATTTGGAGAGGAGTTTTCTTGCAAAGAATCTGAAACGAGAGTTGTACAAAAGAACATATTCTCCAACATTGAACTCACACTTTTGGATTCTTTTGTCATGCCCTCTTTTAACTTTCTCTTTGAATAACTTTGCATTTTCATAAGCCTGGGTTCTCCATTCATCTAATAAGCTAATATCAAATAACCTCTTTTCACTAGCAAGTTTGAAATCATAGTTGAGTTCTTTAATTGCCCAGTATGCTTTATGTTCTAACTCAAAAGGCAAATGACAAGCTTTCCGTAAACCATTTTATATGGAGACATACCCATAGGATTTTTATACGTTGTTCTATAAGCCCAAAGTGCATCATCTATTTCTTAGACTAATTCTTCTGGGACCTATTGATAGTCTTTTATAAGATTAGCTTTATTTCTCTATTGCTAAGTTCAACTTGACCACTAGACTGAGGATGATAAGTTGATGCAATTCTATGGTTAACATCATACTTAGCAAGCATTTTAGGAAAGCACCATGAATAAAGTGTGAACCACCATCAATCATTAAATATCCAGGGACTCCAAACCTTGGGAAAATGACTTCCTTAAGCATTTTAATAGAGGTGTTGTGATCAACACTACTGGTTGGAATAGCTTCTACCCACTTAGTAACATAATGAGGAGCAACCAAAATATGTGTATAGCCATTAGAGGAAGGAAAAGGTCCCTTGAAATCAAATCCCCAAACATCGAATGGTTCAATAGCAAGTGAAGAATTCATAGGAATTTCTTGACGCTTACTGATATTACCTATTGTTTGGCATTCATCACAAGACGAGACAAACTTACGGGCATCTTTGAAGAGATTATGCCAATAAAACCTAGATTGCAATTCCTTATGAGCGGTTCTGTCGCCCGCGTGATGTCCTCCATAAGCTTCAAAGTGACATTTCCGTAGGATTTCTTCCTGTTCATGCTCAAGTACACAACGTCTAATAATACCATCTACTCCTTCTTTATAAAGATGCGGGTCATCACAAAAGTAATGTCTTAAATCATAGAAGATTTCTTTGTTTTGTTGGTTTGTGAAGCTAGGTGGTATGTACTTAGCAACAATATAATTAGCATAGTCAGCATACCAAGGTGTACTATTAGAAACATTTATTGCAGCTAGTTGTTCATCAGGAAAGCTATCATTAATTGGTTGTGGGTCATCAAGAATATTGTCAAGCCTAGACAAGTTATCAGCTACGAGGTTCTCTGCTCCTATCCTACCAGTAATATGCAAATCAAATTCTTGTAGCAGAAGAACCCACCTAATGGGTCTAGGTTTAGAATCTTTCTTTTCCATAAGATATTTTATAGCAGCATGATCAGTGTGAACAATTACTTTAGAATCAACAATGTTAGATCTGAATTTATCACAAGAAAACACCACTGCTAAGAATTCTTTTTCAGTAGTTGCATAATTTCGTTGAGCACTGTCTAGAGTTTTACTAGCATAATGAGTAACATTCAGTTTCTTATCAACTCTTTGTCGTAGAACAGCACCAACAACATAATCACTAGCATCACACATAATCTCAAAAGGCAAGTTCCAATCAGGTGGTTGAACAACAGGTGCAGTAATTAAAGCTTTCTTTAATGTTTCAAAGGCTTCCAACCAATCATCATCAAACACAAATGGAATATCCTTTTGCAAAAGATTCGTAAGAGGCCTAGAAATTTTAGAAAAGTCTTTGATAAACCTCCTATAGAAACCAACATGACCGAGGAAACTACTGCTATGTCTTGAGCTTGCGTTGGTTTTCCTTGAAGAGGAAAGGGTGATGCAACAATAGTAGCGTAAGTATTTACCTTAGTTTTTGAGAACCAAAGTATCAATCCAGTAGGAGGCTCCTCAAAAGTCCCACACACCTACACAAACAAACAAAGAACTCGCAACCAACACAATAAAGGGGTTGTCAATCCCTTCACGGCCACTTGCGAAAGTGAGATCTGATAGAGATAGTATGGTAAGTTAAATATATTTTTGGTATTTTATGATATAGATTGGAAAAGTAAAGGTGCAAAAAAAAGTAGATTGAAAGCTTATATGCTAAAAGGTAGACCCGGGGGCCATAGGTTTCACTAGTGGCTTCTCTCAAGATAGCATAAGTATTACGGTGGGTGAACAAATTACTGTCGAGCAATTATAGAAAAGCGAATAATTATGACATTATCTAGGCATGATCATGTATATAGGCATCACGTCCGCGACAAGTAGACCGACTGCTGCCTGCATCTACTACTATTACTCCACACATCGACCGCTATCTAGCATGCATCTAGAGTATTAAGTTCATAAGAACAGAGTAACACATTAAGAAAGATGACATGATGTAGAGGGATAAACTCATGCAATATGATATAAACCCCATCTTTTTATCCTCGATGGCAACAATACAATACGTGCCTTGCTGCCCCTGCTGTCACTGGTAAAGGACACCGCAAGATTGAACCCAAAGCTAAGCACTTCTCCCATTACAAGAAAGATCAATCTAGTAGGCCAAACCAAACTGATAATTTGACGAGACTTGCAAAGATAAATCAATCATACATAAAAGAATTCAGAGGAGATTCAAATATTTCTCATAGATAAACTTGATCATAAACCGACAATTCATCGGATCTCGACAAACACACCGCAAAAAGAGTTACATCGAATAGACCTCCAAGAAGATCGAGGAGAAAATGGTACTGAGATCCAAAAAGAGAGAAGAAGCCATCTAGCTAATAACTATGGACCCGAAGGTCTGTGGTAAACTACTCACAACTCATCGGAGGGGCTATGGTGTTGATGTAGAAGCCCTCCCTGGTCGATTCCCCGTCCGATGGAGAGCCGGCAAAGGCTCCAAGATGGGATCTCGTGGATACAGAAGGTTACGGCGGTAGAACTAGGTTTTCGTGGCTTCTTCTGATGTTCTCGGGGTACGTGGGTATATATAGGAGGAAGAAGTAGGTCGGTGGCCGCCCGAGGGGCCCACGAGATAGGGGGCGCGCCCTATAGGGGTGGTCGCGCCCTCCACCCTCGTGGCCGCCTCAGATGCTTCTTGACTTGCACTCCAAGTCCTCTGGGTCACATTCGTTCCAAAAATCACGCTCCCGAAGGTTTCATTGCATTTGGACTCCGTTTGATATTCCTTTTCTTCAAAATACTAAAATAGGCTAAAAAACAGCAATAGAGGCTGGGCCTTCGAAATACTAATCATGCACAACCCCGATGACAAGCCAAGCAATTGTTTCATACTTTAGCAATCTCAAACTTTTTCAACTTTCACGCAATACATGAGTGTGAGCCATGGACATAGCACTATATGTGGAATAGAATGGTGGTTGTGGAGAGGACAAAAAAAGGAGAAGATAGTCTTACATCAACTAGGTGTATCAATGAGCTATGGAGATGCCCATTAATAGATATCAATGTGAGTGAGTATGGATTGCCATCCAACGGATGCACTACATCTATAAATGTATTAAAGCTCAACAAAAGAAACTAAGTGGGTGTGCATCCAACTCGCTTGCTCACGAAGACCTAGGGCATTTTCAGGAAGCCCGTCATCGGAATATACAAGCCAAGTTCTATAATGAAAAATTCACACTAGTATATGAAAGTGACAACATAGGAGACTCTGTACCATGAAGATCATGGTGCTACTTTGAAGCACAAGTGTGGTAAAAAGGATAGTAGCATTGTCCCTTCTATCTTTTTCTCTCATTTGTTTTTCTTTTTTTTTCTTTTTTTCTTTCTTTTTTCTTCTTTTTTTGGGCCTTTATTTTTTTCTTTTGTCCTTTCTCTTTTTTTTCTTTTTTTTCTTTAGTCCGAAGTCTCATCCCGACTTGTGGGGGAATTAGTCTCCATCATCCTTTTCTCACTGGGACAATGCTCTAATAATGAAGATCATCACACTTTTATTTACTTACAACTCAAGATTACAACTCAATACTTAGAACAAGATATGATTCTATATGAATGCCTCCGGCGGTGTACCGGGATATGCAATGAATCAAGAGCGACATGTATGAAAATTAGGAAGGTGGCCTTGCCACAAATACGATGTAAACTACATGATCATGCAAAGAGCAGTATGACAGTGATGATGCGTGTCATATAAACGGAATAGTGGAAAGTTGCATGGCAATATATCTCGGAATGGCTATGGAAATGCCATAATAGGTAGGTATGGTGGCTGTTTTGAGGAAGGTATATGGTGGGTGTATAGTACCGGCGAAAGTTGCGCGGTACAAGAGAGGCTAGCAATGGTGGAAGGTGAGAGTGCGTATAATCCATGGACTCAACATTAGTCAAAAGAACTCATGTACTTATTGTAAAAATCTACAAGTTATCAAAAACAAAGTATTACGCGCATGCTCCTAGGGGTATAGATTGGTAGGAAAAGGCCATCGTTCGTCCCCGACCTCCACTCATAAGGAAGACAATCAATAAATAAAATAGTGCTCCAACTTCATCACAAAGTAGTTCACCATACGTGCATGCTACGGAATCGCAAACTTCAACACAAGCATTCTTTAAATTCATAATCACCCAAGTAGCATGACTTTAATATCTCTACCTCCATATCTCAAAACAATTATCAAGTATCAAATTGATCATAGCATCCAATTGACTTTCTATGATAGTTTTTATTGTACCCAACTTGGATGCCTACCATTCTAGGACCAATTTTATAACCATAGCAAATACCATTCTGTTCTAAGAGACTCTCAAAATAATATAAGTGAAGCATGAGAGACTAGCAATTTCTACAAAATTAAGCCACCGCCATGCTCTAAAAGATATAAGTGAAGCACTAGAGCAAAAACTATCAAGCGCAAAAGATATAAGTGAAGCACATAGAGTATTCTAATAAATTCTAATCAAGTGGGATTCTCCCAAAAGGTGTGTACAGCAAGGATGATTGTGTTAAACTAAAAATCAAAAACTAATATCATACAAGACGCTCCAAGCAAAACACATATCATGTGGGGAATAAAAATATAGCTCCAAGTAAAGTTACCAATGAACAAAGACGAAAGAGGGGATGCCTTCCGGGGGCATCCCCAAGCTTAGGCTTTTGGCTATTCTTGAATATCTTGGGGTTCCATGGGCATTCCCAAGATTAGGCTCTTGCCACTCCTTATTCCATAGTCCATCAAATCTTTACCCAAAACTTGAAAACTTCACAACACAAAACTCAACAGGAAATATCATAAGCTCCGTTAGTGAAAGAAAGAAAAACCACCACATAAGGTACTGTAATGAACTCATTATTTATTTATATTGGTGTTAAACCTACTGTATTCCAAGTTCTCTATGGTTCATAGCACTTAATACTAGCCATAGATGCATCAAAATAAGCAAACAACACAGGAAAAACAGAATCTGTCAAAAACAGAACAGATTGTAGCAATCTGTAACTAACGCAAACTTTTGGAACTCTAAAAATCCTACCAAAATAGGAAGTCCTGGGAAATTTGTCTATTGATCTACATCAAAACAAATTAACGCAAAATCACGTTCCTGTGATTTAACAAAACTAATTTCGTACGCGCAAAGTTTCTGCTTTTCAGCAGAATCAAATTAACTATCACCATAGGTTATCCTATAGGTTCTACTTGGCACAAACACTAATTAAAACATAAAAACACATCTAAACAGTAGTTAGATGCAAAATTTATTACTAAACAGAAACAAAAACAAAAAACAAAAATAAAATTTGGTTGCCTCCCAACTAGCGCTATCGTTTAACGCCCCTAGCTAGGCATAAAAGCGAAGATAGATCTAAGTAGTGCCATCTTTGGCACTCAATTCCTCAATAGAGCACTTATAATCTTCAGGGGTTTCTCCCCTTTTAGCAATGATTAAACCCTTAGGCAAGAATTCAAGAAATTCATTTGTAGCAAAAGGTTTCTTAATGATAGAGAGACAATTGGGATGAACACTTAGTGATTTGAGATCCGCATTTCCCTCACTAGAAGATTCACCCTTATTTTTAGGAACATAGATAAATTTGGTAGTTTTAGTAGGAGGAATTGGAGTGTTTTTCACAAAAGCAAACGCTGACCCTAAGTTGGTAATGATATCCACAAATTTACCAATTCTCGTAAAATCTAGATCTATTTTCTCATAACTATAGGTTCTTTCTCTTTAAAAAATTTAAAAGTAACTCCAACCCTAGATCCATATTGGGTAATTTGATTATGAATCTTTTTATCCAAATTTTCAATCAACTCAACAGTGGAAACTTTATTTTCAATAATTTCAAGCCTTTGCATCAAATGTTCCAAAGTTAAAACAGTTCCATTAACCAAAAGAGGTGGTGGGCCAAACAAATCTAACATAGCATTATAAGAATCAAACGTATGGATACTCAAGAAATCACCTCCGGTAATGGTATCAAGAATGCATCTATTCGAAGGAGTAATGCCTACATAAAAATTGCGAAGAAGGACAGAAGTAGAAAGCTTCCTAGTAGATTTATTTTGAGCATTGCAAATTCTGTGCCAAGCATCTTTTAAATTTTCTCCCTCCCTTTGCTTAAAATTAAGAATTTCGTGTTCAGGAGTAATAACAAGGATAGGAGGACTAGCCATTACGACAAGGCAAACGATATAACACACGAGCAAACAAAAAAAAAGGCAAGCGAAAGAGAGAGGGGAAGAAGATTGGGAAAGAGAGGGCGAATAAAACGCAAGGGTGAAGTGGGGGAGAGGAAAACGAGAGGCAAATGGCAAATAATGTATATGCGAGGGAGATGAGTTTGTGATGGGGACTTGGTATGTCTTGACTTGAGCGAAGACCTCCCCGGCAACGGCGCTAGAAATCCTTCTTGCTATGTCTTGAGCTTGCGTTGGTTTTCCTTGAAAAGGAAAGGGTGATGCAACAATAGTAGCGTAAGTATTTCCCTCAGTTTTTGAGAACCAAGGTATCAATCCAGTAGGAGGCTCCTCAAAAGTCCCACGCACCTACACAAACAAACAAAGAACTCACAACCAACGCAATAAAGGGGTTGTCAATCCCTTGACGGCCACTTGCGAAAGTGAGATCTGATAGAGATAGTATGATATGATAAATATATTTTTGGTATTTTATGATATAGATTGGAGAAGTAAAGATGCAAATAAAAGTAGATTGAAAGCTTATATGATAAAAGGTAGACCGAGGGGGCATAGGTTTCACTAGTGGCTTCTCTCAAGATAGCATAAGTATTACGGTGGGTGAACAAATTACTGTCGAGCAATTGATAGAAAAGCAAATAATTATGAGATTATCTAGGCATGATCATGTATATAGGCATCACGACCGCGACAAGTAGACCGACTCCTGCCTGCATCTACTACTATTACTCCACACATCGACCGCTATCTAGCATGCATCTAGAGTATTAAATTCATAAGAACAGAGTAACGCATTAAGAAAGATGACATGATGTAGAGGGATAAACTCATGCAATATGAATCCCATATTTTTATCCTCGATGGCAACAATACAATACGTGCCTTGCTGCGCCTGCTATCACTGGGAAAGGACACCGCAAGATTGAACCCAAAGCTAAGCACTTCTGCCATTGCAAGAAAGATCAATCTAGTAGGCCAAACCAAACTGATAATTCGAAGAGACTTGCAAAGATAACTCAATCATACATAAAAGAATTCAAAGGAGATTCAAATATTTCTCATAGGTAAACTTGATCATAAACCCACAATTCATCGGATCTCGACAAACACACCACAAAAAGAGTTACATCGAGTAGATCTCCAAGAAGATCGAGGAGAACATGGTATTGAGATCCAAGAAGAGAGAAGAAGCCATCTAGATAATAACTATGGACCTGAAGGTCTGTGGTAAACTACTCACAACTCATCGGAGGGGCTATGGTGTTGATGTAGAAGCCCTCCGTGGTTGATTCCCCCTCCGGCGGAGCGCCGGCGAAGGCTCCAAGATGGGATCTCGTGGATACAGAAGGTTACGATGGTGGAACTAGGTTTTCATGGCTTGTTCTGATGTTCTCGGGGTACATGGGTATATATAGGAGGAAGAAGTAGGTCGGTGGCCGCTCGAGGGGCCCACGAGATAGGGGGGCGCGCCCTACAGGGGTGGGCACGCCCTCCACCCTCGTGGCTGCCTCGGCTGCTTCTTGACTTGCACTCCAAGTCCTCTGGGTCACGTTCCTTCCAAAAATCATGCTCCCGGAGGTTTCATTGCATTTGGACTCCATTTGATATTCCTTTTCTTCGAAATACTGAAATAGGCAAAAAAAAACAGCAATACGGGCTGGGCCTCCGGTTAGTAGGTTAGTCCCAAAAATGATATAAATGTGTAAAGTAAAGCCCATAAACATCCAAAACGGGTAATATAATAGCATGGAACAATCAAAAATTATAGATACATTGGAGACGTATCAACTACGAATACCTTTGATATCTTTAGGACATGGCATTTTCTCAACTGCATCAACCTTGGCTTTGTCCACCTCAATGCCTCTCTCGGAAATTTTATGGCCCAAAAAATACCTTCGTTAACCATAAAGTGGCACTTCTCCCAATTCAAGACAAGATTTGTTTGTTCACATCTCTGTAAAACTCGATCAAGATTGCTTAAACAATCATCAAAAGACTTCCATAAATAGAAAAGTTATCCATGAAAACCTCAACAATCTTTTCACAAAAGTCGGAGAATATAACAGTCATACATCTTTGAAAGGTAGCAGGTGCATCACATAAACCAAAAGGGATACATCTATAAGCAAAAGTTCCAAAAGGACAAGTAAAAGTGGTCTTTTCTTGATCAGGTTGTAAAATAGGCATTTGTGAAAAACCAAAATATCCATCAAGGAAGAAAAAATGTGTGTGCTTAGACAATCTTTCTAACATTTGATCAATAAAAGGCAGAGGGTAATGATCTTTTCTAGTTGCTTTGTTTAATTTTCTATAATCAATTACCAACCTATAGCCTGAGAAAATTCTTTGTGGAATGAGCTCATTCTTATCATTAGGAACAACAGTAATACGTCCCTTCTTAGGGACACAATGAATAGGACTTACTCATCTACTATCAGCTATAGGATAGATTATACCTACCTCCAGAAGTTTCAATATTTCCGTTCTTACCACTTCTTTCATCTTCGGATTTAACCGAATTTGGTGATCAACAACGGGTTTAGCATCAGGTTCCATATTAATCTTGTGCGGACATAGAGTGGGACTAATGCCCTTAAGATCATCAAGAGTATATCCAATAGCAGCCCTGTGCTTCCTTAGAACTTTCAATAATCTTTCTTCTTCATGTTCTGAAAGATTAGCACTAATAATAACAAGATATATCTTTTTCTCATCAAGATAATCATATTTCAAAGTGTGTGGCAATTGTTTTAATTCAAACACAGGATCACATTTAGGTAGAGGAGGACCTCCTCAAGTTTCATTAGGCAAATTGTGTTTAAGCAAAGGTTGTTGTTCGAAAAAGATTCTATATCACTACTGCAGGATGCTGCTAACACGACACTACGATCAGAGACCCTTTGACGAAATTGTGTGCGATGCATTAATCGCAAACGGTGGTGTAAAAAAACCGTCAAAACGGGTGCAAAACGTTTTCAATGACGGATGCATCAAACACGGTTCAGATTTTAGTTCCGTGTGTGATGTAGGGCATACATTTCAGTGCAATTAACCATTTGCGATGAGGAGCAACAAAATAAATGGGAAGCCAGATGAAGGTGTGTGCGATAAACAGCATACGTTTCACTAGGATGAACTATTTGTGATTAGGCAACACAAAAGAAACAGTCAGCCAAATCAAGGTGTGTGCGATATATGGCATGCAGTTCACGTGGATGAACTGTTTGTGTTGAGACAAGAGAACATAAATGGTTCAATAGAACAAGATGTGTGTGATACGCGGCAAACAGGTCTGTAATCAGAAATGTGTGCAAAAACCGATAATAACACAGAAGATAGCTGCTAATAAGACGTGTGTGTTGTGCGATGGGATTGCATTCAGAACAACAACATATATATTACATGCATGATTAACCAAATTAAACATCCAATTACATAGGTGGCTACTACAACCATGGCATTTGCACACACCAAAGTAAACTATTACATGCATAATTTCATAGGTGGCTACTACACACATGACACTTCCACACATCAATAAAGTAAACTATATATTACATGCATGATTAAAAAGCATGAATGATCATCTGATCATCATCTACTTCTTGTGACGCTTGCTCTGCTTGTGGCTTGATCCGGGCTTGTCGATTTGGGTAACGAGGCACTTCCTCATGTCAACGATATGCATATACATATTGAAGCATATGTATACGCTCTTGGCCGCGAACCTGAGGTGAGGTTCATCCAGTCGACGCACCCAGGCCCTGTGCCAGGATACGACACTTGTTCTCTGGGCATCCTGCTTCATCTTTTCGTAGTAGGGGTCGATGATGGCCAAGGCGAGTTCGACCAGGGAGTCCTTCTTCGTGCTGCCCTAGACCCTGTAATGGTCACGGATTTCAACAAGGTTCTCGCAGGCCAAGCCCGTAACACTGAGCGCTTTTACATCATTGGTGGTTTCCACCATGGTGAACTTGCTGTCAGTGTTGTTGACAAACCTGTTGAAACGGTCGCAAGGCTCTCTAGCCATGCAGTAGTGGTAGATGAGGACATGATGGCGCACACACAACTGGGCAACGATGACCTTCTGATCTATGCCGGGATTACCGTTGGTGTACTGGAGGTCGATGCCGACCACCTTGTACTTGTCTCCAGCAAGCAACTCCTCAACGGTGTTCATGTAGTCGTCCACCATGGGCTGGTCGATGGTGTACACGACCGAGAGATCCGTTTCCCTCACGTGGATCTCCACTTTAAGCTCGCCGAACTCCATTGGAGCGCCGCTAGACATCCCCTCTCTATGTGTCGTCATGGGTGTGCTTGTTGTGTTGTGGGGCGCGATCGAAAGGTTGAACAGACTAATGCTATAATGACCGCGAGAATTAAAGGGGAGGCCGGATGGCACGTCCTGATGGCAGTTCTAATTCGCAGCGCGTAACTCCATCATGCCGCACGTAACTGCATTGCGTGGCAACGCGCGCGGTGCAACTGCATGCATATGGGGCCCCCGACGTGATCGTGCGCAGGCCCAACTGTTGGCAGAGCGTTCCGCGGTCGCCTCAATGGCGAGCAACCATATATATGCATATAACAGGTGAACACACAAGGAAAAGCTGTCCACAATCCGAGCGCGCCGACGGATGCGAGCAAAGCGCGCCGCGGCGCCTAATGGCGAGCACAGCGCGCCGCGGCGCCTAACGGTTGAACTTTTTATATAGATTAAGCACGACTGCTTAATCTATGAATGAAATATATGCTTAATTACTAAATTTTAGTTGCAAAAATTAGATAGTGCTAGTGATTTTTAGCTGCATATTTTGACAAATCGCTATTGGAAGCGCTGGATGTCCTCTCTATATGTGTCGTCGTGGGTGTGCTTATTGTGTCGTGCGCCGGCCCCAAACACTGGCAGCACAACTTATAAATTGACAGGATGGAGTACTAGTTACAGTGATGCATATAATTAAGCAAAGGGATCACACATGTCTGTATTGACTAGAACGAGAATGCAATAGCACAATAAGAATTAAGGAGGCAAGAAGAAAGATGCATCCATCAACATACGACCTCCTCCTCCTCAACTTAGTGCGCCGGGCCACCGACCGGCGGCTAAGGATCGGCGGCTTTTGTGGTGAGGTCAAGGTGCTTCTCAGCAAAGGCATCCAAGGCTTCCTGTCGGTTGAAGAAGTCCAACGTCGTAGCGTCCTCACTGGCCTTGTAGATACCTATGTACACGATTTTCTCGTACACATGGATGTGTAGGTCGATGAATTCTTGCAGGGCGAGGCGCCTTGCGGCAAGCGCGACCTTCAGGTGGACATTCTTCGTGGCATCGGCGGGCAGTCACACAACAACCAATGCTTGAAAGAGGTTCCGACCATGGAGGCCGATTAGGGTGGCAGGCAATGAGGAGCCCGACCGCATGGGCTGGAGGAGTACAGCGATGTCGTCCGCTAGCTTCTTGACGGCGGCGAACTAGTTGGTGGTGGTAACGATCATCTGGTCCAACTGAGAGTCGTAGACGGCGTCGACGGCAACCATCCACTAGCCGGTCGCCAACACCGTCTGGAGACAATCCTCGGTGCCATGCCGCAGGCCGGCGTCGTGGACCATCTGGCACAACTGCTGACCGCTCGCGTGCATCGCCGCCATGGGTCTGGAGTGAGCACTTTTGCGCTTAGTGTAGGTGCTTAGGCAAATGCTTATATGAGTGCAAACTGCGTTGCATTCACATCGTGCTTGCTCTTTTCCCGGTCCTCCTCCCATTACTTACCTTATGCATTCATGATGCTAATTGAAGGAGGATGCATCATTAGCCATTCAACATTTCGGGAACCACTACCCTCTCCCTCATCTGCATTAAAGTCGTGTCGGGAACTGCGCCGCCCGCTGCACGCCCGGTAAACACGCCTCCTTGCCTCCATCTATGCTTAATTACTGAATTTTAGTTGCAAAAGTTAGATACTGCTAGTGATTTTTAGCTTCATATTTTGACAAATCGTGGTGTTACAAGGTTGACAAATGGCAATGTTACTAGATCAACAAATGACAATCTTTCCAGTTTGACAGATGGCAACGTACCTAATATGACAGATGCAAATCTTACCAAATTGTTTGTAAAGAGGTTGCACACGTGTCATCCAAAACAACCGTTTGTGTTGAAGAGATGCACAAATCCTACTCTTACTTTGCATATGGATGTTCTTTCGAAAACGTTTGCGATCAAGAGCCATTAAAACCTACAGCCATTAAAACCAAGACACGCGACATCACGTGAATGGTTGCAATTTGAATTATACACATAAATGCATTAAAAAACTCAATTAATGCATAAAAATGTCCAAACAAACCCCCAAAAATCCCCAAAATTGACATAACACTCCTATTGTTCTATGTTGACACGAGAAATTTTTTGAAAGCAATAAGAGGCAATGGATATCATTTTGTCCTGATGTTCCCTACCGAAACCATCAGGCTTGTTGTGAGAAGCTCTGGTTTTTGAGAAGCATATCCCCAAACCTGCCCCAAATGGGACAAATTTTTTACCACGGCATGTTGATGCCGCTCCATGATAGCATGCATGCCAAGTTTCATGAATTTCAGACGAGCTTTGGATTTATACTAGAAGTTAAAAACTAGGTATCTCAATATTTGCGGCTAAATGATGGTGGCAGGGTGTTTGACGACATTCATTCTTATTTCTTGCATGGGACCTAATTAAGCATGCAACCAAGGACACAGATTTGAATTTTAAACCAATTTATATGCATTAGAGCATATGTGTGCATGTATAGTTCAAATTTGAATTATGCACATGAATGCATAGAAAACTCAATTATTGTATAAAAATGTCCAAGCGAACCCCCAAAAATCCCAAAAATTGACACAACACCCCTGTTTTTCCATGTTGACACTAGGAAAAAATTGAAATCGAGAAGAGGCAATGCATATTGTTTTGTCCAGAAAAGTGAAACGTTCCCTACCGAAACCATCGGGCTTGTTGTGAGAAGCTCTGGTTTGTGAGAAGCATATCCCCAAACCCGCCCCAAATGGGACAAAAAATTTATCACGGCATGTTGATGCCGCTCCATGACAGCATGCCAAGTTTCATGAATTTCAGACGAGCTTTGGATTTACTAGAATTTAAAAACCAGGTATATATATCTCAATGTTTGCGGCCGAGTTATGGTGGTAGGGTGTTTGACATTCATTCTCATTTATTTCGTGGGACCAAATTAAGCATGCAACTAAGGGCGCATATTTGAATTTTCAACCAATTTATATGCATTAGAACATATGTGTGCATGTAGTTCAAATTTGAATTATGCACATGAATACATAGAAAACTCAGTTAATGTATAAAAATGTCCAAGCGAACCCCCAAAAAGTGACACAAAACCCCTGTTGTTCTATGCTGCCACTAGGAAAAAATTGAAATCGAGAAGAGGCAATGCATCTCGTTCCGTCCAGAAAGGTGAAATGTTCCCTACCGAAACCACCGGGCTTGTTGTGAGAAGCTCTGGTTTGTGAGAAGCATATCCCCAAACCTGCCCCAAATGGGACAAAAAATTCACCACGACATGTTGATGCCGCTCCATGACAGCATGCCAAGTTTCATGAATTTCAGACGAGCTTTGGATTCACTAGAATTTAAAAACCAGGTATATATCTCCATGTTTGTGGCCGAGTGATGGTGGCAGGGTGTTTGACATTCATTCTCATTTCTTGACATTCATTCTCATTTGTTGCATGGGACCTAATTAAGCATGCAACCAAGGACACAGATTTGAATTTTCAACCAATTTATATGCATCAGAGCCTATGCGTGCATGTAGTTCAAATTTGAATTATGCACATGAATGCATAGAAAACTCAGTTAATGTATAATAATGTCCAAGCTAAGCCCCAAAAATCCCAAAAATTGACACAACACCCCTATTGATCTATGCTGACACTAGGAAAAAAATTGAAATCGAGAAGAAGCAATGCATATCGTTTCGTCCAAAGGTGAAACGTTCCCTACCGAAACCATCGGGCTTGTTGTGAGAAGCCCTGGATTATGAGAAGCATATCCCCAAACCTGCCCCAAATGGGACAAAAATTTACCATGACATGTGATGCCGCTCCATGACAGCATGCCAAGTTTCATGAATTTCATACGAGTTTTGGATCTACTTGAATTTAAAAACCAGGTATATATCTCAATGTTTGCGGCCGAGTGACGGTGGCAGGGTGTTTGACATTCATTCTCATTTCTTGCATGGGACCTAATTAAGCATGCTACAAGGACACAGATTTGAATTTTCAACTAATTTATATGCATTAGATCATGTGCATGTAGTTCAAATTTGAATTATGCACATGAATTCATAGAAAACTCAGTTAATGTATAAAAATGTCCAAGCAACCCTGAAAAATCCCAAAAATTGACACAACATCCCTGTTGTTCTATGTTGACACTAGAAAAATAAATAAATCGAGAAGATGCAACGAATATCGTTTCGTCCAGAAAGGTGAAACGTTACCTACCGAAACCATCATGCTTGTTGTGAGAGAAGCTCTGGTTTGCGAGAAGGTTATACCCTACCCTGGCCCAAATGGGACAGCATTTTTTTTACCCCAGCATCTTGATGCCGTTCCATGATAGCATGCCAAGGTTCATGAATTTCAGACGAGTTTTGTATTTAATAGAATTACAAAAGCAAGCACCTCAACATTTGCCGGAGAGCCACAATGCTGTGGTGTTTGAAATTCATTCCCATTTCATGAATGGGACATAAGCATCAATGCATGGACACATATATCATCTTACAACCCATTTTGGTGCACCGGAGCATGTGCATGTGGTTTAATTTTGAATTGTGCACATGAAATTCCTAGAAAACCAAGTTACCGTATAAAAATGTCCAAACGGACCCTGAATAATTCCAATTTTTTTGACGAGACACCTATAGTTGCATGTTCACTACAGATAGAAGTTCTAGAAATTCAAACACCATCCTTTGCAGCTGTGACCCCATTATGTAATTCAAATCAAGATGAAAAATCAAGTAGATCCCACATAGTTTATTATCACCAACCATGTGAGATGCAGTACAAAATATCTTGGAGCACCGTCGGTGTATAGTACGCCTATGGCTTACTCGAGAAGGTTCCTCGGCTATAGTCCACAACCTGCTCTGAATAAGGGACCGTGTCTGATGACACTTTGCGCGCCAGTTTTTTCGCTGAAGCGATTCCAAATTTTCGGCTTCCGCGAAAATATCTACCTCCCCGCCCCCTCCCCCTTACCAAAAGGCACATTTCCCCTGTTTCCGCCTTCCTTTCCAAGTTGAAACGTTCACTCCTTGCTTGTAGTGCCGCCTCCTCGCTGGCGACCCTCCTTCATGCTGCTCGGCCTCGCCTATCCAGGCAGGTAATCCACACCTGAACCCCGTCCTCCTCCTTCCACATCCCACATGCCCTGACCGCCGGCGCGAGCGTGACACCATCCTCCCAAATCACCGACCCCTCCACCAAATAAGCGCCGTCCTAAGCCATGGTGCACGCAGTACAGCCAGGATCTCAAGGAGCATTTGGTAGTGGAGAAGCAAATCGCGGCTGCATGCGCGGATGTGGTCGCGATGGCTGCCATTCGTGCCGACCCCCAGATCTTGGATGAGCACCTCGTTGTCGAGGCCACCATCAACGCCTCATCCGCCGATGTCGCGGCGCGGTGGGATGCTTTAAACGACAGTTCTTGGCGTTTTCTCGAGGCCACAATCGGTGCCTTTGACGAAGAATACGAAGTGTTTTCTCAGCGTGCATGTGCTTACCTCATCTCGAGAGCCATCAGCTTGGTGCCCGGAGCGTCTTAGGCAACTCACCACTACGACAAGGGCACCCACGATGCAGAGGCCTCGCCCTCTTACATGTCCAAGGAGCCAATCATCATTGATATCTCTGACAATGAGTAGCTTGTCTTATTAGCTCACTATAAGGACCCATGTTCAGTTTGCTAGCTACTGCCTTTCCTTAACAAAATTTATTGAACTGTGTTATCTAATTTTACCATGCAATCTTCTGCTCTAGTGTATATGTTCTATATGTCGTGCAATGTGGTCTTCAGTTAACTGTTTGGTTCAATTCTGCAAATGTGATGTTCAATTCTTTAGGGTGCAATTTTCCAAGTTATCAAGCATGCTTGGTTTGGTTAACTTTCTGATCTTCTATTAGGAGTATGTTATATTTTGCAATGTGGTGCTCAGTTAACGTTTGGTTCATTTGTTGTGGTGTTTAGTTAACTATTTTGGTTCAATTCTGCAATGGGATGTTCAATTGTTATGTGTGCATTCTGTTATTGTATACCATGTGAGAAATAAATCGAATTTTGTTGTACTAAATAAATGAGAAATACAATTGATATATTTCCAAACTGTCCGATCTTCTATTAGCAGTATGTTATATTTGTGCAATGTGGTGCTCAGTTAACGGTTGGTTCATTTGTTGTGGTGTTTAGTTAAGTTCTTGGTTCAATTCTGCAATGCGATGTTCAATTGTTGTGGCTGCATTCTGTTATTGTATACCATGTAAGAAATAAATCGAATTTGGCTATACTAAATACATGAGAAACAAATACAATTGCTATATTTCCATGTTGTTAAGCATGCTTGGTTTGGTTAACTGTCCGATCTTCTATTAGGAGTATGTTATATTTGTGCAATGTGGTGCTCGGTTAATGGTTGGTTCATTTGTTGTGTTGTTTAGTTAGGTGCTTGGTTCAATTCAATGCGATGTTCGTTGTGGCTGCATTCTGTTACTGTATACTACTATACCTTGTCTTTTTTATTCCTTTGCCCCATTTCCAATATAGAGAAGATATTTATGCACATCCTTGTTTTCAGGCCTTTCCAAAATAGTTCACTGATGATTACCTCTCAAACCACCTCTACGGACAGAAGGCGAGGAAGGTTTTCTTACAACACCCATGGTTCAATATTGAAGTGTTCCTAAAGAGGACAAAGGATGGACGGTCAATCATCCACAAGCATTGGCCTAAAGTTGCTAAGACCTTCAACATCAATGAATGCTCAATATTCGCCTTCCTCTTCAGCAGTTTTCCCGATGAGATGCATCTGTCTATGTACCGTCTATGATGCTAATTTCGAAAGGTTCTAGATGTTGCACGTGAAACTTGGTGCTGGTGTAGTTGTGTAATGGGGTAGTTGAGTGCTGAAGCAATATCATGTTGTACTCTGACGTATTTCAATTATGAAATCCTGCTTCCTTAATATGGGAATGAAATATATTATGTGTTTAATATGAATGTCAATTATATTAATAAATGGATTATTAATAATAAGGCAATTAGCTTGCTAATTGGTTTTTGCTATTGCAAATAGTTATTGAGAAAATACCGTGGGCGATGACCTAAGGCAACACACACAGTTTCTTCTACACACCGTGTGTGATGCATTCAATAACGAAAATGATAAAAAAATTCATATTGTGTGAGATGGGAAGGCCATCACAAATGACTTAACGGGGAAAATTGTGTGTGATGTACATACGAACAGAAACGTTTTCCTTGCAGCGACTGTGTGGGATGTATGTACGAACGGAAACGTTTCGTGGGGACTGACTGTGTGGGATGAACTTATGACCAGAAATGATTTCGCCTGTATAATTGTATTCTTTTAGCACTATTGTATGTATAACCGTATTTGCTCGCTCGCTGGTCGCACACGACCTCATTTTGCCGAGCGTGTGTGACAGGCAGGCATATCCCCGGCGGTTTTTGGGTCGTGTGCGAAGGACCCCCTAATCGCCCACACTCACTAGGCGACGGTTCTGAATGGCATCGCGGAAAGGGGTTTAAAACCGTTTGTATAGCACCGACGCGTACCAGTGTATATGTCATTTCTTTCATGCATATGCAAATCATTTTCATGGTCTAGCAAATATTGTTCTAAAGGATTAGTAGGAGGCACAACAATAGAAGCAAGACCAATAATTTCATCCTTACTAGGCAAATCTTTCTTATGTTGTTGTCTACTAAACTTGGAGAAATTGAATTCATGAGATT
Source organism: Triticum dicoccoides (assembly GCF_002162155.2). Lineage (NCBI taxonomy): Eukaryota > Viridiplantae > Streptophyta > Magnoliopsida > Poales > Poaceae > Triticum > Triticum dicoccoides. Next base: position 404,621,072 of record NC_041391.1, on the reverse strand, counting down.
CATCACCAAAGCTAACACCGACAGTTTGTTTCTCACAATCTATTTTAGCATTGACGGTGTTCAAGAAAGGTCTACCAAAAATAATGGGACAAAAGTCATCTTGTGGGGAGCTAAGAACAAGAAAATCTGTAGGGTATTTTATTTTCCCACACAAGACTTCAACATCTCTAAGAATTCCAATTGGTGATATAGTATCTCTATTAGCAAGTTTAATAGGGACATCTGTGCCTTCTATTTTAGAAGGTGCTATTTCATTCTTAATTTCTTGATATAAGGAAAAAGGAATAGAACTCACACTAGCACCTAGGTCACATAACCCAGGATAACAGTGATCTCCTATCTTAACTGAGACAACATGCATGCCAATAACTGGTCTATGTTTATCTTTTCCTTCAGGTTTAGCAATTTTAGAAGCTTCATCACAGAAGTAAATAACATGCCCATCAATATTATCGACTAAGAGATCTTTAATCATTGCAACACTAGGTTCAACTCTGATTTGTTCAGATGGTTTGGGATTCTAACATAACTTTTGTTAATCACAGTTGATGCTTTAGCATGTTCCTTCATCCTAACAGGGAAAGGTGGTTTTTCAATATAAGCAGTGGGAACAACTGGATCAACATTGTAAATGATAGTTTCCTCTTTAGCTTTTACCGGTTCTTTAACTTCTTCTTTAATTGATGGGTGATATTTAAACCACTTCTCCTTAGGGAGATCAACATGAGTAGCAAAAGATTCACAAAAGGAAGCTACTATCTCAGAATCAAGTCCATATTTAGTGCTAAACTTTTGAAAAGCGTCAATATTCATAAAAGATTTAACACAATCAAACTTAGGCTCAATACCCGACTCTTTACCTTCATCAGGTTCACAATCTTCAGAGTTGCATTTAATTATTTCTAAAACATCCCACCGGAATTCAATAGTCTTCTTCATAAAGAACCAGTAAAAGAAGTATCGAGCATCGATTAATCATTACGAGAAAGCCGAGCATAAAAATTCTGAATAATAATTTATCTTGAGAGGTCATGATTGGGGCATGAATATAACATTGACTTAAGGCTCCCCCAAACTAGAGCGATACTTTCTCCTTCATGATGCCAAAAATTATATATATAATTCTGATCACGATGAACTAGATGAATATAATAATTGTTTTGATGAAATTCCAATTTCAACCGATTCTAGTTCCAAGATCCAATATCATCGCATAGCCTATACCATGTCAATGCTTTTCCCTTCAAAGATAAAGGGAAAACCTTCTTCTTAGCTTCATCTCTGGGTAAACCTGCAAGCTTAAACAATCCACAAATTTCATCCACATATATCAAGTGCATATCAGGATGTTCGGTTCCATCTCCTGCATAAGGATTAACTAGCAGTTGTTCTAACATACCCGAAGGAATTTCATATCCAATATTTTCGGTAGGTGCAGTAGGTTGAGGGGCAACTAATTGGGGTTCTGGTCGAGGTGAAGATACCCCAAACAAACTCTCAAAGGATTGTTTTCCATAGTAGCAAGTGACAATAAATTTCAGCATGTAGTAATAATGTTTCCTTACCAATTTCCACTTACCAAGAGCGCTTCACTCCCCGGCAACGGTGCCAGAAAATAGCCTTGATGACCAACAAGTATATGGGGTCAATTGTAGCCTTTTTGATAAGTAAGAGTGTCGAACCCAATGAGGAGCAGAAGGAAATGACAAGTGGTTTTCATCAAGGTAATGTCTGCAAGTGCTAAAATTGTAAGTAGCGGAGTAGTTTGATAGAAAGATAATTTGTAATGAGCAAGTAATGATAGTAGTAACAAAATTTCAGCAAGGTAGACCAATCCTTTTGAGGCAAAGGACAGGCCAAAATAGTTTCTTATGTTAAGCAAAGTGTTCTTGAGGGTACACGGGAATTTCATCTAGTCACTTTCATCATGATCGCTTAATTCCTATTCGTTACTTTGATAAATTGATATGTGGGTGGACCGGTGCTTAGGTGCTGTTCTTACTTGAACAACCCTCCTACTTATGATTAACCCACTCGCAAGAATCCGCAACTACGAGAAAAGTATTAAGAATAAATTGTAACCATAGCATTAAACTTTTGGATCCAGTCGGTCCCTTATGGAATAGTGCATAAACTGGAGTTTAAGCTTCTGTCACTCTCGCAACCCACCATCTAATAACTACTCCACAATGCATTCCCTTAGGCCCAAATATGGTTAAGTGCCATGTAGTCGATGTTCACATGACACCACTAAGAGAATGGCAACATACATATCATCAAAATATCATACACATATCAGGTTCACATGATTACTTGCGACATGATTTCTCCCATGACCTCAAGAATGAAAGTAACTACTCACAAGTGATAATCATGCTCAAGATCAGAGGGGTATTAAATAGCATAGTTGATCTGAACATATAATGTTCCACCAAATAAACCATATAGTAATCGACTACAAGATGTAATCAACACTACTAGTCACCCACAAGCACCAATCTATAGTTTTGATACAAAGATTGAACACAAAAGATGAACTAGGGTTTGAGAGGAGTTGGTGTTGTTGAAGTTGTTGATGAAGATAGCCCTCCCCAAGTTGGGATAGTTGTTGGTGATGATGACGAGGATGATTTCCCCCTATAGGAGGGAACTTCCCCCGGCGGAATCGCTCCGCCGGAGGTAAAAAGTGCTCATGCCCAAGTTCTGCCTCGAGGCGGCGGCACTTCGTCCAGAAAGTCCTCTCTCTAATTTTTCTAGGTAAAAATAACTTATATACCAGAAGATGGGCACCGGAGGTGGGCCGAGGAGGGCAGCACCCACCAGGGCGCGCCTGGGCCTCCTGGCGTGCCCAGGTGGGTTGTGCCCACCTGGTGGCCCCCCTCTAGTACTTATTTGCTCCAATAATTATTAAATATTCCATAAAAAATCCTCGGGAAGTTTCAGCTCATTTGGAGTTGTGCAGAATAGGTAGCTTGACGTAGCTTTTTCAGGTCCAGATTTCCAGCTGCCAGAATTCTCCCCCTTTGTGCATACCTTGCATATTATGAGAGAAAAGGCATTAGAATTACTCCAAAAAGCATTATTATACAATAAAACAACCCAAATAGCAGTAGGATAATATGATGCAAAGTGGATGTATCAGTCTTCCTCGGTGTCTCTCGAACAAACATGTTATCTCGATGTTGACTGCTCTCACACGCACACGCCTTCTCTTCCCTCTTTACGGGCCTCTTTTCTCTCGCACCCCCTCGTTGGTGGCCTCTACCATACACATCACCTCTTTACAATGAAGGTACACACACTTAAATTACTTTCGCCATCGAAGACTCCGCTTCACACACACACACACATACACACGAAGACTGCATCTCACACACACACATGCTCTAGGTGGAGCATTTGCTCCTACCACCCTTCGTCCAACCATACCTGTATGATAAACAATCACCTTAATTTACTTATATAACATCGACAGATTCCACTTTATTTTAGTAGTTAGCAAACTTGTCACAATTATATAACACAAAGCATGAGCAGGAAGTGACATTTTTTTTACACAACCACGTTAACATGGCCACGTAAATCACAAGCTAAAGTGTAATACCATTATACCTATATCCCGATGCAAAGGAGGGAGTACATGTCCGAAGATTAGAGTCGCACGCACGCACTCTGTCTCTCAGAATCTCACACACATACCAGTTACGTGAAGCCCCCTAAGCAAAACCGTATGTTACAATTCGTGCACCCGCGGGCACACGTGATGGTGCCCATTTATTTAAGCTGGACGGTGAACCCAAACAGTAGTTGCATTCATTCCCCTCCCACTGCCTCTTCTCTAGTCGCTGTTGCCCGATAGCCATGGCACGACCGAAGGTAACAACATACGCCATGCTCCCGCCGGAGCGGCACTTTGATCTGGAGGGGGCGCGAAGCCCGAATAGCAGCCACTCTTCCTTCGGAGTCCAGACTAGCCGGAGCCGGACGAGGAGGCATTGGAGGCGGAGCAGCACACGGAGCCGGAGGAGAACGACGACACAGAGCCGGAATAGGAGGATGACAATGCGGGCAAAGCGGGGCCGGAGGAGGACCATGATTTCCATTATACTCAGACTTAAAGGGCTTAGAGTTTCACGCCACATTTATTTCATAGAGATAAGAGAAAGGAAATTTTACTGGCCTTGCATGCATCTTTTTGTGCTAGCACTCCTATATAAGGGTTGACCGGTCGCTTGCCGCGGACGTGCACGGGCGGTGGAAGAGGAAGGGGAAGGGAAGTGGGCTATGGAGTACGCCAGTTGCAGCATGAGCTCTAAGGAACGTTTGTGCCAAACAATGCATAGTAGTATAGTATAGTCGAGAGGAGTATGAATTGGCCTTTAGGTTGCGTGTGGATGACATGGCTGCAACATGCAGGCTGCAGTTCAATAGCCTACCGCTCTTCTTCGCATGGTTTGGTCATGCAACATTTGCATGCACGCATGTCACACACGTACTTGTCGAAGGCATGCTCGAAAAAGGGCGACCAGGTCCGCTAGTCCACGTTGGTCCATGCGCCCAGAAAACAACTAATCCCAGTCGCTGTAAATGTCGTGTGTGCTTTAATTCCAGGCTAGTGGATGGACGCGAATGTGCCATACAACAAACCGCCCGCCAGCTCCCTAATCTCTACCTCTACTCTTATAATAATAATAATAATAATAATAATAATAATAATAATAATAATAATAATAATAATAATAATCTACTCTTATAAAAACAGAGTTGGTGATGATGGTGTGCCTGCCATCCTGCAATATAGGCCGTCCAATTTATATCTGACGGATAGGAAGGACACTATGGCAGTTTTGCGAAAAGATATCCACACCCCTCTCCACATTTGCAAATAAGGCCTTCCCTTGTTCATCCTTTTCTCCCACAAACTACTCATACAAATGCATCTTGATGTTCCGTGCAACGCATGGGCCTCTTTCTAGTAAATATATATATAAAAAACCGAGTTGGTGATGATGGTGTGCCTGCCATCCTACAATATAGAGTATCCGATCTATACCTGACTGATAGAAAGCAAACTATAGCAATTATGCAAAAAGATACCCGCACTCCTATACACATTTGCAGATAAGGCTTTCCCTCGTTCATCTACATCTCCCACGAGATAAACAGCTCATATAAATGCATCTTGATGTCCATGCAACGCATGGGCCTCTTGCTAGTCTCAAATAAAAATTGCACTAGTGCGCGCCCACAGAACATAATTTCCCAAGGGACGAAGCCCTACAGTTACCATCTCCTCTCGTGTAAACTAGCTCCACAAGGGACAAGGCAGTTGGTCGCCATTGCCATGGATTCGCAAGGTGGTGGTGCTTCTCACCCTCATCGAGATTGGGAGACCTTGGACGACGATCCTTCAGGACAAATCGTAAGTCGCTCCGACTTCCTCACATCCGCAAGACTTAGCGGTACTTGCATCAAATATTTTAAGAGGGTGCGTAAATATGCGTGGGAGAAGGCCATGCTAGTTGGTTTGCCATGCATCCTCGAGGACGAGGATGTTTACTTGGGGGTTTCTCCAGCGCAGCGTGGCCATAGTTGCAAGTTGGCGCCCCTTGAGATTCCGACGTTGAGGGGCACCCGGATTTTGTCCGATGAGCAGGTAAGCGACGAGTTTGACCACGTAGTAAATGCATTATAAAGACTACTTCCGTGTCTATTTCCTAATTCCCCCGCTGCCCACTGTTTCACAGGTTAGGCTTGGTGCCAGTGGAGATTGTCTTGCATATGTATGGGAGGGTACCTACATCAATTTGCACAACATCTACAACGGTGACACCGTTCCCGTAGAACCTTTGTCCAACATTGGGATCAGCCATGCAATGGGCCATGCTTGAAGTGGTACGATGGAACCACGGTGAGATTGAAGAAGATAGCAATCCCGGAAGCCCCTATAAGGTCATCCGCCAATCAAAATTACACTCTCAACACGGTGTTCGACATCGCGATTGCTTTCATGGACCCTGCACATGGCGGTCAAAGGTGGACCATGCTGTCTGTGACCGATTTGTTGTCGTACGAGTACGAAGATGTTGTGCTCCTTTCTAACCGCATCTTCGCGGTGACAAACTAGGGGACTTGTTTCGTATGGGACACATCCTACGGTATACTCCCTCTCTTCCAGTTTATTTGTTTTGAATTTTTGTTTTATAATTTTCAAATTCAAATTTAGAGCTCCCCATCACATGTTGAGATTACAATGTGCATTAAATCATTGCATGCATGTAGTAGTTTTTTATTGGTCATTTATATTGGTCACGCATGCATGCATTGCAAGTAATATTTTTTACCACAATTGTTTAGGAAAATGAGTGCAATAATTGAGTAGTTTTGCAAACTCCCAGTACTACACCTGAAATGGTACAAAATCAGTACCACCACCACGCCCGCGTCTGACCGCCCTGGCCGACCCTAACCCCCTCCCTTGCTGGCGTGTGCTTCCCTCCTGAAACAGTCAGTGCCGCCCCGGAGCGTCAGTGCCACATTAATGTGTGGCCAGAGCGGAGACAACCTCTCACTGGCACCGGCTTTGAAGTAGCACGATGGCCGAGAGAGTGTCGCTTCCCGGTGCACGCGACTGCTCCGCGTCGAGTCTGGCTATAGTGGTGGTAACTTAGCTGGTACATACACTTGGGAATAGCAGACATGGTGATGTGGTAGAGAATTAAAGAAGAGACAGGGGGTCATGCATGACAATAAATATGATCATCTATGCTACTACCCTATGATACTATGCACTATAGAAGTAGTATATCATACACTAGTATCATGCACTAGTATATTGTATATGATACTCCCCACTATGAGTAGCCTCAAACGACACCACGGTTGGCCATCATCTGTTCGCCGCCCACATAACAGTTGCAACTTGTTTAGAGTAGGTTTTACTCTGGTTTGTATGAAAACTGTAATGTATCTCGTCTGGTTTATATGAAAAGTTTTCAAAATGTAATGATTTTTGTCTGATTTCTATGAATTCTGCTTTGTTTGCATGATTATACAGGGCAAAGTCATCCCCCGATCAAAATCAAATCGCCAACTGTGGATGTGCATTGGGCATTTTCTCTAACTTGGAACCTTGTAGCTGATGACACCTAGTTGGGACGTACTATATTAGCAGTCGCTACCCATGGTACCATTGAAGGGCAACAAGGTGCCACGATCTATCACGATCGGCCCCTGATCATGTACCCAGGTAATCCCTTCTCTCTGATCCAAGAGTAGTAGAGCCAGGAACTATCATATATCTTATTGCCATGTCATCTTATAACATTTCAGTACATGTCTCTTTGTACTCCAGGAGCAGGAATAGTTCTTTCCTTCTTATTTTTTATTGATTGGGATAGTCATCTACGCAACTTTACAATGCTAGTTGTATAAATTATAAAGGAATTAACAATTTCAATTCTGTGTAGTACTATCTAGGTAGCCACAATCCCACCAAACGAAACTACTCCTACTTTAATTAGTGTACATGGCCCAGGTAACACTCTCAAATTGTTTGTCGTCGCCCATGGCGCAGCTAGTCTATACATTGCTTCCATTCCCTCCTCATAGAAATAAACAATATAAAGTATTTTATTTTAATCCGTATCCCCTGCTTACATCACCTTATTATACTGCATGGACCATAACCATGCACGTCAGCATGTATCCAGGTTTGAGATGCCAGGTGTACTAGATGGACGGCGGCTTGTTCGACCCCCGTGATGCTACCTGGGTGCGGATGGACACACTTGAAGAGTACTTGATTTTCATCAGGGACAACTACCCCATAGCGCAAATAATGCCACCTTCCGTGCACGACGTCGACCGCCTACTGTTCATGAAGAACGGGTGTGTTTTCATTGTGCACCGATGGATTCATATCTTGAACGCCCCTATCCCTAATCTATGCCGCTTCAGTTTGGATGAGTCTCCATCGTGGGGAGCCACACTAAGAAGCTGTGATGATATGGACTCCCATTGCCCACCGTTGTGGATCGTTCCATCTATGAAGAACATGTGGGACTGGAACTACGAGACGGACATGTACCCAGGGATGTATGAACCTGGGTAATGTAGCGCAGTAAGTGAGGTAGAAAGGCACAAATAGTATGAACATGCGTGGCATATAGGCATTTGTCTCTTACTACCACTAAATGTTGTACGTGCAATGCACGATGATATTATGATGTACGTGCCTAAGTACTCTACTACTATATTAATTGGAGGCACATATTAGGTTTTATATTTGTTTACGTGTATGGCCTGAGACCTTCCAACTAGACATGTCTTTATCTTCAGGTCGCACTTTTCATCATTACATACTACTAGTACTACGTGTGGTCTCTAACCTAGAGGTGGAAGAAGAGGAGATGCTCTACCATGTTGTTCATGTCCCACACCTTTCGCTGATGTGTGGGACATCCAACACGTGCTGTGTTTGGCACTCCTTCGTCGTAAGAGTTGAAACGCTATCTTTCAACAAAAATAAAAAATAAATATAAATCAACAGTGATACTATACCACGCCGTTTCGTTGCTCCTCAATATCGAAAGAATACTTCTGTTCACTGACATGTGGGACATCGACCATCCTGGTCAACTTGCCATGCACAAAGAACTCCAAGGGAGAGTCACCACGGTCGTCGCGCCGCAGTAATAATGACTAATGAGCCGTCAAATCACAGGTCCAACCTTTCCCACTGTAAAGTTGCTCGGACGAAGAACCAGCATGACTTCGATGAATTCTGCTTCTACAAAACTACTATACCAACAATACTGCTAGCTATAGTAGTATTGTACTCCAGCATAGGCCTCCTTTGGTTCATAGAATAGGAATTTTATAGGAATATGAAAATTATAGGAAGTGAGATGACATGCATCTCAATTCTTATAGAGAAAGAGATGCCATTTTATGCATAGGATAGGAATTTTTCTATTGAGTCTAGGCTAATGTACTAGTAATTTTCTCTAAAAACTACAGTAGTAACTAGTACTGGTACATGCTCATAATTAATTAAACAAATGTACGGGCGACACAAACAAACACACACACACACACACACACTAACTACTAGTACTACTACTTCTCACATGCTAGCCAGACGTCGTCGATCTCCTTCCCGGCTTTGTCAGCGACACCCCACCATGCTTGGATCTCTGCCAAGCTCTCCGCAGCAGCGCGTGCGTCCTCTTCTTTCTTGCGGCGGTGGGACTCTCTTTTCTTGAGTGCTTTCTGCCTTTTCCGCTCCCTTGCTAATTCTTGAGAACTGCATTGGTTTTCCCTTGAAGAGGAAAGGGTGATGCAGTAAAGTAGTGTAAGTATTTCCCTTAGTTTTTGAGAACCAAGGTATCAATCCAGTAGGAGGCTCGTCAAAAGTCCCTCGTACCTACACAAACAAACAAGAACCTCGCAACCAACGCGATAAAGGGGTTGTCAATCCCTTCACGGTAACTTGCGAAAGTGAGATCTGATAGAGATAATAAGATAAGTTAAATATTTTTGGTATTTTTATGATATAGATTGGAAAGTAAATATTGCAAAATAAAGATAGATGGGAAACTTATATGATAAAAGATAGACCCAGGGGCCATAGGTTTCACTAGTGGCTTCTCTCAAGATACCGTAAGTATTACGGTGGGTGAACAAATTACTATCGAGGAATTGATAGAAAAGTGCATAGTTATGAGATTATCTAGGCATGATCATGTATATAGGCATCACATCCGCGACAAGTAGATCGAAACGATTCTGCATCTACTACTATTACTCCACACATCGACCGCTATCTAGCATGCATCTAGAGTATTAAGTTCATAAGAACAGAGTAACGCATTAAGAAAGATGGCATGATGTAGAGGGATAAACTCAAGCAATATGATATAAGTCCCATCTTTTTATCCTTGATGGCAACAATACAATACGTGCCTTGCTACCCCTACTGTCACTGGGAAAGGACACCGCAAGATTGAACCCAAAGCTAAGCACTTCTCCCATTGCAAGAAAGATCAATCTAGTAGGCCAAACCAAACTGATAATTCGAAGATACTTGCAAAGATAACCAATCACACATAAAATATTCAGAGGAGATTCAAATATTTCTCATAGATAAACTTGATCATAAACCTACAATTCATCGGATCTCGACAAACACACCACAAAAAGAGTTACATCGAATAGATCTCCAAGAAGATCGAGGATAACTTGGTATTGAGAATCAAAGAGAGAGAAGAAGCCATCTAGCTAATAACTATGGACCCGAAGGTCTGTGGTAAATTACTCACAACTCAGCGGAGAGGCCTTGGCGATGATGTAGAAGCCCTCCGTGGTTGATTCCCCCTCCGGCGGAGCACCAACGAAGGCTCCAAGATGGGATCTCGCGGATACAGAAGGTTGCGACAGTGGAAATAGGGTTCCGTGGTGCTCCTGGATGTTTTCGGGGTACGTGGATATATATAGGAGGAAGAAGTAGGTCGGTGGAGCCACGAGGGGCCCACGAGGGTGGAGGCGCGCCCACCCCCCTAGGGCACGCCGGGCACCCTCGTGGACGCCACAACTACTTCTTGACATCCACTCCAAGTCTCCTGGATTGCGTTTGTTCCAAAAAGATTGCTCCTGAAGGTTTCATTCCGTTTGGACTCCGTTTGATATTCCTTTTCTTCGAAACACTGCAATAGGCAAAAAAACAGCAATTCGGGCTGGGCCTCCGGTTAGTAGGTTAGTCCCAAAATGACATAAAAGTGTAAAGTAAAGCCCATAAACATCCAAAGCGGGTAATATAATAGCATGGAACAATAAAAAATTATAGATATGTTGGAGACGTATCAAGCATCCCCAAGCTTAATTCCGGCTCGTCCTCGAGTAGGTAAATGATAAAAACAGAATTGTTGATGTGGAATACTACCTAGCATAATTCTCAATGTAATTTTATTTATTGTGGCATGAATGTGCAGATCCAAATGATTCAAGACAACAGTTCATATTAACATAAGAAATAGTAATACTTTAAGCATGCTAACAAAGCAATCACGTCTTCTCAAAATAACATGGCTAAAGAAAGTTTATACCTACAAAATCATATAGTTAGGCTATGTTTCATTTTCATCACACAAAATACTCACGCACAACCCCGGTTTCAGCCAAGCAATTGGTTCATACTTTTTAACGTGCTTCAGTTTTTTCAACTCTCAGGCAATACATGAGCATGAGCCATGGATATAGCACTATGGGTGGAATAGAATATGATGATGGAGGTTGTGTGGAGAATACAAAAAAGGAGAAAGTCTCACGTTGACGAGGCTAATCAACGGGCTATGGAGATGCCCATCAATTGATGTCAACATGAGGAGTAGGGATTGCCATGCAGCGGATGCACTAGAGCTATAAATGTATGAAAGCTCAACAAAAGAAACTAAGTGTGTGTGCATCCAACTTGCTTGCTCACGAAGACCTAGGGCATTTTGAGGAAGCCCATCGTTGGAATATATATGCCAAGTTCTATAATGAAAAATTCCCACTAGTATATGCAAGTGACAACATAGGAGACTCTCTATATGAAGAACATGGTGCTACTTTTAAGCACAAGTGTGGAAAAAGATAGTAACATTGTCCCCTTTTTATTTTTTATTTGGCCTTTCTTTTTTTATCTGGCCTTTCTCTTTTTTTTATTGGGGACAATGCTCTAATAATGATGATCATCACACTTCTATTTATTTACAACTCATGAATTACAACTCGATACTAGAACAAAATATGACTCTATGTGAATGCCTCCGGCGGTGTACCAGGATATGCAATGGATCAAGAGTGACATGTATGAAAAATTATGCATGGTGGCTTTGCCACAAATACGATGTCAACTACATGATCATGCAAAAGCAATATGACAATGATGGAACGTGTCATAATAAACGGAACGATGGAAAGTTGCATGGCAATATATCTCGGAATGGCTATGGAAATGCCATAATAGGTAGGTATGGTGGCTGTTTTGAGGAAGATATAAGGAGGTTCATGTGTGATAGAGCGTATCGTATCACGGGGGTTGGATGCACCGGCGAAGTTTGCACCAACTCTCAAGGTGAGAAAGGGTAATGCACGGTACCGAAGAGGCTAGCAATGATGGAATGGTAAGAGTGCGTATAATCCATGGACTCACATTAGTCATAAAGAACTCGTATACTTATTGCAAAAGTTTTATTAGCCCTCGAAGCAAAGTACTACTACGCATGCTCCTAGGGAAAGGGTTGGTAGGAGTTAACCATCGCATGATCCCGACCTCCACACATATGGAAGGCAATCAAAAGAGCACCTCATGCAACAAATTTGTTACACAACTTTTACCATACGTGCATGCTACGGGACTTGCCAACTTCAACACAAGTATTTCTCAATTTCATAATTACCCAACTAGCACGACTCTAATATCACCACCTCTATATCTCAAAACAATTATCAAGCATCAAGTTGATCATAGCATCCAATTCACTTTCTATGAAAGTTTTTATTATACCTAACTTGGATGCCCATCATTCTAGGACCAATTTTATAACCATAGAAAATACCATGCTGTTCTAAAAGACTCTCAAAATAATATAAGTGAAGCATGAGAGATCAATAATTTCTACAAAATAAAGCCACCGCCGTGCTCTAAAAAGATATAAGTGAAGCACTAGAGCAAAATTGTCTAGCTCAAAAGATATAAGTAAAGCACATAGATTATTCTAATAAATTCCAAATCATGTGTGTCTCTCCCAAAAGGTGTGTACATCAAGGATGATTGTGGTAACTAAAAATCAAAGACTCATATCATACAAGACGCTCCAAGCAAAACACATATGATGTGGCGGATAAAAATATAGCTCCAAGTAAAGTTACCGATAGACGAAGATGAAAGAGCGGATGCCTTCCGGGGCATCCCCAATCTTAGGCTTTTGGTTTTCCTTGAATTATCTTGGGGTGCCATGGAAATCCCCAAGCTTAGTCTCTTTCCACTCCTTATTCCATAACCCATGAAATGTTTACCCAAAACTTGAAAAGTTCACAACACAAAACTCAACAGGAAATCTCATAAGCTCCGTTAGTGCAAGAAAGAAAAACCACCACTTAAGGTACTGTAATGAACTCATTATTTATTTATATTGGTGTTAAACCTACTGTATTCCAACTTCTCTATGGTTCATACCCCCGATACTAGCCATAGATTCATCAAAATAAGCAAACAACACACGAAAAACAGAATCTGTCAAAAACAGAACAGTCTGTAGTAATATGTAACTTCCGAACACTTCCGGAACTCTAAAACTCCTACCAAAATAGGAATTCCTGGGAAATTTGTCTATTGATCTATTGCAAAAAGAATCAACTTAAAAGCACGTTTCTGTGATTTACTAAAATTATTCTCGTGCGTGTAGAAGTTTTTGTATTTCAGCATAATCAAATTAACTATCACCGTAGGTTATCCTATAGGTTCTACTTGGCACAAACACTAATTAAAACATAAAACCACATCTAAACAGAATACAGATGAATTATTTATTACTAAACAGAATCAAAAAGCAAGGAACAAAAATAAAATTGGGTTGCCTCCCAACAAGCGCTATCATTTAACGCCCCTAGCTAGACATAAAAGCGAGAATAGATCTAAGTATTGCCATAATAATAAGATAGAAAACAAAAACTCATCTCATATTCCCTACGTTCAGCAGCAAGTTTTCTTTGTGGCAACCAAAAGTAATCAAAAGGGCTAAATTTAATGGGACAGAAGTCCCTAAGATCAATTTCGGGAGGTATGGGTTCTTCCTTTGGCCCTTCATATTGCACAACCAATTCATCATTATAAGCATTCTTTTGGCAGAACTTCATGAGCCCATACTCAAGAGAATATCCTAACTCATTGTTTCAAATAGAAAAATCATTATTAAGTTCGGAAATTCTATCAACTAAAACATTAGTAGGAACCTTTTTTCTAAGGTTTTCATTAAAAGCAACATAATCTAAAAATTGAAAACGCATTATGTCCTCTTGATCAAAGAGGATTGCCTCTATGGGAGGACGGCCAGCGTCCACCCTATAGTGCGCAAAAATTTCTTTGGCTTCTTCTATTATAAATCTGAACTCATGTGCCAAAAATATAGTAGCTGCGCGCTTAACAGAAGAATGCTCAATATTAGAAAATGCTAGGAAAATCCTTTGTATGCAAGGATGCATGTGCATAAACTGTCTTTCAAGTTCAACTATAAGAATGGCGATAGCATCCGCAAGACTACTAGTTCTATGAAGAATATAACCACCCATAGAAGGTAAAGCGCCGACACAAGTAAAGAAATCTTGAATAACCCCTTTTCCAATAATATTAGCACTACCAATTTGAAATTTTTTAGTATGTAAGATAGTGGGTTCTTCAGCAGGAGCATCAAAATTTTCCATGTTATTACTATTGTCCTTATCAAAGATAACCTCTCCAATTTCAGACATAGCGGCAGAAAATGCGAGGAGCAAGCGAAAGAGAGGCGGACGGAAAAGAGAGGGTGAATAAAACGGCAAGGGTGAAGTGGGGAAGAGGAAAACGAGAGGCAAATGGCAAATAATGTAATGCGAGGGAGATGAGTTTGTGATGGGTACTTGGTATGTCTTGACTTGAGCGAAGACCTCCCCGGCAATGGCACCAGAAATCCTTCTTGCTACCTCTTGAGCACTGCGTTGGTTTTCCCTTAAAGAGGAAAAGGTGATGCAGTAAAGTAGCGTAAATATTTCCCTCAGTTTTTGAGAACCAAGATATCAATCCAGTAGGAGGCTCGTCAAAAGTCCCTCGTACCTACACAAACAAACAAGAACCTCGCAACCAACGCGATAAAGGGGTTGTCAATACCTTCATGGTAACTTGCGAAAGTGAGATCCGATAGAGATAATAAGATAAGATAAATATTTTTGGTATTTTTATGATATGGATTGGAAAGTAAAGATTGCAAAGTAAAGATAGATGGGAAACTTATATGATAAAAGATAGACCCAGGGCCATAGGTTTCACTAGTGGCTTCTCTCAAGATAGCATAAGTATTATGGTGGGTGAACAAATTACTATCGATCCATTGATAGAAAAGTGCATAGTTATGAGATTATCTAGGCATGATCATGTATATAGGCATCACGTCCGCAACAAGTAGATCGAAACAATTCTGCATCTACTACTATTACTCCACACATCGACTGCTATCCAGTATGCATCTAGAGTATTAAGTTCATAAGAACAGAGTAACGCATTAAGAAAGATGACATGATGTAGAGGGATAAACTCAAGCAATATGATATAAACCCCATCTTTTTATTCTCGATGGAAACAATACAATACGTGCCTTGCTGCCCCTGCTGTCCCTGGGAAAGGACACCACAAGATTGAACCCAAAGCTAAGCACTTCTCCCATTGCAAGAAAGATCAATCTAGTAGGCCAAACCAAACTGATAATTCAAAGAGACTTGCAAAGATAACCAATCACACATAAAAGAATTCAGAGGAGATTCCAATATTTCTCATAGATAAACCTGATCATAAACCCACAATTCATCGGATCTCGACAAACACACCGCAAAAAGAGTTACATCGAATAGATCTCCAAGAAGATCGAGGAGAACTTGGTATTGAGAATCAAAGAGAGGGAAGAAGCCATCTAGCTAATAACTATGGACCCGAAGGTCTGTGGTAAACTAATAACAACTCATCGGAGAGGCCTTAACAATGATGTAGAGGCCCTCCATGGTTGATTCCCCCTCCGGCAGAGCACCGACGAAGGGTCCAAGATGGGATCTCGCGGATACAGAAGGTTGCGGCAGTGGAAATAGGGTTTCGTGGTGCTCCTGGATGTTTTCGGGGTACGTGGATACATATAGGAGGAAGGAGTAGGTCAGTGGAGCCACAAGGTGCCCACGAGGGTGGGGGGCATGCCGGGCACCCTCGTGGCCGCCTCGATTGCTTCTTACGTCCACTCCAAGTCTCCTGGATTGCGTTTGTTCCAAAAAGATCGCTCCCAAAGGTTTCATTTCGTTTGGACTCCGTTTGATATTCCTTTTCTTCGAAACACTGAAATAGGCAAAAAATAGCAATTCGGGCTGGGCCTCCGATTAGTAGGTTAGTCCTAAAAATGATATAAAAGTGTAAAGTAAATCCCACAAACATCCAAAATGGGTAATATAATAGCATGGAACAATCAAGAATTATAGATATGTTGGAGACGTATCATCCCTATGTGCGGCTTTAGCCGCCTCTTGCTCTACCGCCCGTTCAGCCTTGGCAGCTTCAAAGTTTGCCCACGTAGGTGTGAGGTCGCGAGCGGCGATAAACTCGGCACGGCGGGATGCCATTCCTTCCCTACCATTTTGTGTGCGGTCATGGGCGGCGAGGAACTCGACGCGGCAGGATGTGATCGCTTCCTTACCGGTTAGTGTGCGGCCCAATGGCAAGAACGACGCTTGGTGAGAGCTCTAGGGCGGAGTGGCTGGACATCCTTATAGTGCATTGGTTTGTCATGAGCTCAAGGATAGACGACGAAAGAAATTTTGATTCCCCTTCAATCCTGGTCATTTATCACCGAGTAAAATGCATTGACGGTCGTCGAACTTGTCTTGATAGCTTGATCATTGTACTTATCAATACGGTCAATACGGTCATTATATACGAGATATGGTGATTATACGGTCACTAGCTTAGCGTATGCTCCATATTTTTCTGGTTGACCAGTCAAACAGTCAATATGCGCCTCATCAGCTCGTGTTCTGTATCTATCTATCTATGCGTGCCTACCTGTTAGTGGAGAAAGAAATAAAAACCAAAATTATGCGTATGTGCGGAATCAAACCACGGACTCATCACTACAACACACACTCGTCAGCCGAATGAAAATGAAATACTTTGTGTTAAATGCACAAACCAATTTTTTATACTATACGTGATGCACACATTAGCACACACTGGCCACAGACGCAAGTAGCATGTACGCGTGCAGACACTCACGCTCACGCTGTCAAACCATGGTAATGCATGCTCGTCGCCCTCTCAATCAAAGTCCTGCTCATGGCGCAACGCAAACGGCGAGCCCATCACTTGCGTGCCCTGGCGGTGCCTGACATTACTATTTAGACGTTTGCTGGCGGCCTCCATGAACACCGAGCATGTATTCACCTGGCTCAACACCAACGCCTTGCTCATGTATATCATCCATCACAACGACAATCTATAAACAACCTTGCTAGAGAGGGTACTATGGTACCTATATATGTGTCGTCAGCGACCGATCATAGTGCCACTGCACACGAGTGTGTGTTTGATCGATTCATCCATTATTCATAAGTTATGCATGGTTGTGTGTGTCTAATGGTGGTCGTCGAAGGCTAGCTGGCGACAAGAGCGGTTGCATGGACAGTTGTCTTGCCGCATACGCTTCAAAGGCTCGTCATCCATGAGTTCACATTATTTATTTCAGTACAATCAAAAGCGTAACTGCGTAGGTGCGTCCATGTGCATGCTAGTATGTATTGTGTGTGTGCGTGTGCGTACTACATGTGTGTGGGTCGTC
Source organism: Triticum dicoccoides (assembly GCF_002162155.2). NCBI lineage: Eukaryota > Viridiplantae > Streptophyta > Magnoliopsida > Poales > Poaceae > Triticum > Triticum dicoccoides. The sequence continues at coordinate 404,603,466 of NC_041391.1, read as the reverse complement.
CGCATGCATGCATGTGCGTCTTGTTTGCTCCTTGCAAAAATACCTCATTTGGTTAGCTCGTGGGTCTTTGCTGGAGAGGTTTGGGGTTAATTCCCCACCCATGCAATGCATAATTTAGCTTTTCTAATTTATTTATTTTTGACACATTGATGGGTGGGGCCGTAGAACCTGGGTGAGGCGCATGTGGACTGTTTGACTGGTCAACCAGACAAAATACGGAGCTATACACTAAGCCAGTGACCGTATAATCATCTTAAGTCGTATATAGTGACCGTATTGATCGTATTCTTAAGTACAGTGACCAAAATGAGCTATTGAGACAAGTTCGATGATCGCTAGTGCATTTTACTCTTTATTACCACACACGGTTACTTTTCGTTGCCTGTGGAAACTGTGTGCGCTGACCCTATTGTGGGTTGCTTTCTAATTGGCCGCAAACCTAGCCACGCGGATCGCGTGCGTGCATCGTGATCGGACGGTATTCCACGTCCCTATCATCACACCCGTGTAGCTGTAGCTAGGATTTGATGTTTCTACACTTCCTTCATGGTTGATGCATGTAACTACAAATAATATCACTAGAAACTATGTTTATTAGTAAGGTACACGTGCATTGCATGCATGAGATTTGGCAGCCAAATTATGAATAAATACCACACTATAGCATGTAAGCTTTGAGTCATATATGCATGATGTAGATGTTCGTTGAATTCTTATAGTGGTAGTAAATTTCTACAAAATGCACATAATGTCCTAAAAATGGTAAATGAACCCGGAGAAGTGCCAAATTTGAACCCGATGCTTTGTAGGGTGTATGTTGATCGTAGAAAAAAAGTGAACTGCCACATTAATTGAATACTTTTGCAAACTACAAAAAAATACCACCACGCCAGTGTCTGACCGCCCTGGCCCATCGAAACCCCTTCCATCGCTAGCGCACACTTCCCGCCTGAAACGGCCAGCGTCGTTCTAGAATGTCAATGCCGCATTCACGCCCGGCGCGACCTCCCACTGGCGCTGGCATTGCAACAGCGCGACGGCCGAGAGAGCGCCACCTGCACGGCATCTCGGTGCAAAGCGACTGCTCCGCGTTAATGACACCACAGCATCCGTCCGTCCACCGCCCACATTAATGAGATGCGACTGCCGATAAACCGACTCCAGTGCCAGCCGTCCATCTGTCTGCCGTGGCTCATTGCCATTTGCCCGCTATATTAACTTCAGCCCTAGCCCCCAACCATAGCCAAAGACCCATATTCATTCTCATCCGGTCCCTTCCTTCTAGCGGCACCACTCCAACCATGGCCTCCTCGCGCTCCAAAGCTCTCTTGAACGTACTATCGCAGGAGCAGACAAAGGACGTCACCGACACGCGTGCGTGGGCGCAGCCGACAGCGAGGAAGAGTAGTACATGGTAGGTCACCTCCCCTCTGGTCCCAAGAAGCCCACCGCTCCTCCACCCAGTTGATGCCAAGTTTGGTTGGGTAAACATCGGCGGCCGATTAGCCACTTGATGGTGACGTGGAGGCAGAAATATTCATAACCTTGTGCTCTGGAGGAGGAGGTTATCGAGGCGAAGCTGGACAAAGCCGACGCGGATGAGGAGGAGGCAAAGGCAATAGTTGGAGCGTCAGTTCTCGGGGCTCATGGCCGGACATGGTGGTCGGGTGAGGGCAATCATTTAGATTAGGTTTATAGTAGGTTTTAGTACAGTTTGTGCGAAATATGTAATGAATTTCATCTCGTTTATAGGAAAAGTTTTCGAAATGTAATGAATTTTATCTGATTAATATGAAATTTGCTTTGTTTGCACGAATTTCGTCCGGTTAGTTCATATAGTTATCAAAAGGTATGCGGGGAGCATTGGATGGCATCCTCTAGCATCAATGTCCTTGGACAGATGCCGATGTAAATTTGGGGGTCAGCGCTAGAGATGCCCTAACTATCATGCTATAATCACTAACAGTGCTCCATTATTTTACAGGGAACAGTTATCCCTCGATCAAAATCACATCCGTTATCTTTCACACTCCTCCCACATAAGAGTGGAGACGCTTACTTACATAAAAATGGAGCAAGTGGATGGCACTATAGTACGTCATATCACTCAAAACCACTAGGCCCACTACAACAAAAATACACTTCCGTGATGATACGTGTTTGTCACAGTAGGTCACCTTTTCTGTCATGCATGTACATCCATGATTATTTTATGATATAATCAAGATAGTCATACCTGTGCTGTCGTAGAAGTGTTCCATGACATTACCAAAATTATCATCACGTAAGTGTCCACTTCCATGACGATAAATTGCGCGTCATGGAAGTGCTTTCGTCAAGGGTGACCGACATGTGGCATCCACCATAATGGGTCGCCGTTAAGCTATCTGGTCCGGTTTTGGATCCCATAACCCGCTAACAGCCATGACCAATGGGGATTTTCCATGTGTAAATTTCTCATTGGCCAGAGAAACTATGTGCCGGCTCATCGTTGGGACAGATGTCATCCATTCATTGGACATAAGGTTCCTATGATACGTCGACACATGGCACGGCCCAACAGAGGCCCATTCTAGTGAAAAGGCCAGCCCGTTTAACTTGGTCAAAAGGTAGCGGGCCGCCCCACAGAAAACCTGTTAACGGCCTATTCGCATATAGCCCATTTATAGCCCGCGAAGTCACGTCCCATTACGACCTAACCGAATTAGGCCCAATAGCGTCATTTGGTCTATCCAATATGATACCATCCCGTTATAATTTCCGGCCCATGTATGGCCCATGACGTCTTTCAGCCCATATGAGGCCCTTTGTAACTCATGTCCCATTAACGGCCCGTGGTGAAACTGGCCCGTAATGAACAGTGTATCGCTTTATACCCATTAGTGGCCCATTATTCTATTGGGCTATTTCCATACCGCGTTATGTTTCGGCCTTCATAGGGCCCATTTATTCTTGGGCTCATTTCCAGCATTTGGTTACTTATGTCCTGTAACTGGCCTTTTCTACTTTGTGGGCCAAATTCAGCTCGTGGTTACAGTCGGCACGTTTGTGACCCGTTAATCCGTTGGGCCATTTTCATAGTGTCATCAAATACGACCTATTAATGACGACCCAATATGGTCGGCCCATGAACGGACGATTCCAACTCTAGCCCGTTTACGACCCATAATGTAGTCTGTTATTGGCCCATGTTTGGCGAATCGATCATACTGCCCGTAGAAGGCCCATTGATGCTATGGCCTATATAAGGCCCATTGTTTGTACAACCTATAGAGGGCCCATTATTTCTACGGCCCGTAGAAGGTCCATTGTTTCTATGGCCTGTAGGAGGCCCATGGCCACTACAGTAAATATGTAGCCCATGGTTGTTGTGGCCTAGTTTTAAAAAATAGGTTATTGCAGCCACTAGCAAACCGCGGAAAAAGAACTGCACTGACTACAAGCAAACAAATAAAGAAGAGAACAAGGAAATAAATAAGCAAGCAACTTACGCTAGGCTATCACGGCTATTACACATATTACACCCACTGGGCATCAAAGTTCGCCACCAGTGCAAATATAGGGAACAAAGCAGCATATCACATACACTGGTTGTCAAAGTTGGCGACCAGTGCAAATACACTCCGCAGCAAAACTAGTCCAGAACTGAAACCACTTCACAAGAGCTCAAGAAACAATATCCTGAGTACCTATAATGCTGGCAAGATGCTTAGCAAGCTTATTAACTTTCTCTTGTTTGGCGCTTAAATCCTCCAGCGCTTGCTGTTGCACCAGAAAGTATGCATCTGAATTCTGCAGGGACTTACTCAGTCCTTCGGCTTCTTGCCGCAGCATAGCTGGCTGATGCTTTTCAGCTTGTAGCTGAGACTGAAGAAGCCAAAGTGATTCAGGCAGCGAGTTCGAAGAGCTTGTGCCAGTGGTAGTGGCCAATAACTCGAACACTACATCAAGACATGACTTTTGAGTTGTCTCACTATTGTCAAGATAGTTTTTATTAGCTTTCTTGGAGATTAACAGGGATGTCTCGCTATCTTGAACCTTACTTGCATTACTTCCTTTACCATTGCATAGCGGGGTACTCTTCTCCAATATTTCGTCCGCATTCTAGAAAAGAAACAAGCAGACACATCACATGTTTACCATGTTGTATATGAAACTCATTTTGGTAAATCAGTTCAGTAGTAAAGTGGACAGGATAACAACATGAAACAAACATATATCTATGTACCATGGTCACTGTATGGTCTATATCATTCTAGTTTTTGTTGCCAAATCAAGATAGAGACACACTTCAAATAATATCTGTTTAAGACAAAGCAAAATAGATAGAATATAAGTCTGGGAAACTACAGAGCAATAACAACACTTGTAATGTGCATGACATGAGAACATAACTATTTATTCAATTGAAACTAAAATTAACATAGAGCAAGTTACAACAGCAAACCAGTTAAAGAAACAGGTTTAAAACATACCTGTTGCACCATTGGAGTTTCAGTTCCATCCTTCAAATTTGAAAATAGTTGGTATGAGTAAATACAGTGATGCAAGAGCAAAGGAGTATGAACCATAGCTACAACCTGACCTGGGAACAATTCTTCTTCTGCTTAAAGCATAGAGTTGGGATTCGGCATAGTGGTCCTCGTGCTTTGGGCACTTCAGTTCCCTTACTAACTGCTCGTGTTAGGGTGGTCTATGCTGGAGACAATGCTATGTCAACTCGAACTGGGTTACTATCTGCTGGTCTTGGCGTTAGAAGGGGTGTTGCTGGTTCTCTGTCCAACTGGGTAGGGGAACAATTTGCGAAAGTCTGGGTTATGTGTGGTGGGGCTGGTTCTTGGGCAAGTACAACCGTGGTTCCATCTGCATCTACTGGTAGCACTATCTTTTCTGAAGACCATGTTGTTACTCCCTTAGATACTTCCATCACCCTCTCCAATTCAAATGGCTGAGAAACAAGAAAAGTAATTGAATGTACATACATTGTATGATAGACAAGTGCAATGGATAGTGGGGAATACAAGAGGGCATGAAATAATTCACATTTATGTTGTCTAACCAAACAGGATAGCATGACACAATTTCACAATAATGATGGCTAACTAAAAAGGATGGAAAGACATAATTCAAAATATGATGACTATGTAAACATGATGACATGATATAACTATATAATGTATCTATTAAATAGGTTGGCTGCCATAATTCACATACATGCCGCCTATATGATGTCTTTATCAAATGGGTTCGCATGCCAAAATTCAAATAGATGTTGTCAATGTAAACATGATGGCATGATATAATTCAAATATATGATTTATATAATAAGCAAGTAAGCAGATGGCAATCGCATATATGATGTAAAAACTAAGCAATGCAAGACAACATGCATGACATGAGTAATATAACCCTGCCAAGTTTGAGCATAGACCTCAAGGGGGAAATAGGACTGGTCATCTGTCCCTTAATCCTCCTCCGAGGAGCTATTCGTAACCAGCGAGATATGCGCTTTGTCAGATAGCATAGTCTGCTTTGAAGACCTTTTTTCACTCTAGAATTTTCCATCACTGTGTCAAATGGCTGATGCACACAAAGAGTAGTTGAATGTACTAACATTGTTGACAAATGTAATACATAGTGAAAAAAAAGGAGGTCATGATATAATTCACATATAAGATTACTGGCCAAGAAGGATGGCATTGCGAAATTCACATATATGATGCCTGGCTAAACAAGATGGCGTTGCATAATTCACATATACGATAAAGGAACTAAACATATGGCATTCACAAAAAGCATGTCTAAACTAAGCAGATGACATATTTGATGTATAAAGTAAGCAATGCAAGGCACCATATGCATGATATTACCAACATCAGCATGCCAAGTTAGAGCGAAGACCTCAGGGGGTAAATAGGAGTGGTCTTCTCCTTATGAATCCCCCTCAGAACAGTTGTCTTCCTCTTGATCACAATCTGAAATGGATGGGGAGGGGGCTGCCTTTGCGCCCACCATGGAGCAACGTCTGCATGAAATTTTATTACCATGCAAGGCTCGTCTCCTTTTCTCTACATGTCTAGTTCCATTGTGTACAATAACCGACATGCATATGAATAAAACATAGTGAGATTATGTAAGGAGTGCATGCAGAAATCCAGAGTGATGGTAGCAACCTGGGGATAGACCCAAAACCAATGATAGCAGGCAGATAATGGCTTCAGTTAAAAAATACAGATAATGGCTTCTTTACTGTTTGTTTTCCACCCAACATGAAACTCATAGTAGACACCAGAGATTAACCAGATAGTAGATAGATACTATTGATTGCGGCCCCGATATGTACCCCACAACCATTTGAAAACTCAAGTTTCAGCATTAGTTTGAAGCTGACTCAGAGTCTAATCGGTGAACAGGACGATAAAGTAGCATGTAATATCAAGTGATGCATAACGTAAGCAGACACGAAAGAGTGCGACCTCTCTTGCGGACCCGTGTAGTCCTCAAGGTCATCTGCTCGGTTGATGATGGTAATGCGTTTGTCGTGGCTGCTGGCGGCGAGGAAGAAGATCTGAGGCGGTGAAAGACAGTCTGGAGGATGGATCCCTATTTTGGTGAACCCTTCCATCATTGGAGAAGCTGACCTGGGGTGGAACACATCGCAGCTGGAGCAGGACAAACCACACAAGGTTTCCTTTGACACATATCTGTAACAGAAGTAATTGAGTAAGGGCTTGTTTAAATTTGAGGATTCTAACCTTGCATTGGTTGGAAATACACAGGAATAGGATAGGAATGCACGTGCAAAACAAAGAATTGAAAAACACATGATTTCTGCCAATCTGGGTTTTTGGTTCACAAGAATTGGAAGATCGCAGGATGCAAAGAAGCATGGTGAGATTAAGTCAAACCACAAGAAAATGTACGATTATAATGCTATTATGCTACTATCTCTTATTCTTTTGCTTCATGAATAGGAATTTGAAAACAAGGACAAGTGGATATTAAGATTCCTATGTTTTTTCTTTCAAGGAGACACTAAAGTAACAAATCCTACAGTTTTCCTTTGCTCCATTCATTTGCCAAATGCATGAATAGTAGTACCATATGAAACTTTCCAATTCCTATGATTTTCCTTGACTTTTCCTTTCAAGTAGTGGCGATTCTAGTAGGCAGGTTTGAGCAGGGAAAAGCGTACACTCAAAAAATGTTTTTGTGCTACTTCTACTACTTTGGACCCAGGCCACTGCCCTACTAGCTCAACTCCCAGGCCCATCTACAAATGCACAACTCAAACCCGGAGAGATAAATAATGATGGCGTTCAAGGGAGTCCATCACAGATAGCTAAGTTGCCTCGTACCTCACTGCTTGTCATATAGTAGGAGAAACTAATCGTATTTCGCGTTACTACATGTGCTCAGTGGACAATATATATAACATGTAGAGTAAAAAAGCGATGCAACAAGTGTACAACCTCTTTGGCAAAGCCATGTCGATCTCAACGTGATTGGGTTGGTCGGTGAGGATGCTCCGGCTGATTTGGCTGTTGTAGGAGGGGAAGAAGATCTTAGGCGTCTGGAGATGGAGCCTGGGGTACTGCTCCGCTGTGATGGAGGGTTTCGTTGTTGGAGTAACTTTGATGAGTTGTATGACTGCGAGGCTGAAGCAGGACAAGGGAGACAATGTTAACCTTAGTGGAATTCTAATAGCATCTCCAATAGATGACATAAAATACATAACCACAAAGTGCTAGATGTAAAATACATCAGAAGCTCATCTCTGAACTTAACTTTCGAAACTAAATTTAACTGTCGAAACTGAATTTTGCTGTCGAAACTGAATTTTGCTGTCGAAACTGAACGCACTAGTAGCAAAAAACCAGTAGCAGTAGCAGCAGCGCCAGGAGCAGCAGCACGTGCGAGAGCCGAGCCAGCTGGTCGCATAGCAGCATCTCGGGTAGCAGCTGCAGGGGCTCGAGCGAGAGCAGTATCTACTGCTCATGTAGCAACATCGCGTGCAAGAGTAGAGCAACAGGTAGGGTGAGGCTACATGTCAGTCGACTGGCTTTTTCATCTCTGGTTAGTCAATTTTCCAGCTGTTGGATACAAAATCAAGGGCCTGCAGTTCATCTTCAACCTGCACCTGCCTGAGTCGCCAGCCACCACCGGCCAAACCGCTGGCGCCCACCACCCCGCCCGCCTCGAAACCACTCCCCACCGCCGGTCCGCCACCGCCCAGGCCAACCCTCTCATCCCCACAAGCAAGAGCAAGAGCGAGAGCAGCAGCGCGAGGAAGAGCAAGAGCAGACCAGACAGGGGACTGAGAGCAAGAGCAGAGTAGCATCGCGAGCGAGAGCCAAGCAGCCGCAGGTCCTATGTATGTGAACTTCACCGCCGAGGGACCGACGCCATGGAGGAAGTGGCCGGCGACGCTGCCGTGGATGGAGCCGGGCCACGTCGGCTCGAGACTGAGCGCCGGCAGCACCGCGAGATCTAATCAAGAAGAAAATGCGGCGATTAGTGTAGAACCTCATTGGTGGTACCAATTAGGCCTCAACTTCATTCGAGGAAATAGTGATGATGATGCTCTTCCAGTGGTGCAGGTGAAGACGGCGGTGTGGGAATGGAGGTGGTGCGAAACACGAGGGGAACGTCGGGGTAGCTCCTTGGAGGTAGAGGACGGGTTGGATAAATCTACGGGACGACGAGATCGACGACGGATCCTCATACAGTGGGGTGGATGAGGGACGTCGAGTTATTGCTGTGGACGATGTCGTCGGGGAAGAGGCTCCGGCTGGGTGGTGGACGGAGGAGGGTGTGGGGCTTCGTGGGTTTTTGCGGCCTCGGTGTATGAATGGGTCGGCAGATGGGATGGGAGGGGGGAACCATGGCTTAGGGACGCGCTTGTCCAAAGTGTGGGGTAAGTTACGAAAGTACCTGATACGTCTCCAACGTATCTGTAATTTTTGATTGTTCCATGCTATTATATTACCCGTTTTGGATGTTTATGGGCTTTACTTTACACTTTTATATTACTTTTGGGACTAACCTACTAACTGGAGGCCCAGCCGAATTGCTATTTTTTTTGCCTATTTCAGTGTTTCGAAGAAAAGGAATACCAAACGGAGTCCAAACGGAATGAAACCTTCGGGAGCGATCTTTTTGGAACAAACGCAATCCAGGAGACTTGGGGTGGATGTCAAGAAGCAACTGAGGCGGCCACGAGGCAGGAGGGTGTGCCCTAGGGCGTAGGTGCGCCCCCCACCCTCGTGGGCCCCTCGTGGCTCTCCTGACCTACCTCCTTCGCCTATATATATCCACGTACCCCGAAAACATCCAGGAGCACCACGAAAATCTATTTCCACTGTTACAACCTTCTGTATCCGCGAGATCCCATCTTGGAGCCTTCGCCGGTGCTCCACCGGAGGGGGAATCGACCATGGAGGGCCTCTACATCATCAACAAGGCCTCTCTGATGAGTTGTGAGTAGTTTACCACAGACCTTCGGGTCCATAGTTATTAGCTAGATGGCTTCTTCTCTCTCTTTTAATCTCAATACAAAGTTCTCCTCAATCTTCTTGGAGATCTATTTGTTGTCACTCTTTTTGCGGTGTGTTTGTCGAGATCCGATGAATTGTGGGTTTATGATCAAGTTTATCTATGAGAAATATTTGAATCTCCTCTGAATTCTTTTATGTGTGATTAGTTATCTTTGCAAGTCTCTACAAATTATCAGTTTGGTTTGGCCTACTAGATTGACCTTTCTTGCAATGGGAGCAGTGCTTAGCTTTGGGTTCAATCTTGCAGTGTCCTTTCCCAGTGACAGCAAGGGCATCAAGGCACGTATTGTATTGTTGCCATCAAGGATAAAAAGATGGGGTTTATATCATATTGCTTGAGTTTATCCCTCTACATCATGTCATCTTTATTAATGCGTTACTCTGTTCTTCATGAACTTAATACTCTAGATGCAGGCAGGAGTCGGTCGATGTGTGGAGTAATAGTAGTAGATGCAGATCTACTTGCTGCAGACGTGATGCCTATATACATGATCATGCCTAGATATTCTCATAAGTATGCACTTTTCTATCAATTGCTCGACAGTAATTTGTTCAACCACCGTAATACTTATTCTATCTTGAGAGAAGCCACTAGTGAAACCTACGGCCCCCGGGTCTATCTTTTATCATATAAGTTTTCCATCTACTTTTATTTACATCTTTTAATTACCTCTATCAGATCTCACTTTCGCAAGTTTCCATGAAGGGATTGGCAACCCCTTTATCGCGTTGGTTGCGAGGTTCTTGTTTGTTTGTGTAGGTACGAGGGACTTCTATGGAGCCTCCTACTGGATTGATACCTTGGTTCTCAAAAACCGAGGGAAATACTTACGCTACTTTGCTGCATCACCCTTTCCACTTCAAGGAAAACCAACAGAGTGCTCAAGAGGTAGCAAGAAGGATTTCTGGCACCGTTGCCGGGGAGGTCTTCGCTCAAGTCAAGACATACCAAGTACCCATCACAAACACATCTCCCTTGCATTACATTATTTTCCATTTGCCTCTCATTTTCCTCTCCCACACTTCACCCTTGCTATTTTATTTGCCCTCTCTTTCCCGTTCGCCTCTCTTTTTTGCTTTCCTCTTGTGTGCTTGTGTGTTGGATTGCTTATCACGATGGCGCAAGATAATACAAAATTGTGTGACTTTTCCAATACCAATAATAATGATTTCCTTAGCACTCCAATTGCTCCTATTAATGATGTTGAATCTTATGAAATCAATGTTGCTTTGTTGAATCTTGTTATGAAAGATCAATTCTCCGGCCTTCCTAGTGAAGATGTCGCTACTCATCTAAACAACTTTGTTGATTTGTGTGATATGCAAAAGAAGAAAGATACGGATAATGATATTGTTAAATTGAAGTTATTTCCGTTTTCACTTAGAGATCGTGCTAAAACTTGGTTTTTGTCTTTGCGTAAAAATGATTCATGGAATAAGTGCAAAGATGCTTTTATCTCTCAGTATTTTCCTCCCGCTAAGATCGTCTCTCTTAGAAACGATATTATGAATTTTAAACAACTTGATCATGAGCATGTTGTCCAATCTTGGGAAAGAATGAAATTAATGATTCGCAATTGCCCTAATCATGGTTTGAATTTATGGATGATCATACAAATTTTTTATGCCGGATTGAATTTTGCCTCTAGAAATCTTTTAGATTCGGCCGCGGGAGGCACTTTTATGGAAATCACTTTAGGAGAAGCTACAAAACTCCTTGATAATATTATGGTTAATTATTCTCAATGGCACACGGAAAGATCTACTAGTAAAAAAGTTCATGCGATAGAAGAGATTAATGTTTTGAGTGGAAAGATGGATGAACTTATGGAATTGTTTGCTACTAAGAGTGCTCCTATTGTTCCTAATGATATGCCTTTGTCTACTTTGATTGATAATAATAATGAATCTATGGATGTGAATTTTGTTGGTAGGAATAATTTTGGTAACAATGCTTATAGAGGAAACCTTAATCCTAGGCCATTTCCTAGTAATTCCTCTAATAATTATGGTAATTCCTACAACAACTCTTATGTAAATTTAATAAGATGCCCTCTGATTTTGAGAATAGTGTTAAAGAATTTATGATCTCTCAAAAGAATTTTAATGCTTTGCTTGAAGAAAAATTGCTTAAAGTTGATGAATTGGCTAGGAACGTTGATAGACTTTCTCTTGATGTTGAGTCTTTGAAACTTAGATCTATTCCTCCTAAGCATGATATCAATGAGTGTCTCAAATCCATGAGAATTTCCATTGATGAGTGCAAAGAAAGAACCGCTAGGATGCGTGCTAAGAAAGATTATTTTGTAAGAGCGTGTTCTTCTAGTTTCCATGAAAATAATGATGAAGATCTAAAAGTTATTGATGTGTCCCCTATTAAATCCTTGTTTTGAAATATGGATCTTGATAATGATGGGACTGGAGATGAGTCAACTTTAGTTGAAAGCCGTCCCAATGATTCAGAGTTTTTAGATCTTGATGCTAAATTTAGTAAATGTGGGATTGGAGAGGTCAAAACTTTACATAGCATTGAACTCACTATTATGGATATCAAGGAATTTAATTATGATAATCGTTCTTTAATAGATTGTATTTCCTTGTTGCAATCCGTGTTGAATTCTCCTCATGCTTATAGTCAAAATAAAGCTTTTACCAAACATATTGTTGATGCTTTGATGCAATCTTATGAGGAAAAACTTGAATTGGAAGTTTCTATACCTAGAAAACTTTATGATGAGTGGGAACCTACTATAAAAATTATAATTAAAGATCATGAATGTTATGCTTTGTGTGATTTGGGTGCTAGTGTTTCCATGATTCCGAAAACTTTATGTGATGTGCTAGGTTTCCATGAATTTGATGATTGCTCTTTAAACTTGCACCTTGCAGCTTCCACTATTAAGAAACCTATGGGAAGGATTAATGATATTCTTAATGTAGAAAATAGGAATTACGTGCCCGTAGATTTCATTGTTCTTGATATAGATTGCAATCTTTCATGTCCTATTATTCTTGGTAGACCTTTCCTTAGAACGATTGGTGCAATTATTGATATGAAGGAAGGTGATATTAGATTCCAATTTCCATTAAGGAAAGGCATGGAAAACTTTCCAAGAAATAAAGTCAAATTACCTTATGAATCTATTATGTGTGCCACTTATGAATTGAATGCCAAAGATGGCAGTACTTAGTTCTATTCTCGCTTCTATGCCTAGCTAGGGGCGTTAAACGATAGCGCTTGTTGGGAGGCAGCCCAATTTTATTTTTGTTTCTTGCTTTTTTGCTTCTGTTTAGTAATAAATATTTCATCTAGATTATGTTTAGATGTGGTTTTATGTTTTAATTAGTGTTTTTGCCAAGTAGAACCTATAGGATAAACTACGGTAATAGTTAATTTGATTCTGCTAAAAAACAGAAACTTTTGCGCGCACGAGAATAATTTTTAGTAAATCACAGAAACGTGCTTTTGCGTTGATTCGTTTTGCAGTATATCAATAGACAAATTTCCCAGGACTTCCTATTTTTGTAGGACTTTTAGAGTTCCAGAAGTATTCGAAAGTTACAGATTTCTACAGACTGTTCTGTTTTTGACAGATTCTATTTTTCGTGGGTTGTTCGCTTATTTTGATGCATCTATGGCTAGTATCGGGGGGTATGAACCATTGAGTAGTTGGAATACAGTAGGTTTAACACCAATATAAATAAAAAATGAGTTCATTACAGTACCTCATGTGGTGGTTTTTCTTTCTTGCACTAACGGAGCTCATAAAGAGATTTTCTTGTTGAGTTTTGTGTTGTGAAGTTTTCAAGTTTTGGGTTAAGATTTGATGGACTATGGAATAAGGAGTGGCAAGAGCCTAAGCTTGGGTATGCCCATGGCACCCCAAGATATTCAAGGACAACCAAAAGCCTAAGCTTGGGGATGCCCCGGAAGGCATCCCCTCTTTCGTCTTCATCTATCGGTAACTTTACTTGGAGCTATATTTTTATTCGCCACATGATATGTGTTTTTCTTGGAGGTTCTTGTATGATATGAGTCTTTGCTTTTTAGTTTACCACAATCATCCTTGCTGTACACACCTTTTGGGAAAGATACACTTGATCCGGAATTTATTAGAATACTCTATGTGCTTCACTTATATCTTTTGAGCTAGACAATTTTGCCTCCAGTGCTTCACTTATATCATTTTAGAGCATGGCGGTGGCTTAATTTTGTAGAAATTATTGATCTCTCATACTTCACTTGTATCATTTTGAGAGTCTTTTAGAACAGCATGGTATTTGCTATGGTTATAAAATTGGTCCTAGAATGATGGGCATCCAAGTTGGGTATAATAAAAACTATCATAGAAAATGCATTAAACACTATGATCAATTTGATGCTTGATAATTGTTTTGAGATATAAAGGCTGTAATGTTAGAGCCATGCTAGTTGGGTATTATGAAATTGAGAAATACTTGTGTTGAAGTTGGCAAGTCCCGTAGCATGCACGTATGGTAAAAGTTGTGTGACAAATTTGTTGCATGGGGTGCTCTTTTAATTGTCTTCCTTATGTGTGGAGGTCGGGATGGCGTGATGGTTAACTCCTACCAACCCTTCCCCTAGGAGCATGCGTATTAGTACTTTGCTTCGAGGGCAAGTAGACTTTTGCAATAAGTATGTGAGTTCTTTATGACTAATGTGAGTCCATGGATTATACGCACCTTCACCCTTCCACCATTGCTAGCCTCTATTATACTGCGCAACTTTCGCCGGTATTATACACCCACCATTTACCTTCCTCAAAACAGCCACCATACCTACATATTATGGCATTTCCATAGCCATTCCGAGATATATTACCATGCAACTTTCCATCATTCCGTTTATTATGACATGCCCCATCATTGTCATATTGCTCTTTGCATGATCATGTAGTTGCCATCGTATTTGTGGCAAGGCCACCTTCATAATTTTTCATACATGTCACTCTTGATTCATTGCATATCCCGGTACACCGCCGGAGGCATTCACGTAGAGTCATATTTTGTTCTAAGTATTGATTGTAATTCTTGAGTTGTAAATCAATAAAAGTGTGATTATCTTCATTATTAGAGCATTGTCCCAAGTGAGGAAAGGATGATGAAGACTATGATTCCCCCACAAGTCAGGATGAGACTTCGGACTTTATAAAAAATAAATGAGGCCAAAGAAGCCCAAATAAATAAAATAAAAGAGAAAAAAAGAGGCCAAAGAAGCCCACCAAATAAATAAAAATAAAAATAAAAGAAAAAAAGAAAAAATGAGAGAAAAGAGAGAAGGGACAATGTTACTATCCTTTTTTCCACACTTGTGCTTCAAATAGCACCATGATCTTCACGACAGAGAGTCTCCTATATTGTCACTTTCATATACTAGTGGGAATTTTTCATTATAGAACTTGGCTTGTATATTCCAATGATGGGCTTCCTCAAAATGCCCTAGGTCTTCGTGAGCAAGCAAGTTGGATGCACACCCACTTAGTTTCTTTTCTTGAGCTTTCATATATTTATAGCTCTAGTGCATTCGTTGCATGGAAATCCCTACTCACTCACATTGATATCTATTAATGGGCATCTCCGTAGCCCGTTGATACGCCTAGTTGATGTGAGACTATCTTCTCCCTTTTTGTCTTCACAACCACCACCCTATTCCACATATAGTGCTATGTCCATGGCCTGCGCTCATGTATTGCGTAAGAGTTGAAAAAGTTGAAGCGCATTAAAAATTATGAACCAATTGCTTGGCTAAAACCGGGCTGCATGATGGGAGTATTTAGTGTGATGAAAATGAAGCATGGCCTAACTATATGATTTTGTAGGGATAAGCTTTCTTTGGCTATGCTATTTTGATAAGACATGATTTCTTGTTAGTATGCTTGAAGTATTACTATTTTTATGTTTTATGGACTTTTATCTCGAATTATTTGGATCTGAACATTCATGCCACAATAAATAAAATTACACTGAGAATTATGCTAGGTAGCATTCCACATCAAAAATTCTGTTTTTATCATTTACCTACTCGAGGACGAGCAGGAATTAAGCTTGGGGATGCGTGATATGTCTCCAACGTATCTATAATTTTTGTTTGTTCCATGCTATTATATTACCGTTTTGGATGTTTATGGGATTTACTTTACACTTTTATATCATTTTTGGGACTAACCTACTAACCGGAGGCCCAGCCCGAATTGCTATTTTTTTGCCTATTTCAGTGTTTCGAAGAAAAGGAATATCAAATGGAGTCCAAACAGAATGAAACCTTTAGGAGTGATCTTTTTGGAACAAACGCAATCCAGGAGACTTGGAGTGGAAGTCAAGAAGCAGCCAAGGCGGCTACGAGGCAGGAGGGCGTGCCCTAGGGGGGTAGGCGCGCCCCCACACTTGTGGGCCCCTCGTGGCTCCCCTGACGTACCTCCTTCGCCTATATATATCCACGGACCCCGAAAACATCCAGGAGCACCACGCAAAACTATTTCCACCGCCGCAACCTTCTGTATCCGCGAGATCCCATCTTGGAGCCTTCGTCGGCGCTCTGTCAGAGGGGGAGTCGACAATGGAGGGCCTCTATGTCATCTCCAAGGCCTCTCCGATTCGTTGTGAGTAGTTTACCACAGACCTTCGGGTCCATAGTTATTAGCTAGATGGCTTTTTCTCTCTCTTTGAATCTCAATACAAAGTTCTCCTCGATCTTCCTGGAGATCTATTCGATGTAACTCTTTTTGCGGTGTCTTTGTCGAGATCCGATGAATTGTGGGTTTATAATCAAGTTTATCTATGAGAAATATTTGAATCTCCTCTGAATTCTTTTATGTGTGATTAGTTATCTTTGCAAGTCTCTTCGAATTATCAGTTTGGTTTAGCCTACTAGATTGATCTTTCTTGCAATGGGAGAAGTGCTTAGCTTTTGGTTCAATCTTGTGGTGTCCTTTCCCAGTGAAAACAAGGGCAGCAAGGCATGTATTGTATTGTTTCCATCGAGGATAAAAAGATGGGGTTTATAACATATTGCTTGAGATTATCCCTCTACATCATGTCATCTTTCTTAATGCCTTACTCTGTTCTTCATGAACTAAATACTCTAGATGCAGGCAGGAGTTGGTCGATGTGTGGAGTAATAGTAGTAGATGCAGAATCATTTCGATCTACTTGTTGTGTATGTGATGCCTATATACATGATCATGCCTAGATATTCTCATAAGTATGCGCTTTTCTATCAATTGCTCGACAGTAATTTGTTCACCCACCGTAATACTTATGCTATCTTGAGAGAAGCCAGTAGTGAAACCTATGGCCCCTAGGTCTATCTTTTATCATATAAGTTTTCCATCTACTTTTATTTGCATCTTTTACTTTCCAATCTATATCATAAAAATACCAAAAATATTTATCTTATCTTATTATCTCTATCAGATCTCACTTTCGCAAGTTTTTGTGAAGGGATTGAGAACCCCTTTATCGCGCTGGTTGTGAGGTTATTGTTTGTTTGTGTAGGTATGAGGGACTTTTGTGGAGCCTCCTACTGGATTGATACCTTGGTTCTCAAAAACTGAGGGAAATACTTACGCTACTTTGCTGCATCACCGTTTACTCTTCAAGGGAAAACCAACGCAGTGCTCAAGAGGTAGCAGTACCCCCACCGATTTGAGCTAGGTGGTTCTTTCGGTTCAGGGGTATCATGGGCATTTCATGTGTTGGGATTTCGCAGGAGGTGGGAGTTTTCGCATGCGTTGTAATTTTGGGATAGCAAGGCGCGGGTTGAGATGGAGGGAGTTTTCGGAGCACAATGAGACAAAGATATATCTTAAATATTTCGGGGTAAGAAGGCGTGGGTTGAAATTTTCAGACAAGCCTAACGTGTACAGTACCAAATCAATTTTCACTTCCCTCGACAAAAAAACAAAAAGAAATCAATTTGCACCAGACAAGAGAGTCTAGCCCCGTGTACTTTACATAATCAATTCGCACTACAAATGCCGTTCAAAACTTTGAATTCATGTTATGTTCAATTAAAATATTTCGCTACGTGTATAATGCATGCAACCTGGTACTCAAATGAACGTTTTAGTGCATTCCAAACGTATATACTACCGCTTCAATATGAATTAAATTTGAATTCGTTTCTCTATTTGAATAAGATCTACAATCATGATTGTTGCCAGGTTAAACCATTTGAATTCGTTTCTCTATTTTAATAAGACCTACATTCATCATTATTGTCAAGTTAAACCATCATTCGTATATTATCTTCACAGCACACCAGATGATTACTGTCGAGTTAGATATGAACTATGTGTACTATATGAACTCGAACTTGATTTTTTAATCCACTTTATGTTGATTTCAAATCACAGTACATTTCAAGCTCTAGGTAGATCTTCATAATCTAAACCATGTCTCGTATGTATAATGCGTTTATCACATAATGTATGGTGCCCCGCCCCCTAAGGCTACAAGTATTTAGATGTGAGGTGCAAACGCCACACATTATCACAAATTCAAATAAAATGTGAGATTG
Source organism: Triticum dicoccoides (assembly GCF_002162155.2). Taxonomy (NCBI): domain Eukaryota; kingdom Viridiplantae; phylum Streptophyta; class Magnoliopsida; order Poales; family Poaceae; genus Triticum; species Triticum dicoccoides. The sequence continues at coordinate 404,585,370 of NC_041391.1, read as the reverse complement.
TTTGAGATATAGTATGGTTTAGATTGTTCAATATTTAGTTGTGAGGTGCAAACGCGACATATTATCACAAATTCAAATAAAATGTGAGATTGTTCGATATATAGTATGGTTTAGATTGTTCGACATTTAGTTGTGAGCTGCAAACGCCACACATTATCACAAATTCAAACAAGATGTGAGATTGTTCGATGTATAGTATGGTTTAGATTGTTCGATATTTAGCTGGGAGTTGCCAATGCCACGCATTATCACATTATGGTATTACATGTCCAAAACCACACCATGTGTATCACCGCTATATTCACGCATGCATATGCTTATAACACTATGATCTCCTATTCAAATATATGAATCCACTTTCATATTGAATTATGATCTTTGTTAGTCTCTTACACCCACACAATCCTCTAACCTTTGTAGATAGCACTAACTTTCTCCCTTGCATGCACACGCCCTTCTCTCCCTCCCCCTCCCTCAGCATTCTATCCATCGCGCACATTCATTTTTTTCTTTAGGTCATTCTCCCACGGTATCCACAACTCCTACCCGACACACACCGATCAATAAACCTCTCGAGCGATGTTTGCATACCACATACACACGCACCTTCCATCTCTTTTTTGTGTCCATGCCTCGTGTCTCTCATACGGTCCCACACACGTGTAAACTCTCGCCCCTCTTTTCATCGATCTCACAATTGCACACTCCTCCCCCTATCTAGCTAGTAGGCCTCTCGCACCACCTCCTAGCTCCAATATCTCTATCTATCCGTCTCGCTGGGTCTTATTTGCCTCTAACAAATGGATGTACACTGACCGATCTCCCGCTATACATATAGCTAGCTAGGTCATTATAACTCATTTTCCCCAAGCGTCGATCAATCTACCTAATTCGTTATGTCTCTCCCTTCCTCCGACACACAACAATTGATCTACCGATCTAGTTATGTCTGCTTACCAAACAGATGGTCCCCCTTCACCATCCATGCATGCCTCCTGACACATCTACCATGCACACGCACACACAGATACACATCCTCACTCTTATTGATAATATTGCAGTGCTACCCTCAGTTTGTCTATTAGGCCTCTCCCACCATCTTTGAGAAGCAACTCCACCACCCATCCAGCACTCTACCCCTCTCCCTCCCCTTTTCTCTCTCTCCCCCCCTCTCTCTCTCTGTCCCAACCTATTTCTCATCCTTCACTTATCTATGGATGTCGACTGATTTCCCTCATGACAAACCTGGGTCTCTCCTTCTCAACACATATACGAGTCGATCTACCTCTCTAGTTCGGTCTCTGCCTCCCACCTCCCCCCCCACACACCGGTACATCGAGCACTCTAGTCATGTCTCCCTGCCACACACAAACTTGCCATGTGCCCTACGACATTCCAGTAGGTCAGTCACCCTATATCTTTGACTTGCACACACACAATTTCGATGGCACTCTTCATCGATATCGCACCCACCCACTTGATCCTCTCTTTGACTCTATCGATATCTATGACCACTCCCTCTCTTCTCATGGATCGCCCCCTCTATATATGATATAGATAGGCCTCTATTTAACACACATTGCATGTGTCAAATTTTTGTTTGAGATATCATTGACACATATTCCCACAAACACATTCCCGAAATCACCCCCCAACAAAAAACACTCATGAACACACGCCATCTATCTAGGTTTGTATCTCTCTCACACACACACCCACGTAGGTAGGGGACATGCACGAAGAGAAGAGGTGCATAGAATGCATGCGTACCTACTCCCGTCTCTTTCCCAACCACACCCGCGAGTACACGGTGGAGCTCATTTCTGTACGAAAAGGCAGCCCACGTGGTAATTTGACACGTGAACTGGTTGTCCACTTGATGGAGGATCATGTACCATGGGTGAACAAACAAATTGTGACTTGACGCGTTATGTTAAAAAATAGGAAACCATGTGGGGCCTACCTTAGAGGCAAGGCTCTATACACTGGAGATGCTCTATACATATTACTTTTTATGTGTCACGTCAACTCGCAGAACGAGGAGAAGCTTGCTTAGTACGCCGTGTCCCCCGCCCACGGGTGCGGTAGGTCATAGATTCGCAGGACGAGGACAAGCTTGCTTTACTACGCCTAAGCTCGCTCCCTCGCCCACGCGCGCGGTGCCTCGCAGGACGAGGAGAAAATTTTACTACTCCCTCCGTTACTCCTCGTCCCTACCTTGGTTAGGGAGATTATCATATTGTTTGAAATATACTACCTCCGTCCCAAAATTCTTATCTTAAATTTGTCTAGATACAGATGTATCTAATTTTACTCCCCTCTCCCATAATATAAGAACGTTTTTGACACTAGTATTATGGGACAGAGGGAGTAGTAGATTTCAATATAAACTACTAGTGCATACTCCATATAGACGTATTTTACAGTGTAGATTCACTCATTTTGCTCCGTATGTAGTCCATATTTAAACAAACGTACTAGTACGCACTCTCCCTCGCCCCTCGACCCTCGCCTACATGGTGGACATGCAGCAGTTCATTCGGTCTCAGATAGCCAGAACGATATACCGTAGTACCATTATTGCTCGACTTCCTCAAGAGGCAAAGAGCCAAGCGCAAGGTTAATATTTTTTAGATGCCAAGAGCAAGGTTTATAGGAGAACGAGTAGTAGTAGTACTAGTAGTATGTACTAGTGCTACGTACTGCATGAGGAAGAAGGCAACAAGATGTATGTTTTGCATGATAGTCTCTTCTTACATGATGTGCTAGACCTTGTGGACCTGATTGTTGCAATGGGAGTACTATCATAGATGGCACGATTCAGAGTGGTGGGCAGCGGGAATAATTTGGAGCTGCTTAGTCTTAAACTCCATGAAGAAGTCCCATCAAAAGGAATAGCCATCCTCTACACGTGCTCCTATGTAAAATGAGTAAATGAGACAAAAAGAGAAAGAGACAAAGTAAAAAAATCACCAGCCTTAGAGCCAGCCCTATTGTATAAGTGAATGATATTTCTACGTCATGATTGACATGCTATATTATTAACCATGCTATGGAGGTAGAAGTGGATTTTTATTTATTTGCAGAGGTAGCAGCGGATGGATATTCAACAAGGAGTGAAATGATGGCTGCTTCCTCGGTCAAACATAGAGAAAGGTGGGCCTCGTGATTTGACGGCTTATTAGTCATTATTACTGCCTATAATATTTGCCCATATAATAACCGCGTGGTAGAGTAGTGGGCTATACTTTTAATAACCATGCTTGAAGAGAAGAGGTGCACGCACCCACTCACGTAGTACTAGTACTCCATAGCACTCTCTGCGTCTTCCCAAACCACACACATGACACGGTGGAGCTCATTTCTGTATGATGATGCAGCCCACATGATAATTTGATGCATCTAGTAGTAGTTACTCACTTATAAATTATGGAGGGTCTGGAACTACACATGAACGGTGCCGGAGAGAAAAAGAAACTGCTTCACTATATACATAGCTAGGACGAGCCTACACAGTTGCTTGCTGGGGTTGCTCTCTTCACACTCTCTCGCACAAAATGATTGTGGTCACATCTCTAACATCCGGGCAGATCACGTCCGCCAGGGGAAGGGGTGGATGCTTTGTGTAGATGCGGTCGCCGTCGCCACCGGCGAAAACCCACTATCAGCACGTCCCGATCAGGGGTCGTCGCCGTTCTCTCACAAGGTCAGTGCGGTTGCCTTTGTCCCTTGCTCACTGCCGCGACATGGGTAGTTGCTGCCTCCCACCGCCCTCCTCTAGGTTGAGGTACGTCCCGACATCCCTCAGGTACAACTTCCTTTACAGTCGGCTTGCACCACTACCCCAGCTGCCCACATCGCTCCATGTGGATATTTCTCTACTTCTTTGCCCCACACGTACCTCCACTGGCTTCTACTGTATTTGTGATGAGTTTATGCCTCATTAACTAGTCCCAGTAATCTTATTCTAGTCATGCTTCTTCAATTTATTTGCCAGAGGGATGCTCATCTCAATTTTAGTGAAACCGCACAAAATGATTCGATGGTCCAAGGGATGCAAACATCATTTCTTCGGAAGGTTCAAGGTCGCCAGCAAATTAAAGCCTGGTTAGTGTTTAGGGTTCAAGGGCTAGGGACTGCATGGATCATTTTTTTCTTTAGCTATCTCTGTTCCAAAATAGGTGTCACCTTTAGTAGTAGTAGTACAACTTTGTACTAAAGTTTGCATAAAGTTGAGACACTTACTTTGGAATGGAGGGAGTACATATTGGCTATGATCTCTCAATCATTGAGATGCAATAGCATGCATGTTAGTCTCCTTCGTATTTTATGAAATGTTGCAATGGGGCAAGCTTGGACGCAAGATACATGGAATAGAAGCTGGAAGCTTCATAGCATTGTACAAATTTATCTCGCTGAGAAATTACAGTACGTACTATACTACTATGTAAAGAGTTAGGTGTCGCACAATGTCCAGAAAATAGGGTGATAGTGTGAGGTGGGCCATGTAATCACTGAGCTTGCATGCTTTCATTGCTTTCGCACTCCTCTGCTGTAAGAATGGAGAAAATTGTGATCTACTTCCTTTCACCAAAACATGGGACATCCAGCAGTCATACCACCTCAGTAATAATGACCAATGAGCCATCAAATCACGTAGAACCAGCAGTAAGTTGGACAGACGAAGCAACCAGAACTCTTGAATCCGCTTTCTTCAACTCAGGAGCCAGTGAGAGGTCGCATCCTCTCTGCCCGGGCATGAATGCGGCACCGATTCTCTAGAGCAGCGCTGACAGTTTCAGGCGGGAAGCGCGCACGGGCAATGGAGGGGCTTTGGGTGGGCTAGGCTAGTCAGGAGCGGGTGTGGCAGCTGTCCCGACCGGACTCCCGGAAACGAGAGGATGCACCGTCTCTCGTGGCTAAATCATACACTACACACCATCTCTCTGTAGTAGTACGTCGATGTGTCGCTCTCTCTAACACACACGCTATTAAAACACACACACACACACACGCATGCACGCACGCACACACGCACACATAGGTTCATAGAATAAGAATATCATGCGAGTGGGAAGCCAGGAAGTGAGATAAATGGAGCACATACAACAAGAGAAGTGGTGATGAATATTCCATCAAACCTGGACTGAGGAGTAGATTATTACTCCCTCCATCTAGGAGTTAAGTCATCTTACAAAAATCAGATGTTCCCAAAATGTTTAGGCGTCGTCCATTAACTTCCCATCTCAATTCCTTCCTAGCCTCGTTGCTAGCGAGCGTTTTAAGTATTTACTCTGCCTTGTTATCTCCCCCGAAAACCCAATGCATGGAGCGCAACTACGCGTTGACCAGTCAAGGAATCAAAGTCGGGTTGCATGCGAGTTAATACGTGGCACTGCATGGTAGCTAAAACAACATCTCTTAATTGTTGTGATTAATTTTTGCGTTTAGAGACAGAAACCAAGGCTTTGATTGGAGGAAGGACCGGTCAAGTTTCTCCTTCTCCTCCAATCTGCTTGCACCTTGGTCCCGCTGCACGTTCTAACGTGACTTATACACCTAGACGGAGGGAGTAGTACGAGATACGGTGGCACACTGACTTAGGTCGAATACAAGTGCCAAAAATTATTGGAAGAGAGCAAAGTGTACAAACCGAATAATTGAAATTGAATTTCTTTTCTGAAACGGAGGCAAAAGATTTGCCTCATCCACTAAATAAGAGGTGAATAGAGTTTCATAGTTTGCAAGTGACCCTACAAATAAATGGCATGGCAATTACTCTCAATACGCCCTAGTTTCTTAGCACCCGCTATAACCCTTAGTACATACGGTGGCACACTGACTTAGACTACCCACAGTGGGAGTAACATAGATAGTAACATCACACATATCTAGATAAAATAGATGCTGTGGCAAGCAATAAACAAAGAAAGAGATGAAAGTGGTAACATAGCTAGTTACTAGTAGTACGAGTAACATCACACATATCAAGGCAAGATGAGTCTATAGCCTAATATATGAAGTGCTGCATGTTACCACACATGCATTACTCCCCACTTAGAGGTAGTGACATAGACTAGTAACATATGCATGTTACTAGTCTATGTTACTACCCATTGTGGCTAGTCTTAGGCCGAATACAAGTGCCCAAAATATTTAATATTTTATTTTGATACTCAAAATATTTAAAATTGGAGGATGGTGCAGCCCACCTTTCCGATATTTTGATCGTGTGTGGTTCAGTTGTTGTTCACCACTTCAGACGGGCGTGTACCACACGTGAACGTTAGTAAGCGCGACCGGGAGGCGTGCAACATTAATTGCGAGTTGACTCCTTCGAGCGTTAAATTTTCTTCACCTATTAGCATTGACCTTAGTATTTTTCTTCACTATGTTAAATAAAGAGTTTTGTTTCATGCACAATTTAAAATGATTTTTATGGGGAGGAAAGGAAAACCACTCCATCTATATACGCTGCAGCCTCGGCGCTTGTAGGGGATGCAGTTGTGAAAATCCGGTCTAGCAGCTAGTCTAGCAGTTCTTCGTCTCCATGGCTCCCAAGAGGAAGACTACGACGATGATTGGTTCGTCCGGAGCTAGACTGCCCGTACCTGTGCGGGCAGGTAGCGGGGCGATCGCGGACAGAACCCGTGGTGCGGCCCGCGAACACCCACATCGCTCTGGCAGTCAAAGCCTGGCGAGCGGCATCATTCGTGCACAAGACGACGGGCCGCACGCTGCCACATCCAAAGACGGAGTTGGCCCCCCCGCAGGCGGCGCGGGGCCCTCCAAGGGCGTCGCCATGCCACCCACCGGTGGTGCGGCGACCTCCAAGACACCTACACCGGCGCCTATGACGCCCTCTTCCCAAGTTGTGCGCGATGAGCAGCGTCACCATGCTGGTGACCCTGGGCTCCGCTGTGGGAAGAGTCCTGCGCATGTTTCGCAGGACGAAGGAGGCCAACATGCACGCCGAGGTGCTGGCGAAAATGGCGGACAACCATAGGGCCATGATAGAGCTCCTACTAACGTGGTTAGAAGTCGGAGCGTGTCACGGTCCACGCGGCTTTCGCCGCCGCCCAAGCCAGCGGAAGCTTTGACGCGCGCGCAGCTGCTCCTCGACTTTCCTCCTGCTGTGGCGAAGTTCGACGAGGGGAGAGCCACCGTCCGGAGCCTCGTCGGCATCGCCAACAAAGATGAGCCGCGACCAGCAGGGCCGGTAGGCCGACGCTCCATCGAGCCACCGCATGCCAGCGGAGGAAGGGCCGGAGGTGATGCCACCACAGTGCACTCTCCTCCCCCATGCCAGCTACCGTGGGTGTCGATCCATCGTGATGACGCTTGTGATAACATTTCCATAGCGTTATCCGATCAATGGACCCAATGCGCTCAGCGCCAGGTTCTTCGGGAGCGAGCCCTTGAAGACGCTCGAACCACCATCAAACGCCGACGCAATGCGCGCCACCAGCTAGATAGGCGGGCAGGGCCCACTATGGGCCACCCGGCACTGGGAGGCTACGGTGGCCTTCCTTATGAGGTGGGTTGCCAGCCTTTACCCGTGAGCTGCGGTAGTTCCAGTGGCCCTCCCACCGCATGTTCAAGCCCGATGTTGGCGAGAAGTACAACGGCAAGACTCACCCGTCATAGTTCCTCAGCATCTACACCATCATGATGCAAGCTGCTGGAGCCTGCGACGATAAGGTGCTTGCCAATTACTTCCCGTTGGCGCTTAAGCCCAATGTCATGTCATGGTTGATGCACTTGCCGGCAGATTCCATTTCTTCTTGGTTGGATCTATGCCACGATTTTGTTGGCGCCTTCACTGTAGGCCATCAAGCTCATGGCCAGGCAAGCGATCTACATATCATCCCCCAGAAGGAAGGAGAAAACCTGCGCAAGTACATCCAAAGGTTCAGCCGAGTGCAGTACAACATCCCAGACGTTCACCCCACCGCTGTGATCAGTGCATTCCATCAGAACGTGTGCAACCGCAAGATGCGTGAAGAGCTGGAGATGAACAATGTCAAAGATGTGGCCGAACTTTATGTTCTGGCCGAAAGGTGTGCTCGAGCTAAAGAGGGGAGGAAGTACCCCGCCAAGGATGCCGGTGCGGAAACGAACTCCACAGATAACGACACCGCCGCCCCGACGAAGAAGAGCTGGCGCCATAACAGAAAGCATAAGGGCAAGGTTGTGCTTGTCGTCGAGGGATCCGACGACACCGGCACCGCCAAAAAGGCCAAGGCAAGCGATCCCGACAAGGAAGTTGTCGGGTGTGCTGCTTACCGGGCTTTGGCGGCTGCCGACAAGCCAAGGAGCTTCGACAGGCAGTATTGCAAGATCCACCACACCAAGGGCCACGACATCCAGAACTGCCGACAAGTCGAGTTGCTTGCTAAGAAGCAAAAAGCTGAGTATGAGAAGCGGGACAAGGAGAAGGGTCAGGACAGTGCCGAAGGATCCGGCAAGAAGCATGGCAGCCAAGGAGGCCACCACGGCAAGGATAACCAGCAAGAGAGGCCCGCCCGGGGCCACGAGTAGAAGCAGGAAGATGATGATCATGACGAGGACGAAGAGACCGGCTACCACGAATCCAGAAAGCTATGGAGGCCATGTGCGTCGACGGTGGCGCCTCACTGCACACCTCTCAACGCCAACTCAAGTAGTGGGCGCGTGAGATCACAGTGGTGGAGCCATCATTCGACGCGCGGAAGCCACTAAAGTGGTCCAGCATGCCTATCATCTTTGACACTAAGGACCACCCTGATCACACAACTGCGGTCGGGTGTTTGCCTTTTTGGTTTCACCAACGATACGCAACCTCAAGGTGACGAAGATGATAGTTGATGGTGGGGCCGGTCTGAACTTGATCTCGCCTGTTGTGATCAAAAGGCTGTAGATTCCTGATGGAGACCTCGGAGAGACGGGCACGTTTCAAGGGGTCAACCCAGGAAGGAGTCAGCCGAAGGGAAAGGTCACACCGCCCGTGATGTTTGGAGGCGAGTTGAACTACAGGACAGAGAGGATCGTCTTTGATGTGGCCGAGATCCCCTTGCCTTACAACGGGATCCTCGGTCGCCCGACACTAGTCAAGTTCATGGCGGCATCACACTACACTTACAACACGCTGAAGATGCCTGGGCCGATGACTATCATCATCGTCCCCTCCGACAAGAAGGATGCATTGATCTGCACTGACCAACTCTATCGAGAAGCAGTTGCAGTAGCTGTAGCCAAGGACTTTCTCCTACCGTAGAAGCCCCGGGAGGGAAGGAGACCGGCAAGGCCTCCCGCACCCACTCCGGCAAGCGCACCTCTTCGGAGTGCTGTGCTCCTGTCGAGGACGTGCCAGAGAGCTCCATCAGTAAGAGCAAGAGATCCAGAGTTGCACCACCAGAGACCAAGAAGGTGTTCGTCAAGGAGGATGACACAGGAGGGGCTTTCACCATAAGCTCCACCCTCGATAGCAAATAGGAAGGCAAGCTCATCACTTTCCTGCGGGCGAATGTCAATGTGTTTGCATGGCAAGCATTCGACATCCCCGGTGTTCCCAGGGAGGTGATTTAGCACCATCTTGCTGTCTCTCCTCATGCGCGGCCCGTCAAGAAGAAGGTCAGGAAGAAAGCTTTGGAAAGGCAGGAGTTCATCACAAAAGAGATAAGAAAGCTAGAAGCGGCAGGCTTGGTGAGAGGAGTGCTCCATCCGACGTGTTTGGCCGATCCGGTGGTGGTGCGCAAGGAAAATGGGAAGTGGAGGCTGTGTATTGATTACACATATATCAATAAGGCCTCTCCAAAAGACCCTTTCCCGTTGCCGCACATAAACCAAATTGTTGACTCCACGGCCGGGTGTGACCTGTTATCATTCCTCGACGCCTACTCAGGATACCATCAGATTTTCATGATGATAGAAGATGAAGAGAAGACAACATTCATCACCCCATGTGGTACGTATTGCTTTTTACGGATGCCTTTCGGGTTGAAGAGTGTTGGCTCGACTTTTGCGAGAGCAGTCCAAATTGGTTTTGAGCCCCAGCTACATAGAAATATGGAAGCTTATATGGATGACATACTAGTCAAAACCAAGGACAAGGCAACACTTGTACAAGATCTGGAAGAGACGTTTGCAAATCTGCGCAAGATCAACCTCAAGTTGAACCCTGAGAAGTGTGTCTTCGGTGTTCCGTCTGGCAAGATTCTCGGGTTCTTTGTGTCACAGCGTGGGATCGAGGAAAATCCAGAAAAGATCAAGGCCATTGAGCAGATTGAGGCACCTAGGCGGATCAAGGATGTGCGTCGGCTCACTGGCTACGTTGCTGCCATGAGGAGATTCATCTCCAACTCTGCCGAGCGTGCCCTCCCCTTTTTCAAGATATTGAAAAAGGCGGGCCCAATGGAATGGATCCCAGAGGCCGAAGTGGCGCTGCAGGATTTGAAGAAATACCTCTCCTCCACGCTGATACTGGGTTGCGCCTAAACCACAGGGGCCGCTGCTGCTGTATCTAGCGGCAACGAATCAAGTGGTTAGCGCCGCACTAGTAGCGCAGAGGGAGGTCAACGAAGGGGAAGTGGCGATGGAAGAGTTGGCAGATGGCGAGCCAGAGCTCCTCCCGGCAGGGTCTGGTCCCGGCAAGGCGAGGCCCCGGGCAGGGTCTAGCAATGGCGAGACAGGGCCTACGCAACCAGGTGAAGTGGTGCAGAAGAAGAAGATGATGCAGCACCCGGTTTACTTTGTCAGCTCCCTGTTGCAGGGAGCTAGGTCGAGGTACTTCGGTGTGTAGAATTTGCTCTTCGGCCTTCTTATGGCCTCGAGGAAGCTGCGTCATTACTTCCAAGCGCAGGAGATCACCATCGTCACCTGCCTCCCATTGCAACGGATACTGCACAACCCAGATGCAATGGGGAGGATTGTGCAATGGGCCTTGGAGCGGTCGAGATTTGGTTTGAAGTTCGAAAGTACTTCAACGATCCAGAGCCGAGTCTTGGCAGAGTTCATCCCCGAGTGCCCCTCGACGCCCGACGAAGAGATCCAAGAGACCACTCTTCCCGGCAAGGAAACAAGTCGCAACTGGGTTATGTACTTTGACGGGGCTTTCTTGCTGCAAGGCGCCGGTGCTGGTGTGCTGCTCGTCGCACCCACCGGAGAGCACCTCAAGTACGTCACCCAGATGCACTTTCACAGGGAAATGTCGATGAACAACACTACTGAATACGAGGGATTGCTAGCCAGTCTGAGGATCGCGGCAGACCTCGGGGTCAAGAAGCTTATCGTCAGAGGTGATTCACAGCTTGTCGTCAGACAAATCAACAAAGATTATCAGAGCCCGTTGATGGAGGCCTACGTGGATGAGGTGAGGAAGCTAGAGGAGCGTTTTGACGGTATACAGGCGGAGCATGTTTCCCGAGCAGAGAACGACATCGCCAACTACCTGTCGAAGCGCGCTGCCCTCAAACTACCTATGGAACCAGGTAATTTTGTGCTTCGGTTAACTCAACCATCCGTTGAACCATCAATAGAGCAGAATAAGTGGAGGAAGTCAGGCCCCGGCAAGTACTTTCCCACCGAGCTCCCTAGAGCCGTCAGCGAAGATGTTGCCGTGGACACTGAGCCTGCCATGGGGCAACCGACTCCGACAGGGCGTCAAGCCCTGGCCGTAGAGACAGTCGCTCCCATGGCGGAGGAGATGCCTTTAGTCCTTGATGTCGAGCCCCAGGCTCCGACATGGGCACAACATACCGTTCGATTCCTCCAAATAGGGGAGCTTCTTGAGGAGCAGGAAGAAGCAGAGAAAGTATCCCGTCGATCTGCTTTGTATCAGTTCGTTGACAACGTTCTATACAGAAAAATACCAAAGAGTGAAATTGAAGTGCATTCCCCAGGAGGAAGGACTGGAGCTGTTGGCAGAGATACATGGAGGCATATGTCGCTCCCACATAGGGTCGAGGGCCCTTGCCGGCAAGGCTTTCCGACAAGGTTTCTTCTGGCCCACTGCCCACCAGGATGCGACGACACTAGTAACCAAGTGTGAAGCGTGTTAGTTACATTCAAAGAAGCTTCAACAGCCAGCTCAAGCCCTTCAAACAATCCCTCTCTCCTGACTATTTCCAGTCTGGGGGCTCGACATACTGGGCCCTTTCCCCCGCATTGTCGGGGGCTTTGAGTACTTGTACGTTGCATTTGACAAGTTCACAAAGTGTCCGGAGGTGGAAGTAGTGAGGAAGGTGATAGCGCAGTCAGCCGTCAAATTCTTCAAGGGGCTAGTCTGCCATTTTGGTGTGCCAAATAGAGTCATCACCAACAACGGCACGCAGTTCACAAGACGCACCTTCATGCAATACATTGAAGTCCTCGGCAGCAAGGTCTTTTCGCTTCCGTGGCACACCCATGAAGCAATGGCGAGGCGGAGAGGGCAAATGCTAAAGTATTGCAAGGCCTGAGGACGAAGACTTTTGACAGGCTGTGCAAGAGCAAAAGGCGCTGGATTGATGAGTTGCCGATGGTTCTTTGGTCGATCAGAACGACGCCAAATCGAGCCACCGGCCAGACACCCTTTGCCCTGGTATACGGGGAAGAAGCAGTTCTCCCCACGAAACTCATATACGGGTCACCTCGAGTGCTCGCTTATGATGAGCTTGAGAAAGAGCGATTGCGGCAAGACGACGCGACGCTCCTCGAGGAAGATTGTCTTTTGGCGGCTATAAGAGCAGCGCGCTACCAGCAAGCCTTGCGCCGCTACCACATCTGCAAGGTTCATGCCCGAAGCTTTGAGGAAGGCGACCTTGTTGTTCGACGCGTTCAATCGGCCAAGAATTCCAACAAGTTGATGCCGAAGTCGAAAGGCCCTTATTGGGTAATACGAGTCACCAGGCCCGGCGCAGTCTGCCTGGAGACCGAAGATGTCATTCCAGTGAGCAACTCCTGGAACATCGAGCATCTTCGCAAGTTTTACCCATAAGGCGCGGTTGCCAGGCCCCCCGGCAACCCACCTTTTGTACGAGCCTTGCCGACAAGGCATGTAACCCTCTGTGCAAAGCCAGGCGCAGACCCTGAGCATAAATAAATGAAGGGCTAGCGTCCTAAGTTATAACATGTATGCTAGGTTGAGTCTCTCCCTCGGTTAGGGTTGATAGTGCTTAGTGGCGACTAACCTCTAGCATAGAGGTCGAGTGTGCGTCTCTCTGTTCCTTTCCGTCCTCCTTGGTTCGCAGGGTACATGGACATTTCTACTGAGCTATTTGGAAGGAAGAGAACAAGCCGGTGCTCCGGTCCCGGCAAGCCAAAGTTGCCGGGGGATGAAGACACAAGGGCCTAAACACGGCAAGCCAAGGTTGCCGGGGGGCTGTAGATCCAAATAAATCCTTTATCCCCTGCTATGCATTTCCGTATGGAAATGGGACGTATGAAACCTAGTTTTATTCCTAGGCCACCGTGCTCCCCCTTTTTCCCTGTACCCTATTCCTCGGGTTGGAATCTGGTTGTAGCCGCGGTGACAAGGAAGCAAGCGAAGGGCCTAACCCTACTTCTCCCTGCCTCCGCCAAGACCGTGAGTATGGTCGAATGGAATAAGGGGACGGTAAGGCCTGTTGCCGTACGATAATGTTTATTTTAAAAATAACAAGGATTAGTTCCTTGGTATGAGCTTCGCTCACGCACACAGAACCCGGCAAGCACCCTTTTTTCATTAATACGTCCCATACAGGTACAGTTCGTATGGAATATAAACATGAGCAAGGGGATTACAAGTTTTAAATTTAACTAAGGCCCGTGGGATGACAAACTAAAAAGAGATAAAATGCCCATAATCCCTTTCTTTTCCCTCTCCTCAGAAAACAGAACAGGATAGTAGGAGGGCAAAAGGAGCGCCTAGGCGAGGTACAAGCAGCAGAAGGCACCAAGAGAACATATCGGCGGCCGCCCAGGAGAGGGCCGGTGATGATGGCACCAGGAGAAGTGCTGGATGATGAGGTGGCGGGCCGCCAATACACTATGAAGGCGTCGGTGCCATCTTACTCCGACTTGACGGCCCACCACCTGCCTTCCTCGTCTTCTCCGGCCTTCCCATGCCAGCCGCCCAAGGAGGCGACCCCGAGAAGTTCAAGGAGCTGGCCCCACCGGGAGGAGGGCCAGGTGTAGACGCTGCTGCTGCCGGTGCCGCCCAGCAATGGTGTGTCCGACGCCTAGTCAGACCCGTCATCCTCCCGCCCGCCGCCCTCATCGTCGCTGTCGCTGTCCTCCTCATCGCTCTCGCCCAAAGCGGAGCTTTCACCATCAGTCGAGATCTCCACACAGCACCCTAGCCTGTGTCCCGAGCGCCCGAAAACCTTGACAGAGAGCAAGTCACTCTCCGCTAGCTTGAAGAAGAGGACGTGCCCATCCATCAAGCAATGGGCGCGTGCAAAGGTTTTCCAGCCCCGACGAAGGAGATTCACTTGAGGGGCGGGGAAACTTGTGTTCACCCACATGTTGCGGTGGCAACACCCCTTCACGTGAAGCCTAAACCGCGGTGGCAGGTCGACCTCCAGCACGCTCGCGAACGCCCGGGGAAGACGAAGGTTACGGCGCGGCACCCCGCGCAGCTGCAAGATGAACTCGAGTGCCGAGTCCCTGACATGACCACTCGGCGAGGCAGGAGGAGATGTCGACGGAGACGCAGACGGTGCAGGCGTTCCCCTTCCACGCCCGCCTCTACCTCGACCGCCTTGCCGACCGTGGCCCCGTCCAGTGGCCCCGTCTCGAGCGTGGCCTTCTCCCTAGGCATCGAGCTCTTCCTTGACCGCCGCAACTCTCTAACGGGAGGAATACCTAGTCGCCTCCATAGAAAAATGGCCTCGGCCACGCCCTCTCGCCATGGTAATGGAGGGAGAGTGGAGACGAAGAGGAGACGCGAGGAGATGCTTTTCCTCCTAACCCTGAGTCCCCTTTTTATAGTTGGGAAGGGGAGGCCGAAGGACTAGCCCTACGCCCCAAAGAGCCCGCTTGAATCCGGCTCATTAAAATGGCAGCAGGCGAGGCCATCGACCGCCCTCCTCGCCCAATTGAAGGCGTGCAGGCATCGGCCCGCGCGTGCCTTCCCGTATTCCATGCGTCTGCCACCTACCCCGCGCCGTGCATGCAGTGTATGTGGCGCAAGGGGCGGGCGTAGTGGGAAACATGGAACGATGGTTCCAAGGCGGGGAAAGTAAATGAGCAGCGACCCTGCAGTCTTAAAGGGACACGCAATCCGCCTGTTTACTATTCACCTTAGGATGACGTAGGCATGCTTCGGTCACCCCACGCACGATCCCCACGTCAAGCTTTCAACGCAGGTTGTGGGGAGGCGCAGCGAGCAAAGGAGTTACTGCGGTAAGGCTCCGCCCTGCCTGCCTGCGCACCATTCTGGGCCTAGACCAACAACGCATCGCGCTTATGTGTGGCCCAGGCCCGAGGGCTCCTGTCGGTGTACCAAAAGTAGGGGCTCTGCTTTGTACCCCTTTACTTATGCATGGGCAGTCAGAGCCACGCCCACGGCCACACTTAGTAGGGCAGAGGAGGGAAGCCGAGGCCACAAGACAACCAAGGCAACGCCAAGACCAGAGACACAAGGAGCAGAGAGGGCGAGGTGGACTCCCCCGGCAAGATCCTTGTCGGGGCGGCCTCCACAGCCCCGGCAAGAGCCTTGCCGGGGTGGCCTCCACAGCCCTGGCAAGAGCCTTGCCGGGGCAACATTCCCAATGCCAGCTCGGGAGGCACCTCCATGGTGGCATGCAGATCTTCGTGAAGATCATAAATACACAAGATCAGATAAGGACCAGAAGACGACGATCCTCGGCAAGATCCTTGCCAAGGATATCCACGAGACCTCTGGCAAGATCCTTGCCGGGGATGAACATAGTACCACGGCAAGACCCTTGCCGGGGCCCCGATAAGACCCTTGGCAAGGACATCAGCGGGGCCGCGGCCAGGCCCGTGCCCGCCAAGGCTCCACCGCCGTTCCTACGCAGCTGTCAGCCCAGCCAGCCAGGCGAGCACCTGCGTGGCGACGTGCAGCCTCTAGGCCAACTCAGCAAGCACCTGCGTGGTGGCATGCAGATCTTCGTGAAGACCCTACTACCACACTATCTCAGCAGCCTGCCAGCCTACATGGCGCCGCTCGCCTCACTAGCCAGGGCGCGTGTCGAGGCAAGGCGAGGCGGCGACGGACGGGACGGGCCTCGTTTCCGTCCCCAATAAAGCGAGGGGACAGCTAAGGAGCGCATTTAATGCATCTTGTCCCATAATGGCAGGCGATAAGCTTGTACACTGTACCCTTTCTACCTCCTATGTGCCACCGTGGCATCCCCTTTTCCTATAAAAGGAGGCCCAAGGTGTACTGGAGGGGGATTCGGTTTTTTGGGCTACGCACGCACTGTAGTTAGTTCAAGACCACAAGAACATTTAGATATACACCAAAGCAGGACTAGGGTATTACGCGATCCACGTGGCCCGAACCTGCGTAAATGATCCTTGTGCTGGCTCCTCGACCCGCTCTTTCCACAACCTTGCGCCCGTCGACCGTAGTAGTGATTCCAGTGATCCCATAGGTGTCGTTCCGACCGACAGGAGGGACATTTGGAACTGCTGCAAACGAGGTGATCACCCTAGGAATAATGCTAGTACGTATTGTTTTGCATGTTCATCCAATGCCAGTGATACAAGAATTTGAACTAATCTAACTAAATTCATTCATACACGACCGGATTTCATTTAACATGTCAGATTTCATTACATTTCATACATTCTTCAATTAAGAAGGGGTGCGTTGGAGGTATAATTAATTAATGAAATGTATGATCTCCGGCGCCCATTTCCCGTGACTGGCCAGCTGAGCTGAACACAAGCTTGTTTTCCAGCACACGCCACCAAGAAGCTAATCGGCCGTCAATGTTCAACTCTCCCAGCTTGGCTTCAACCAGAGGGCAGTAGTGGTGGCCTTACTTGGACCCGAGCGGCGGCGACCTAACGTGTTCTACTTTTTCTTGTTTTCTGTGTGGCGCGGCCTCATTGGCAGTGGGGCGCGGCCTCGACTGAGCCGGCGATGTCCTCTATCTCGTTGCCGGTGGGGCGATGCCTCAGTCGAGCAGAGGAAATCCTCCCCCTCGTTGCCGGCAGGGCGGGGCCTCGACGGAGCCGGCAATGTCCTTTGCCTCGTTGTTGGCGGGGCAGGGCCTCGGCGGAGCAGGGCCTCGCCGAAGCTAGCAAAGTCCTCCGCCTTGGCGGAGCCGGCGATGTCCTCTGCCTCATTGTTGGCGGGGCGGGGCCTCGACAGAGCAGTGCCTCGCCGAAGCTGGCGATGTCCTCCGCCTCGGTGCCGGCGGGGCGGGGCCTCGGCGGAGCCTGCATTGTCCTCCGCCTCGTCATCGGCCTTGCCAAACAGCGCCTCGCCCGCTTCATTGTCCTCTTTGTAGGTGCCCGCAACCTCCGCCACCTGCATGCGGTACCGCTAGCATGGCGGCTCTCGCGGGCGGAGCGGTATGACTCGAGCAGCGCCTCCTGCCCCGCCCGCTCCACGACGATGTGCTCCTCCGCCTGCAGGTGCTCCTGGAGGAGATGGTGGTTGTAGGCGGCGTCGGCATGCGCCTCCTGGAACTGCTCCTCACGCTTCTGCCTCACCATGTCCATGTACTGGGCACGGGTCTCATCGATGGTCATGGTGCAATGCACCGGCGAGGAAGGCATGGAGGAGGGAGTTGGCGCCGGATCATCGACTACCATGTCCTCCATTGGGACATCGTCGTCTTCGAGCTGCCTGCCGGCCAGCCAGTTGGCAGCAATGGCTGCCATCTCCTTCTGGTCCGTCCCCACCCGGCTCGAAGAGCGCTGGAGCGCTAGGAAGCCATGGTGGGCAGTAGTGGTGTGGACAAGAGAAAGGGAATGGAGGCGGATGACTGTGGCAATGGCCGGTGCAGCAGTTTATATAGCAATGGTGGGTTGTAGAGGGATGGATGGGTGGCGTCGGAGTAGCCGCCTTGGCAACCGTGTATCATTAATGTGGGCGGAAGACGGACGGATGAATGACACTTGTGTTATTTGAACGCGGAGCAATCGCTTGCACTGAGAAGCAGCGCTGGTGGCGCTGACCGTTTGAGGCGGAAAGTGCACGCGGGAAAGGGAGGCGTTCTGGGTGGGCCAGGACAGTCAGACTCGTGCATGGTAGCGGTCTAGGTGTTAAGCCGTCGGACATGCTGGCTCGCGAGCGAGCTCGCCGAGCTGAGTGACGACAATCAGACGATGGACGTGGCTTCCAACCTGGAGCCGGAGGCATCGCCCAAGATTGTTCATGCCGTGTTCACCATAGAGTAGGTGCGACTGCACTTCGACGCCCTAATGGCGGAAGAGCTACCAGCGCAGGAGGACCTGTGCTGCAACCTTCGTCTCCTTAACAAGCACCGGCTCGTGGAAGGACGAATCATCGGCAAACAAGCGAACGACAATGCTGTCGCAGACATGTGGCCCTATGATCCTGGCTTCCTGAATGAGCAGTAGGCGTTGTATCAGACCATCCGTAGGGCCCACTAGGCTCTCTTCGTCGTCCTTCGAGTTGTTGCGCTCGCCGTGGCGCCGCCATCTCGCATTGTCAACATGGTCAATGAACAAGAGGAATCAGGGCATGATTTCAATTGGAGAGGATGACAGTGGATCCCAGCAGGGCCATTGCCGCACATACGCAAGTGCCTCCTTATTAGTATATACAACTATATTTTTTTTGCTTCCTCCTAGTTTCCTAACATCACGGTCCCACACCATTGTTAACCTATATAGTCAATAAACAAGAGAATTTCCCAAGGAGCGGCCGACAGCTGGGACCCAGTAGCTCGAGCAGTATTTCTGTTTTTGAGGTGTGAGCAGAGTTTTTCTTGAGCGATGTTTTTGTCGTTGTTCAGAGGAGCAGGGTATCAACTAGGCGGGTTGTGGCCCGTCTAGCCCAGGCTATTATTTTATGTCGACCAAATATCCAGCCCAGATATTAATATTTAAATGTGAAAATGGCTAGCCCAGCTATTCTTTTTTTTGTGGAATACCCAACCCAAGTCAACTTGTTATTCTTTGGGCCGCATTAGACTTGCCAAGAAAATGGGCTTTAAGAAATAATAAATGGGTTGTAATTAAAAAAATTGGCTGTAAATACAAAAAACGCACTGAACAGGTACATTTTTTTATTCTTCTCAAAAAAGGTAAATTTTTTAATTTCGTTACTTGTTGCGCGCGCAAAATTTCATTGGATTTTTACCTAATACAAATTTATTTTGAAATTTTATTTAATCTGACACAAATATCGGGTTAAAAAATATTTCGGATCCCATCAAAATGTTGGAAATTTTGTTGATTTTTTTAGCGGTTGGCTGAAATTATTAACAAAGTCCTTGCTAGAAAATGTGATGTAATTTTAACAAACAGTAAATAGGCTAAGTAAATTCCATTATAATTAAAAATACAAATAAAAAATGGACTATATGTTCTCTGCCACAGATGTGATGGTCACTTGTGGGCCTACTAAGTTGACGCGTACACAAGGGTTTGTCAACTTATAGTCAACACACATCCCTAAAAAGAACTTATAGTCAACACATGATTCTATTAGCAATGGCCGTTGGATGTCCATCTAATGGCTGTGGTGCTTCTTCAATCTTGGATATTCATGTTCCAGCCGCCCAAACCACCGCCAGTGGTACCACCTACTACCGCCTCTCGTGGTCGGCCGTGCTGCTTATTCAACCTCTGTTCTTGCTCCTGTCTCCCATGGGCGGCAGTGCTGCCACGCACCTGAACCAGTCAGGTTTCCCACTCGTCTCCATCTGCGACTCCGTTGTCACGTCTTCCCCATCTCTGGGTCATTCCAGTCCGGGGCCTCGCCGTCGTCCACCGGCCTTGGTGCGCTCGGCACGGTGTGGTCAACATGGTCAACAAACGATAGTCATCGGAAGATTATTGTACATGAGAGGCTGACAGTGGGGACGCACCACGCCCATGGACACATGCATTCAACTGCATCCTTTTTGCCCTGAAAAATAATGTTTTCTCCCCTGATAGCTGGAACCCACCAACTACATCTTCGCACGCAAGGAAGTGCGTCCTTATTATGGGCAAAAAATTATCCCCCCGACAGCTGGGACCCAGCAGCTATATCTTCGCATGCAAGGAAGTGCATCTTTATCCTCCCTGACAGCTGGGACCCACATGACCGAAGTGTACGTAGCGTTGTCTGTCTTGTCACGAACATGTACACACATACTGGTCAATCGGTCGCTCTGCAACGATGAACCGTGGCCGAGTAAGTAGCAGCACATGTCATAGTAGAGCCCCCCACGTAGCAGTTCATGTTGTCCCGTCTAAACCATGTACACGTACATATAGCCACACGCCAAAAAATAAGGCCACATACATACATATGAGCGGGGTCTCAAAACGCGTACTCACGCATACGGACGGCCAGTGCTCGTGTACATGGAGAGGCAACGGACGACAGCGGCATTGTCATGTTCATCTTTAGCTAACCGGCTAGGGTGGAATGGAGGAAACAGCATCGTGTTCACCGGGAGCCAAGTGACTGGGTCGGAACGCATCCTGTTCATCGGGAGGCAACAGACTTGGTCGGAATGCGTTGTGTGTTCATCGAGAGACAACAGGCTTGGACGGAACGGTTGAAACGAGGCCTGGCGTACCACAGAATGGAGGAAACAGCCTTCTGTTCAACCGCCTATGGTCGAAACGGGATCCTGTTCACCGACAAGAGTGTGGCGTACCACAAAACGGAGGAAACGGACTTCTCTTCGACGTCCTACGGTCGAAACGGGGTCCTGTTGATCAAGGGGTGTGGCGTACCGCAAAACGGAGGAAACAGACTTCTCTTCGACCTCCTATGGTCGAAATGGGGGTCCTGTTCATCGGGAGGGGTGTGGCGTACCGCAAAACGGGACTCCACGGGGCTACCGTTCATCCACTGTCGACTTCCTCCAGCCTCCAACTACTATTGTTCATCCACCGTTGACTTCCTCCAGCCTCCACTAGCTACTATTCATCCAGCCCTCCACGGGGTCCTGTTCATCCAGCCTCCACCGGCTACTGTTCAACCAACCCTCCACGAGGTCCTGTTCAACCAGCCCTCCACGTACGAGGTGCCTCCACCGGCTACTGTTCATCCACCCCCACCTCCTCGATTGGGGTCCTATTCATCCAACGGCAATGGCCTCTACTACCGCTGGATCCTGTTCATCCAACCCCCACCAGGAACTGTTCATCAAGAGGCAGCTTCAATTCTAGCGGCAGTAGCGAAGGAATCACTCGGGTTTAGTTAACAGCAAGGGATCGATCGGGATTCAGTAACGTAGATAGTGCAATCGCTCGAGTTCAGTTAGAGCCAATGCCTCACTTGGATTCAGTTAGAGCCAGCGCCTCGCCTGGGTTCAGTTAGAGCGCAACGCCTCGCACACACGCGCGTACGTGTACGAGAGAAACACGCAAACCTTCGTGCATCGCTCGGCCCCGACCACCCACCGTAACCAGGAAGTCCCTGAAATTTTCCTCGCCCACGCTTCTACCACAATTTTTTTCGTCATGGACGGCACAAAGAATATCATGCAGGTGCGTCTCCGGCCCGCCCAAGATAAAAATCCCATTTTCTATCATCATTTTTTGTCATAGAAGTAGGAGCCCACCACATCTATGATGATACTGGGTTTTGTCATAATTATCGTCATAAAAGTGTCATAAGTATGACCGAATTTTTTTCGTTCGGCCCAAAATGTCACGGATATGTCTTTTTTTTGTCGTGGCCAAACTAGCCCGCCTCATCATTTTGTTCTGGATTTCTATCGAATGATCACATGAAAATGTTACACTTTCCAAGTTCAAAAGGAAAAGGCGGCACACTTAAAGCACACCTATCGTGTTTGCGTCGCACCGCCGAAAGTCCGTCTCGCACGCCGCTCACCAAAGGGGACATGCGTTGTCTTGCATTTTCACTAACATGTGGGACTGCAATTTAATAAACCGTCGATAGCCAAAATCTAATCGCTCGGTGGGCGTTGGCTGAGAACAGAGAGACAGGGGAGGGAGAAGAGATCGCCCGCCTGCCGTGCACAGACTCCAAGAAATATGGTGATAATGTGAGGTGGGCCATGTGGGAGTCCGGACCACTTCCAAGCCCGCTTCTGATCGCCCTAGCCCACCAGAAAACCCTACCCCCTCCAGCGCATGCTCCCCCCAGGTGCCAACTGCCCGCATTCATAGCAAGTACAATACTGGGCTATAAGCCCGCTTATGTGGAGGAGAGAGGCATTGAAAAAGTGAAGGAGTGGGCTCTGCAAGAGCCCATCTCTACACATGCTCCTAGGTATAAAAAACAATTGTGTCTAAAAAAGAAGTTAAAAAACATCTGAGAGGAAATAGATAGAGAGAAAGTGAGAAAAAGTCGTAACCTTATAGCCAACCTTATAGTCAACACTATGGTACATGAGCAAGGAGGGAGTTGTGCACATGCCAAGTTCACTGGGCTGCCGTGTTTCACACTCCTCCGTCATAACAGCAGAGACAACAGCTTTCATCAAAAATAAACAATGAATACTCCTTGCTCATCCTTGATGTTGGAAAGAATACTTTCATTCGCCGACATGTGGGATGTCGACCATCCTGGTCCACCTGCTGAGGGAGTCCCGGACTAGGGGGTGTCCAGATAGCCGAACTACCATCATCGGCCGGACTCCAAGACTATGAAGATACAAGATTGAAGACTTCGTCCCGTGTCCGGATGGGACTTTCCTTGGTGTGGAAGGCAAGCTTGGCGATACGGATATGTAGATCTCCTACCTTTGTAACCGACTCTGTGTAACCCTAGCCCTCTCCGGTGTCTATATAAACCGGATGGCCTTAGTCCATAGGACGAACAACAATCATACCATAGGCTAGCTTCTAGGGTTTAGCCTCCTTGATCTCATGGTAGATCTACTCGTGTAACCCACATCATCAATATTAATCAAGCAGGACGTAGGGTTTTACCTCCATCAAGAGGGCCCGAACCTGGGTAAAAACATTGTGTCCCTCGTCTCCTATTACCATCCGCCTAGACGCATAGTTCGGGACCCCCTACCCGAGATCCGCCGGTTTTGACACCGACATTGGTGCTTTCATTGAGAGTTCCTTTGTGCCGTCGCGATCAGGAAGGATGCCTTCTCCCGTCTTTAAAGACGGCACCGTCGTCAAGAGAGCTTTGGCCGCCGGCCAAACTGTCCGGCTAGGTGGTTTTCTTATGACCGCCTGTTCGGCCACCGCTCCGACGATGACCTCTCAAGTCATCAAAAGCGATCTTCACGTCAGCTGGGAATTCACCGAGCAGTTAGATCCGATTGAGCTCTCCTCTGTAAACGAGCTCTTGGATCGCATCGCCGCCCTGGGAGTCGCCACAGACTACGATCAAATTGGGCTTAAACCCGATCTGAGAGAGATTAACTCTCCTCAGGCCACCCACCACGTTGTTGTGGTAGAGGAACAATGCGGCAACCCTTCTTCTACGTTGAGAACCAACTATGTCCGGATTCCCGATCCCTCCAAGCCGGATTCCCGCGAAGGGACGGACGCTAATCAAATACTGAACTTAGAGTCAGGCATCGGACTAGATTCGTTGGAAAGCATCCAGCAAGTCAAGCTTCCAAATCCGGAAACTTCTTGGCCTTTGAGCCTCAGATCGGGCGGGGTTCCGAACTTGATTCCACCCGCCCACCCAAACATAAGCGATCTATCTCGAATACGGCAAGAGCCTGATGAAACAGTACATCATTACTGGGCCAGATTCCTCCTGGTTATGAACAGGATAGAGGACTGCTGCGAAGAAAGCTCGATTTCAATTTTCTGCAACAATTACACGGACAAGGGAATCATGAACGCCATAAGTCGTCGCGAAATTACATGCTTCATCGACCTAGCGACTATCGTACAAAAATAATGTGCGGTAGAGAGTGCCAGGAACACCGAAACTAGGTTTTGGGACAGTCCGGCCTTGACCACAACCCTAGTCCGAAGCAAAAGGGTGCGCCATACTCAAGCACCTGGGTTAAAAACCAAAAAGCAAAGACCCCCTAAAGGGCATGGAACCGTACTGGAGGGCTGGCTCAAAGGACCCTGCAAAATCCACAGTACGGAGGGCGCCACTCCAACACACAGCCTTCGAGCATGTTGGATACTACGGCAGGTAGCCAAAAGTGGCGAAGGCTTTTTAGCCCCGGGCAAACAACCCAGCAGTATCGGTACGGTATTAACAGTCTTCGAGACTTTCGCATCAAATAACATGCGAAAACAAACAATCCGCGGCCTCGCCGAAGTCTACCAAGTAGCAACAACAAATCCATGGAGTGACACAACTATCACCTTCAACGCCAGCGACGAACCTAAATTCCGAATAGCTAGAGCACCAGCCGCATTGGTCCTCAGTCCGATAGTGGACGGCTTTGGCCTTACCAAGGTACTCATGGATGGCGGCAGCGGATTAAACTTCATCTATGAGGAAACCCTTCAAAAAATGGATATTGACTGGAGCCGCATCGAGCGAAGCAGCACAACCTTCAGAGGGATAATCCTTAGTCGAGAAGTACGCTGCACAGGAAAAATCACACTAGATGTAGTGTTCGGCTCACGAGACAATTACAGGTCCGAGGAGGTCACGTTCCAAGTGGCCCCATTCGGCACCGGATATCACGCTTTGTTAGGGCGAGAGGCATTCACAATCTTCCAAGCTATACCCCACTACGGGTACATGAAGATCAAAACGCCCGGACCCAATGGGATAATCACTCTTGCCAGTGATCCAGATACAGCACTCCGCGCTGAAAATAAGACAGCCGCACTGGCCCTAGAGGCATTGTCCGAAGCCCTAGCGGCAGAGGAACTAACTACGCTGCGCTCCACGGTAGATAAGGACGATGTGATACTCGATAAGAGGTCCAAGTCCACCTCTTTTAAACCAGCAGACGAAATAGTCAAATTTCAGGTCCATCCAATGGACCCCACAAAGACGGCCTCCATTGGGGTACAATTAAGTCCTGATGTCGAAGCCGCACTACGAGAATTCCTTCGGGAAAATTGGGACATTTTTGCCTGGCACCCTTCAGACATGCCAGGAATCCCACGCAGGCTGGCAGAGCACAGCCTAAACATCCTAAAAGGATTCAAGCCGGTCAAACAAGCTCTTCGGCGATTTTCCGAACCCAAAAGACAGGCAATGGGAGAAGAGCTAGCCAAACTCTTAGAAGCCAGGTTCATCAGAGATATAAAACATCCGGACTGGCTAGCCAATCTAGTAATGGTACCAAAAAAGGACAAATACTGGCGCCTCTGCGTCGATTTTAAAGACCTTAACAAGGCCTGTCTAAAGGACCCTTTCCCCCTCCCTCGCATCGACCAAATCATCGATGCTACCGCAGGGCACGATTCATTGTGCTTCCTCGACGCATACTCCGGATACCATCAAATCAAGATGGCGGAGAAAGACCAGGCCGCAACGACATTCATTACTCCATATGGGCCATTCTGCTTCAACACAATGCCCTTCGGACTCAAAAACGCCGGCGCAACATATCAGCGCATGATTCAAACATGTCTGGCTACCCAGATAGGAAAAACAGTAGAGGCATACGTAGATGATGTGGTCGTCAAGACCAAACACGTCGAAACTCTAGTAGAAGACTTGAGGGTGACATTCGACAACCTCCGAGCATATGACATTAAGCTCAATCCGGAAAAATGCGTCTTCGGCGTACCAGCAGGAAAGCTCTTGGGCTTCATCGTATCCGGTAGAGGAATTGAAGCAAACCCGGCCAAAATCCGAGCTCTGTCACAATTGGATATTCCAAAAGACCTCAAGCAAATACAAAAACTAATCGGATGCGTAGCGGCCT
This sequence comes from Triticum dicoccoides, assembly GCF_002162155.2. Lineage (NCBI taxonomy): Eukaryota > Viridiplantae > Streptophyta > Magnoliopsida > Poales > Poaceae > Triticum > Triticum dicoccoides. The sequence continues at coordinate 404,559,469 of NC_041391.1, read as the reverse complement.
TAAGTTGCTTCATCTCCCGTTTGGGAGAAAAGGCTCTGCCCCTCTACCGCCTCCTCCGGCGCACCAAACATTTCGAATGGACGGATGCTGCCACAGCCGGACTCGAAGAAATAAAGGCCATACTAGCAACAAATCCGGTCCTGGCCATGCCCAACCTGGGCGAACCTATGTTATTATATATCGCAGCAACACATCAAGTTGTCAGCGCGGTACTCGTCGTCGAGCGAGAGACAGAAGGGCACAGATTCCCTCTTCAAAAACCAGTGTACTACGTATCCACTGTTCTAACTCCATGCAAGTCCCGGTACCCACATTATCAAAAGATAGCATCCCGGAAGCTGCGACACTACTTTCAAGAGTGTTCCATAAAGGCAGCCTCCGAAGTACCTCTCAACGATATTATAAACAATCGCGATGCAACGGGCAGGATTGCAAAATGGGCTATTGAGCTCTTACCATTTGACATAACCTATAAACTACGGCGAGGTATAAAGTCACAGGTTCTGGCCGACTTCGTCGCCGAATGGACCGAAGCCGAACTCCCTAAAGAGTACAGCGCATACTCCAATTGGATCATGCATTTCGACGGATCCAAAATGTTGGATGGCTTGGGGGCTGGCGTCGTCCTGACGTCCCAAACTGGAGACACAATCCAATATGTACTTCAAATAATGTACATGGACTCCAATAACGCAGCCGAATACGAGGCCCTTCTACATGGCCTCCGGATGGCAATCTCCATGGGCATTCAACGCCTAGAGGTGCGCGGGGATTCAAACCTCGCAATATCCCAAGTAAATGGAGACTTTGATGCCAAAGATCCAAAAATGGCAGCTTACCGCAACGTCGTCCTAAAAATGTCAGCTCGGTTCGAAGGACTCGAATTCCACCATGTAGCCCGGGATAATAACCAGGCAGCAGACGTGTTAGCACGCATCGGCGCGAAACGAGACGCCGTCCCTCCAAACATCTTCCTGGAACGACTCTTGAAGCCATCCGTGTTATGGGAAGAGGAGTCCGGGAACAACAATCCGGAGCCAGCTACATCACCTAACTCAAACCATTCTGACACAATCGGCGGCTCAGGCAACGAAATAACACCTTCAGCTCACGAAATAATGGCAATAATTGCCCCATGGACAGAACCATTCCTAGCCTACTTAATTCGGCAGGAACTTCCCGAAGACCAAAATGAGGCCCGCTGCATAGTTCGGCGATCTAAAGCCTACAAGGTACATGAGGGAGAACTTTATAAGAAAAGCACAACCGGAATCCTTCAAAGGTGTATCTCCGAAGAGGAGGGGCGGAATCTCCTGGCTGAAATTCACGCCGGACTCGGCGGGCACCACGCTGCAGCCAGGGCACTCGTAGGCAAGGCCTTCCGTACAGGATTTTATTGGCCGACAGCCCGAGCAGATGCTCAGGACTTAGTCCAACAATGCGTCGGTTGCCAGCTCTTTGCTAATCAGAGCCACATGCCACCCACCGCCCTCAAAACTATACCCATTACCTGGCCGTTCGCGGTCTGGGGGCTTGATATGGTTGGACCCCTTAAAGGGGGAACCCACAAGCACAAATACTTATTGGTCATGGTGGACAAATTCACCAAATGGATTGAGGCCAAGCCGGTTAAAACGGCAGAATCCGGACCGGTGATAGACTTCCTATCCGGGGTAGTACACCGTTTTGGCGTCCCCCACAGCATCATCACTGATAATGCACGAACTTCACTGCCGACGAGGTTAAACTCTGGTGCAAAAACATGGGCATCAAGCTCGATTACACTTCAGTCTATCACCCCCAAACTAACGGTCAAGTCGAGCGAGCAAATGGTCTAATCATGAGCGGCATCAAACCCAAACTAGTGCGGTCCCTCAAGGAATCTAACACGCACTAGGTAGAGGAGCTCGACTCCGTACTCTGGGGGCTGCAGACCATGCCAAACCAAACTACTGGATTCACACCATTTTTCATGGTGTATGGCGCAGAGGCAGTTCTGCCTTGCGATATAATTCATGACTCACCTCGTGTGCGCATGTACGAAGAAAGAGAAGCCGAGTTGGATCGGCAGGATAGTTTGGACACCTTAGAGGAGGAGCAGCACGTGGCAAAGGCCCGTTCCGCATTCTATCAGCAGCAGGCTCGAAGATATCAAAGCAGAGAAGTACGGGCCAAAACTTACAATGTCGGCGAACTCGTTCTACGCCTGCCGGACAAGAAAAAGGACAAACTTAAGCCCAAGTGGGAAGGTCCCTTCATCATCGACCAAGTCCTGACCGGCGGAGCATACCGTCTACATAAAGCATCTGACAACCGACTCGAGCCGAACCCATGGAATGCAGCCCGTCTCCGAAGATTCTACGCCTAAACACCGGACTCAGAGTTCGTCTCACTCCCCCATCCACCTTTTTATATTTTTTACTGTCTCTTGTCCCCCTCCTTCTTCCCACTTTTTTTTCAATACCTTTTATAGGCTGATTTGCGCTTTGTTCGCACACACTGGATGTGCTCCTAGCACTCATTATACCTGGGGGCTTCTTTACCAAAAGCTTATTAATATGGGCTTCACGCCCAATACATGTGTCATACTTCCGCATGTACCTTTTATTCACCATTATATGCATCGATATGACTTAAGTTTTGGCCAAGCTGGGTTGCCTGGCTCCTGTGCTTACCCCTACATTCCCGATTGTTCGGCTAGGAGGTAAAGGGAGCACCTCTGCGATTGTTACTGCCAGGTCAGCCGGATGTGTACCTCAGACTGGGTGAAGCTAAAAGCTAGCGTTCTTAAGAGAATATTCGGTCGGTGACTTGACAGATGATTTATTACTTACTTATTTATAAGACCCCAGATGCTTTTTCTGCTATTTTCGCAGTCCAGCATTGCACCTTAGGGCATGCCTCCCAGGGAAAGGAACCCTTAACGGAACTATTCTCCCTGGAAGATGTTTCTTACTAACCATGTAATATAACATAACTAGTTGGGCACTTGTCTGATAAAGCAATTATGACCCCGACGCCTTGTCTCCATGCATGCCCCGATTCTTTTATAACCATAGCGGTATTCGGACACACTCCGGACTATTGGGTCCCGAGGTTGAAGCGAAACGGTCCGCAAAGACAAACGATCTACAATCCGGCTAGAAGGCATCTTACATGTCATTTCAAATTACATCGTCAAACCGACTGATTGTACTCCTCCTCAATCCCATCTAACAGGCTGTCTAATTTACAGTCTTGTTGGGAATATTTCGCGGCCAGTTCTACTTGGCCATACATCAAGCTCACAGGGATCTCCTTCCCATCAGGCCCCGCAGGACCGACCTCGGCCATGTGGTTTGGGTCAGCCTTCGGGTAGCGCGTCTTCACCATGGCCCAGGCCTCCCTGGCGCCCTAACGGCAGGCCGATATCTTCCACAAACGGAGGCGTCGCCGTGCTCCCTGGAGCTTCTCAACAAGCTCACCAAGGCCCTCGGGTAGGGAGACGGATGGCCATAAAGCCTGAACAACACCACTCATCGCCTGCCGAACACGTTCGAACAATTGCACCAGCTCGGGAAGTTGGTCACCTGTTGACCCAGGCATTTCCTCCGCAGGGCGACCTGTGAGCACACCTAAAGACATATTTCTGTCAAACGACTTCCTCGCCGAATTCTTCTTTTCAAAGGAATTTGCTCAAGCACTTACTATAAATGCCGCGATGAAGTCGCTGATTCTCCTTCAAGGAGCCAGACAGCTGGGCCTGAACACCTTTCAGCTCTTCTCCTAGCTGGGTGTGGGCATCTTGGAGCTTGTTTCTCTCCTGCTGCACCTTCTTAAGCACCCTCTCGCCAGCCTTTAGCTGACGCAGTAGCTGTTGCTTGTCCGGATCTAGTCTGGCGCCCTCTGCAAAATTATTGTCAGATTCACGCCGCACTTTGTTAATTAATTATCTTTTCAAAGTACGTCTTACCAGCGGGGGTCTCTGTGGCTCCCCCTGTGGCGGCAGTGCGGCCTCAAGTTGGGCCTTGCACTCTTGGAGCTCATGGGACAGATGGTATTCTTCTCCATAAGATCCTGCATAAAAATTGATCCTTAAATCAGTTATTTTAACCATTTTAAGTCTCGGGGGCTACTGGCATATATAACTATTAAAATTACTTACACGTATGTCTTTCACATACTGCTCCGTGGCTCTGGTTAACCCATCTTGAGCGGCACGGAGGTGCGCGTTTCCCGCATCAAAGGCATTTAACGCCTCCGGGGAGAAACACGCGTCACGAAGAACTGTCCGGCGACGCCTGTGATTCATGGCGCTCTCCACCTCAGACCGGGTGGCGGACAGCCTGTCGGCATCCTCCGTCGGAGGAGCGTCCGACTCATGCCTTGTATCCGCCTCTCCTTTCGGGCAATGCGTTGGAGCATGGCTAGCGGAGGCTTGATTGGCAACCTCTCCGGACACTGTCCGGCGAGCGCTCTTTCTGGAAAAGTTATGAGCATTAATATACCTCCTGGGAATCCTTCCCTTAAAAAATAGCGGTGCTCCGTACCGCTGCGGCGACGTTTCAGTTCGCGTCGCACTCCTCTTCCGCCTGCTGGGCCGGACTGACCCTTGCTGGCCAGTCGCCGCGGGCTCGACTTCCTGCCGTAAAGGCGCTTCCTGTCGAACACCATTGGTGCACGGTGGTCAGAACTAAGCATTAAAGAAGTAACGGTGCCAGGACTTCGGTCGTACTCACCGGGGAAGCTGAACACAAACCGGGGTAGTCAGCCATAATGGCGACTAAAGCATTATCTATGCTGAGCTGGTGGTACACCCCGTCGATCAGTTCCACCGCTAAGTCCGGATCCTCTTCGGAGGCCGGATCAAGGGACCTTTTTGGGTCTTCAGGTTGTGGGGCTGGGCTTTTTATGCCCTCCACATCCCGACGCAGTTCCTGTGTCAAAATCATACAATAAGACAATTGCCTTTAAAGGCACGGATCAGATATGCATGCGACCGCTTACCAAGCTCCGAGGGTTGTTCATGGAAAATCCGTTTAGAGGATTCGTGTGGAGGAAGTCCTCCTTCTCCCCCTTGTACAAGCCGGACAGGATCTTCACCAGATCGTCGGCCGAGCCAGGTCCCTTGCGGCCGTGACGGGTGGCGTTGTCGTCTCCGTTGAAGTCCCACATGGGGTGGCCCCTATATTGGAGCGGCTGCACCCCACGTATAATGCATGTGGCCATGACTCCGATCATGGTTAATCCAGAATGGGCTAGCAGCCGTATCCGTCCCATCAAGTAATGGACGCTACTATCATCTTCTCGTCGAGGGCTCCGTGGGTGCCAACTTAGGCGTTTCTTCAGGGGAGCGTTGCTGAACTCCGGAAGGACGATCCGGACTGGATCCGGTAGCAGAGCGTCCTCCATATAAAACCACTCCGAAGGCCAATCTTCGGATGCCTTCTTCGGGGTCCCGGACAGGTATCCGGTCTCGGCGATGCGCCATATTTCGGCTCCGCCCACTTGATATATCGACCCCTCGTGAGAGCGGGGTACGAGGCAAAACAGCCTCTTCCACAGCGCAAAATGGGGCTCAATGCCCAAGAACAGCTCACACAGAGCTAGGAAGCCCGCGATGTGCAAAATGGACAGGTGTAAGGTGATGAAGCTGGAGTCCGTAGAACTCCAGGAGCCCCCGGAGAAACGGATGTATAGGAAATCCGAGTCCCCTTATTAAGTAGGAGACGAAGCACACCCGCTCTCCTTTGGAGGGATTGGGGGCGCTCTCCGCCTGCTTCCCACCTTTGTAGGTGGCCAGTCCGGCTCGAACCGGAACCATGAAGGCCGGGGGAAGATATCCCTCTGCTTGGAGCATCACTAACTCGCTGTGCGGGACTGAGCATCTCCTCCAATCTCCTGGCTTAGGGCTGGGAGCGCGAGAAGAGGAGCCGCATCGACTGTCCATGTTGGAATGGGTTTGGTGTCAGATGCGCCTCGATGAGTGCTTGCGGAAGGAGGATGATGTGATTTGGATCTAGATCCTCGCCTCTCTTATAGGCAGCTTATTTGCACAGCTAGGGGGTAAAACATAAAAATACCCTGGCTTTTCGCATTCGTGCCACGCGTGGAAGAGGACCATTATTGTACGCGGAAGCCAAGGAGCGCAGCATTTATGAAGCAACCGGACACTATCCGGCAAAAAACACATGGAGCATGAAGAAGAACCCGCCTTGCAAACGCCGAAGACAACATACGCGCCGGATTCATTGTTATTGAAGCCTGGTTCGGGGGCTACTGAGGGAGTCCCGGACTAGGGGGTGTCCGGATAGCTGAACTACCATCATCGGCCGGACTCCAAGACTATGAAGATACAAGATTGAAGACTCCGTCCCGTGTCCGGATGGGACTTTCCTTGGCGTGGAAGGCAAGCTTGGCGATACGGATATGTAGATCTCCTACCTTTGTAACCGACTCTGTGTAACCCTAGCCCTCTCCGGTGTCTATATAAACCGGATGGCCTTAGTCCATAGGACGAACAACAATCATACCATAGGCTAGCTTCTAGGGTTTAGCCTCCTTGATCTCGTGGTAGATCTACTCTTGTAACCCACATCATCAATATTAATCAAGCAGGACGTAGGGTTTTACCTCCATCAAGAGGGCCCGAACCTGGGTAAAAACATCGTGTCCCTCGTCTCCTGTTACCATCTGCCTAGACGCACAGTTGGGACCCCCTACCCGAGATCCGCCGGCTTTGACACCGACACCTGCCATGCACAAAATTATACTGTAGTGCACCAGACACTACTGTAGGGGAGAGTCACCCCGGTCGTAGCACAAGCCCAACCTTTCCCACTGTAAGTTGGTCGGATGAAGGAACCATCATGACTTTTTTGAATCCTCTTCTTCAAGAAAACTTAATGTACCCGCAATACTGCTACCACGCGCGAAGACTGGACGACACTGTAGCACGCCATATCACTGAAACCTACTAGGCCAAAGTAGTCCGCCTAGGATTTGTACGTCTCTGTACTGCTATGATTTTGTGTTCTCAAAAAATACCCTTTGTGAATCTAATGACTAGGAGTAGAAAGAAATGGAGGCCTCCTTTGGTTCATAGGATAGGAATTTTATAGGAATAGGAAAATCATAGGAAGTGAGATGACATGCATCTCAATTCCTATAGAGAAAGAGATGCTATTTGGTGCATAGGATAGGAATTTTTCCATTGAGTCTAGGCTAATGTTTTTTCCTCCAAAATGTGAATGATTGATTCCTATCCTACATAGGAATAGGAATCCATTCCTATAAACCAAAGGGATTCAAAGCAATTTTTCCTTGGAAAATCCTATCCTATAGAGTTCCTACAAAATTCCTACAAACCAAAGGAGGCTGGAGGGTCTTTTTCTCTCTCTAGATCTCTCTCCATCCCACAACCCCTTTAGCACACATACACATTCTCTGTAGCCACACCGAAAGTATGACTATCGGTGTCAAAACCGGCAGATCTCGGGTAAGGGGTCCCGAACTGTGCGTCTAAGGCTAATGGTAATAGCAGACAGGGACACAATGTTTACCCAGGTCCGGGCCCTCTCTACGGAGGTAATACCCTACTTCCTGCTTGATTGATCTTGATGAATATGAGTATTACAAGAGTTGATCTACCACGAGATCGTAAGGGCTATACCCTAGAAGTCTAGCCTATGAGATTATGATTGTTGTCCTATGGACTAAACCCTCCGGTTTATATAGACATCAGAGGAGGCTAGGGTTACACAAAGTCGATTACAGAGAAAGGAATCTACATATCCGAATCGCCAAGCTTGCCTTCCACGCAAAGGAGAGTCCCATCCGGATACGGGAAGAGGTCTTCTATCTTGTATCTTCATAGTCCAACAGTCAGGCCAAAGTACATAGTCCGGCTATCCGAGGACCCCTTAGTCCAGGACTCCCTCGGTAGCCCCCGAACCAGGATCCAATGATGATGAGTCCGACGCGTAGAGTGTCTTTGGCATTGCAAGGCGGGTTCCTTCTCTGAATACTTCAAAGTACCTGACTTAAAGAGCGGTATCCGGCTTTCCATTTAAAGTCGCGCTCCTTGGCTTCTGCACCTTCATGATTTCAGTTTCCATGTGTCGAGCGAATGCGAGAGGTTGGGGCATTTTTGCACTTACCACCCGGACCATGAGAAAATTGTCTATTTAAAGAGACGGGGATCTTCAGATATAATCCACACCATTTCCCCAAACAAGGAATACTCGGAGCTTGCCCGCAGAAACCACCCCAACATGGCTAGTGCTCCTAGCTCCTCCTCGCGCCCTCACGGCCCCAAATAGGGTGATTGGGAGAAGTGTTCGGTATCCCACGACCAACTGGTGAAGCTGCAGACCAAAGAATTCCTTCCTCCTGCAGATCTAGTCCCCGTACGAGCCGGATTGGCTTCCTTCGACGATGGGGAGCAGGCAGAGAAGATCCCCAACCCATCTAGGGGGGAACGAGTATGTTTTGTTCCCTATTTGCTGAGAGGCGTTGGATTCCCAATCCATCCATTCCTCCGAGGGCTTCTGGAGCACTATGGCCTCCAACTACACAACTTCACACCTGCCTGCATCCTGCATATTGCGGGTTATGTTGCTCTTTGCGAGCTATTTCTGGGTTGCGAGGCCCATTTCGAGTTATGGAAGAAGCTATTTTACCTCGTCCCTCGTAATCAGGAGGGATCGACATTCCAAGTGGACGGAGCCGAGATATGGCGCATCGCAGGAATCGGAGACCTCTCTATTACACAGAAGAATGGCCTTCCAAATGATTTTATGTTGAAGACGTCTCCCTTCGTGACCCAACCCGAAGGGGTCTTCCTAAATATTGAAGTACTCCATTGAAGAAGCGCCTCAACTGGCGTCCTCAGAGCCCTAGTGAGGAAGATGGTATGGAAGTCCACCAACTGATGAGCAAGATAAAGACGCTAGCTCAATCCGGATTGTCAATAGTCGAGGTTATGGCGATATCCATAATGCGAGGGATTCAGCCACTCCAATACCAAGGGCGCCCTATGTGGCACTTCAATGGAGAAGATGATGCCACCCGCTATGGTCGGAAGGGTCCGGGCACCTCCACTGCTTTGGCGAAAATACTGTCCGGTTTATACAAGGGGGAGGAGGAGGAGTTCACCCACATTAAGCCCAGGGATGGATTTTCCATGTACAACCCTCCCACCTGGGTGAGTTTCCGTCCCACTACTCTACTCCATCAACTCCCTGAATCCTTTTTCATAAATATTAATCCGTCATTTATAACAGGAATGGCGGAAAGTCACCAGGGAGATCCATAGCCCCGCACCATAGCCAGAGGACCACAACCAGGCCCTTGATCCCAGATATGAAGAGGATCCGGATATATTCGTGGAGCTCGGGGAAGGGGTGGTTTACCAGGCGAGTTGTGACGGCACCGAAGTGTCCATAATTACTGACTATCTCGGTCTCCTCCTTGCGTCGCATGTAAGTAATTTAGGGGACTTGTCCTATGGGAGAATTTCCCCCTTTTGCCTTACGCACCACACTATATTATTCTCTAAAGGGAGGCGATCGGTGTGCCAAGCAGCACCTGAGGAGACGCGCAAGAAGGCGGCGCCTACGACGGGCAGGCCTTCGAAGAGGAAGGCAAATAGAGATATGGCTGAGCCTTCATTGAACATGTATGGTTTTAAATATGCCCCATGGTCGTCATCTTAAAGTATGACACTATCTGTTGTGTCTTATCTGGAAGTACATTCACCGGACTGTGTCTGGGGATCTTGCTGGTCATGCCTCTACTAGCCAAATTGCAGACCCTATCACGAGGACCAAGGCTAACGCGGAAGTGACATCGGATTGTCCTTCTGCGGAGGATTTAGATAAACTATCCGCCACAAACTCCAAAGTGGAAAGCGCTATGAATCATCAGCGCTGGCGGGCCACTCTTCGCGACCCTGGTTTTTCAGAAGAGGCCTTCAATGCCTTCAAATCATGTGATGCATACATCCGAGCTGCTCGAGATGGGCTTTCCAGAGCCACAAATCAGTATTTGAAGGTTATGCGGGTAAGTTCATACTTGCACAATTCTGATAGTTATATACCAGTAGCCCCCAAGACTTGAAACAGTTTAAGCAACTGATTTAAGGATCGTTGTATACCCAGGTGCTCAAAGAGAAGAACGACCTATTGTCTCAAGAGCTAAAGAAGTGTCAAGCCCAGCTAACTGTTGCTACCACCGAACTGGAGTAATCCAAGAAGGCAGCGTCTGGTAATGTTTGCCTCTATCGAGAAAACATGATCATATATCAGACGTATTAATATAGGTGCAAATCTTATGACAGAGGCACCGGAAGTCGCACAAGAGGGAAATCTAGGAGCTCAAAGGCAACTGGCTGCGGGCGAACGTATACTGAGAAAAGTCCGGGTGGAGAAGAACCAACTGCAAGATGCCAACACCAAGCTCGATGAAGAGCTAGAAGATGTGCGGGCCCAACTAGATGACTCAGTGAAGGAGAATAAGAAGCTGCGAGGTGGCATATTTAGTATGTGTTTGGACTTACCTTTACATAGTTCGGTAAGGAAAGAAACTGACAATAAGTATGTCTGTAGGTATATTGACGGGCCGTCCCGAAGAGGAGGTGTCCGGATCGTCGAGCGATCTGCTACAAGGGCTGTCACAAATGCATGGGTGAGCTCGGCAGGCGATGCAAAGTATTGTCAAGGCCCTGTGGCCATCTGACTCCCCTCCGGGAAGTATGGAGGGGCTTGTACAGCTACTCAAGGGAGCACGGCGGTGCTCTCGATTATGGAAGATATCGCCCTGCCGGGAAGGTGCGCGAGAGGCCTGGGCAATGGTGAAAACTCGGTATACCAAACTCAACCCGTATCATATGGCCCAGGTCGGACTGGTAGGGTTAAGTGGAGAAGAAATCCACGTTAGTTTGGTATACGACCAGCTACAAGTAGCCGCCAAGTATTCCCAACGGGATTGTAGGATAGATAGCCTATTGGATGGCATAGAGGAAGAAGTGTTTGAGTCTAAGTGACTATGTACTTCATTTGACAAATTATGTCTCTAGCTGAATTATAAAAACGCTTGTCATGGCGGACCTTTTTGCTTCAACCTCTGGACCCGAAGGTGCAAAGTGCTTCCGAATACCCGCTCGGTAATGTAAACGGGGTATGCGTGGAAACCAAGAGTATGGGTCATAGTTGCTTGAACAAACAAATATCCGTCTAGTTATGTTATATTACATTTTGATAGTAAGAAACATCTTCCAGAGAGAATAGTTCCATTAAGGGTTCCTTTCCCTGGGTCGACATGCGTTTAACATGCACGTCCGGCCTGTGATTGAGAAAACCACAACATACATAACATCTGGGGGTTCATAATGTGACAAATAAAAACATCTTTAGTCTGCCGACCGAGTATTCCTTAAGAACGCTAGCTTTCTGCTTCACCCAGTCAGAGGTACACATCCGGATGACCCGGCAGTAACAATCGCAGAGGTGCTCCCTTTATGCCCTAGCCGAACTAACGGGAATGTAGGGCATAAGCACAAGAGCCAGGCAACCCAGCTTGGCCAAAACTTAAGTCATATCGATGCATATAATGGCGAAGAAAAGGTACATACGTGGAAAAGACACATATGTGGTGAGCTTGATGCTCGGAAAATAATAATAATAAGCTTATGTACGAGAAACCCCCAGGTATAATTGACATACATATTAAGAATTGTATGCGTTGTAGGTGTACGGTTTATCCGTACAAAAGCTTTACAGCTCTTAAAAAAAGAAAGGTGAAAACAGAGAAAAATAAATAATGGAAACAAAAAGGGGAGTAAGGGGACGAACGAAAAGTACGGCGCTAGGCATAGAATCTTCAGAGTCTGGACGCATTCCATGGGTTCGTCTCTAGGCGGTTATCTGATGCATCACGCAGGAGGTACGCTCCTCCGGTGAGAACTTCGTCAATGATGAAGGGACCCTCCCACTTGGGCTTGAGTTTGTCCTTTTTCGTCTCCGGCAAGCGTAGAACGAGTTTGCCAACATTATAAGTCTTGGCCCGTACGTCTCTGCTTTGATATCCGCGGGCCTGTTGTTGGTAGAATGCAGAACGAGCTTTTGCGACGTCGCGCTCCTCCTCCAGGGCATCTAGGCTATCCTGCCGATCAAGCTCGGCTTCTCTATCTTCATACATGTGCACTCGAGGTGAGTCATGAATAATGTCGCAGGGCAACACGGCCTCTATGCCGTACACCACGAAGAAAGGTGTATATCCGGTTGAACGATTGGGCGTGGTCCGCAGCCCCCAGAGTATGGAGTCGAGCTCCTCGACCCAGTGCTTGTCTGATTCTTTCAAATACTGCACTAACCTTGGTTTAATGCCACTCATAATAAGATCATTGGCGCGTTCGATCTGACCATTGGTTTGTGGGTGATAGACAGAGGCGTAGTTGAGCTTGATGCCCAGATTGGCACACCAGGCCTTCACCTCATCGGCTGTGAAATTGGAGCCGTTGTCGGTGATGATGCTGTGTGTAACACCATAACGGTGCACAACACTGGATATAAAGTCTATCACTGGCCCGACTTCGGCCGTTTTAACTGGTTTAGCCTCTATCCACTTAGTGAATTTATCCACCATGACCCATAGATATTTTTTCTTATGGCTTCCTCCTTTAAGGGGTCCGACCATATCAAGCCCCTAGACCTCAAAAGTCCATGTGATGGGGATTTTTTATAGAGCGGTGGGTGGCATATGGCTTTGGTTGGCGAAAAGCTGGCATCCGAGGCAATGTTGGACAAGGTCCTGTGCGTCTGCTCGGGCCGTCGGCCAATAGAAACCTGTACGGAAGGCCTTGCTTACAAGGGCCCGAGCCGCGGTGTGGTGACCGCCGAGGCCGGCATGAATTTCCGGCAAGAGCTGCCGCCCTTCTTCCTGGGAGATACATCTTTGAAGTACTTCGGTAGTGCTTTTTCTTATAGAGTTCTCCCTCGTGCACCTTGTAGGCTTTAGAGAGCTGCACGATGCAGCCTACCTCATTCTGGTCCTCAGGAAGTTCTTGCCTATTAATGTAGGCTAGGAAGGGTTCGGTCCATGGGGCGATGACCGCCATGATGAGATGGGCCGATGGTATAATTTCGGTGGCTGAGCCCTCGATGATGTCGGTGTGTTCGGAATCTGGGATTGTATTCGGATCCGGACTGGTATTGCTGCTCTCCCCTTGCCATACCACGGATGGCTTGAAGAGCCTTTCCAAAAAGATGTTAGGTGGGATGGGGTCGCGCTTTGCACCGATGCGAGCGAGGACATCCGCCGCTTGATTACTTTCATGAGCCATATGGTGAAACTCGAGCCCCTAGAACCGAGCCGACATTTTGAGAACGGCGTTACAGTAAGCCGCCATCTTCGGATCTTTGGCATTGAAATCTCCATTTATTTGGGATATTGCAAGGTTTGAATCCCCGTGCACTTCCAGGCGTTGTATTCCCATGGAGACGGCCATCCGAAGACAATGCAATAAGGATTCCTATTCGGTTGCATTGTTGGAGTCCGTGAATAATATTTGTAGAACGTACTGAACAGTATCTCCAGTGGGGGATGTTAGGACAACGCCTGCCCCTAGGCCTGCCAACATTTTGGGCCGTCGAAGTGCATGGCCTAGTTGGAATATGTGTCGTACTCTGTAGGGAGTTCGGCCTCTATGCATTTAGTGATGAAGTCAGCCAGTACCTGGGATTCAATGGCCCCACGCGGTTTGTATGATATGTAGAATCGGAGGAGCTCAATGGCCCACTTGGCAATCCAGCCCGTAGCGTCATGGTTTTTTATTATTTCATTGAGAGGTACTTCGGAGCCTACCATTATTGAGCACTCTTGAAAGTGGTGTCGTAGCTTCCGGGATGCCATGAAGACCACGTATGCTATTTTCCGGTAATGAGGGTACTGGGATTTGCATGGTGTGAGGACAGTGGATACATAGTATACTGGCTTCTAAAGCGGGAATTTGTGTCCGTCCTCCTCTCGTTCGACGATGAGTACCGCACTCACAACTTGGTGTGTTGCCGATATATATAATAACATGGGTTCACCGACGTTTGGTGCGGCCAGGATTGGGTTGCTTGCTACAAGAGCCTTTATTTCTTCCAATCCGGCCGTTGCCGCGTCCGTCCACTCGAAGTAATCGGTGTGTCGGAGAAGGCGATAGAGTGGCAATGCCTTTTCTCCTAGTCTGGAGATAAAGTGGCTCAAAGCTGCCACACATCCGGATAGTTTTTGGACTTGTTTGAGGTCTGTTGGCGTAGCCAACTGTGACAAAGCTCGGATTTTAGCTGGGTTTGCCTCAATTCCTCTATTGGAAACGATGAGGCCCAGAAGCTTTCCGGCGGGAACGCCGAAAACACATTTTTCCGGATTGAGCTTAATGTTATATGTTCAGAGGTTGTCGAATGTAAGACGCAGATCGTCTATTAATGACTCGACGTGTATGGTTTTGATGACTACGTCATCTATGTATGCTTCAAATGTCTTGCCGATTTGTTTCTCTAGGCATGTTTGGATCATGCGTTGATAGGTGGCACCGGTGTTTTTAAGCCCGAAAGGCATAGTGTTAAAGCAGAAAGGCCCATATGGGGTGATAAATGTCGTTGCGGCTTGATCGGACTCCTTCATCTTGATTTGATGGTATCCGTAGTATGCATCGAGGAAACACAGTGAGTCATGTCCTGCGGTAGCATCGATGATCTCATCAATGCGGGGGAGGGGAAAAGGATCCTTAGGGCAAGCCTTGTTGAGGTCTTTGAAATCGACGCATAGGCGGCAGGATTTATTCTTCTTTGGTACCATCACCAGGTTTGCTAGCCAGTCCGGTTGTTTTATCTCTCTGATGAATCCGGCCTCGAGTAACTTGGCTAGCTCCTCTCCCATGGCTTGTCGTTTGGGTTCGTAAAAGTGCCATAATGTTTGCTTGACCGGCTTGTATCCCTTCAATATGTTTAGGCTATGTTCGGCCAGCCTGCATGGGATTCCTAGCATATCAGAAGGGTGCCAGTAAAATATGTCCTAGTTTTCGCGTAGGAACGCCCACAGTGTGGCATCGACCATGTGGTCCAGCTGTGCCCCGATGGATGTTGTCTTTGTGGAGTCCGTTGGGTGGACCTGGAATTTGACTATCTCGTATGCTGGTTTAACGGATGTGGATTTGGATCTCTTATCAAGTATCACGTCGTCCCTATCCACCGTGGAGCACAATGCGGTTAATTCTTCGGCCGCGAGGGCTTCAGACAATGCCTTGAGGGCCAAGGCGGCGGTTTTGTTTTCGGCGCGGAGTGCTATGTTTGGATCACTGGCAAGAGTGACGATTCCAATGGGCCCGGGCATCTTGAGCTTCATGTACTCGTAATGGGGTATAGCTTGGAAGCTTGCAAATGCGTCTCACCCTAACTTGAAAGGTTATCTCTTCGGACCGATAATTCTCCGGCGTGCCGAATACCACATCGAGTGTGATTTTCCCGCACATCGCGCCTCCCGACTGGGAATAATTCCTCGGAAGGTCGTATTACTTTGCTCAATGCGGCTCCTGTCTATTTCCATTTTGTTGAGAGTTTCCTCGTAAATGAGGTTTAGTCCGCTGCCGTCGTCCATGAGCACTTTGTTACACCAAAAGCCGTCCACACTTGGACTGAGGACCAATGCGGCAGGTGCCCGGACTGTTCTGAATTTTGGTTCGTCACTGGCGTTGAAAGTTATGGCTGTGCCGTTCCAGGGGTTTATTGCTGCAACTTGGCAGACTTCGGCGAGGCTGCGGAGTGCCCTTTTGCGCCTGTTGTTCGAGGTGGAAGTCTCGAAGACTGTCAATATTGTAGGGTTGTTGTCTTTCGTGGGATGTAGCTCTATGGTGTTTTTGGTGAGGAGATCCTCGCCGCTCTTGCCCACCTGCCGGAGTATCCAACATGCTCGAAGGCTATGGGTTGGTACGGTATCGGATGTTGTGTGTATTTTGAATGGCCTATCGAGCCATCCCTCCAGAACGGTTCCGCGCCCTGTAACGGGCTTTGATTTTTTTGTTATTGGATCAGGCGACCGACGAGGGTGCATCCTTTTTGTCCGCTCAAGGGGTTTAGCGGAAACCGGTGGCTCCCAAGAGGTTGCCTGAGTTTTCCAGGCGCTTTCCATTGCGCAGTACTTCTATACTATCGTTGCCAAGTCAGCGAAGTGTGAGACGTGACAGCGATTGATTTCATTGAGGATTCCCTCGTCCATGCAATTTTTGCTAAATAATGAGATTGCGTCTTCATCGCGGCAGTCCTTGATCCTGCCCTTGACAAAGCGGAATTAGGCCCAAAAGTGATGGACCATTTCCTGGGACTGCTGTCTGATGTGGATAAGATCGCTTATATAGGGGTGGGTGGCTTTAAATCCGAAGCCTGACCCAGTCTGGGATCCGGAGTTTGAGAAACTTCCGATCTTAGTAGTCCGGGCTCCAGAATATCAAACAATTTTTCGGGCCTGCAGTCCGATTCTAGGTTCGGAGTACGGGGCCCATCTTTCCTCGTGCAGGTGTCCGGCTTTGTGAGCTCAGAAACCCGAACATAATTCGTCCTCAATGTATAGGATGAGTCGTCGTATTGCTCCTCCACTACAGCTATCTGATGGGATGATCGGTGGAGATTCAGTTTCTCTCTGATTGGGTTTAAGCCCAACCCAATCATAGTCTGAGCAACTCCCAATGCGGCAATGCGATCCAGGAGTTCGTTTAAAGACGACAACTCCATCAGATCCATCTGCTCGGAGTATTCTGAGCTGATGCAGAGGCGAGTTTCGATGACACGAGAATTCATCGTTGGCCCGACGGCTGAACGGGCAGACATGATAAAGCCGCCCAGCTGGAGGGTTTGGCCGGAGGCCAGGGCTCCCCTGGAGGTGATGTTGTCCTTGATAACAAGGTGAGCCATCAAGCCTATCTTCAACGTCACAGCGGAACTCTCAATGAAAGCACTAATGTCGGGTCAAAACTGGCGGATCTCGGGTAGGGGGTCCCGAACTGTGCGTCTAAGGCTAATGGTAATAGGAGACAGGGGACACGATGTTTACCCAGGTTCGGGCCCTCTCTTCGGAGGTAATACCCTACTTCCTGCTTGATTGATCTTGATAAATATGAGTATTACAAGAGTTGATCTACCATGAGATCGTAAGGTCTAAACCCTAGAAGTCTAGCCTATGAGATTATGATTGCTGCCCTATGGACTGAACCCTCCGGTTTATATAGACACTGGAGGGGGCTAGGGTTACACAAAGTCGATTACAAAGAAAGGAATCTACATATCCGAATCGCCAAGCTTGACTTCCACGCAAAGGAGAGTCCCATCCGGACACGGGAAGAGGTCTTCTATCTTGTATCTTCATAGTCTAACAGTCCGGCCAAAGTATATAGTCCGGCTATCTGAGGACCCCTTAGTCCAGGACTCCCTCAATGACGTCACTACACATTCACGCTTCCAACAAAAAAATTATACATTCACGCATGTTACAAGTACATGCCAATTTTGTTGGCTATTAATGTGAATGTATCCATGAACCAACTCTTTGAGTTTGATGTGAATTAATGTATAATTTTGGACTATTGTTTGATCGATCACTAAGCCTACAATTTTAGGAGCATGGCTATTGGCCGATCGGTGACGGTTCAGACCTATAAGCTTACCACGAGCTCATCCTCCCCAATGTTTCTCTTTGGTGAGTGTTTGCATGTACTATAGCTCGCACAGTAGCTAGCCTACTAACTCCAAGAGTCATCAAACAAGCCCTGCTCATATGATAAACAGTTCAAACTTACATCTAAGCATGCCATATATTACATCAAAAGCTAGTGAGGATACATCTGTTTCCATAACTCAGAGAGGGTTCACATGATTCACTATCGAACAAAAGTAGCAAGTACCACCCACACAAGACAATTCACTAGCCCTAGGATGGTTTGATAACACACATCGTTCTAGTAATTAAACACAATGCAAAGTACCTTGAAGGATTAGCACGACCAACTATTTCTTGTCATCAATATCTCGGGCAATGACCACAGCACAGACAACGACATGGGAATCGATATCTGGGGCCATGTCCCTAAGATGGCAAGACATCGGAATCAAACTCTGGGGCGATGTCCACAGGACGGACAGCGGCATGGGAATCGATCTCTGCGGAGATGTCCATAGGACGTACCGCGACATCAAGAACGATCTCTGGGGCGATGTCCATAGGACGGACCACGACATTAGAATGATCAAGGACGTCCACCGGCACCTGCACAACCCTAACATATTAGCAAGCACATTGCAAATAATCAAAAACCACAACTATGGTAAGCCATTTTTTTTACCTTGTATAGCTCTCTGGGGGATTCCATCGCTCCGGGGGCCATCTCCTCGATAGGGGCCATCGCCTTACCAGGGAAATATTGCTTCTCAATGGAGATTATCTCCTCAAACTCGGCCTTGAGCCTCTCATAGGTGGCCATTAGAGTTTATGGGGTGGCACGGTGGGGCCCTTGCTATTCTTCAAGCTTTCTTTGAGGAGTTCGTTCGCCAACGTTGTCAACTCTTTGGCCAATGCTTGTTTCTTGGAGTTCTTCGTCTCCATGGGTTGGCCTGTCAATATGGCCAACTCGTTGATCGATGCTTGCTTCCTGGAGATCTCTTTCTCAAGCGGATTGTCCATTGACAACTCTTTGCCTAGTGCTCCAGGATTCATCAATAAACTGACAAGCAAAAAGTAATCGAAAGGAAACCACAATCGCAATAAAAACGGGAAAAGAATAGGCGGTAAGAATCATTCGGTGCTTCGCAAAAATAGGATTCTTACAATGAAGATATAGTAGCATCACTGATTCGCCCACCTTTCCTTCGTTGGTATAGAAGAAAAATGGCAGAAGGGAGTAGCCTGGAGTGAGGTTTTCTTCAAGATAGTGGAGAAAGGGCTTCAACGAGCATTCCAGTGAAATGATGGTTTCTTCGTCCACTCCAACTTTGAGGCCACTTTACCACTGCTGCTAAAGGTGTGGGTTTTGTGATATGACAGGTCATGACAGCCACAGTGGGGTGACTGGTGAGTCTTGACTGTAGCACCTCACTATGATTTGGTGGATGGCACACGGGCTCGGATTCTTGATGTCCCGCATGTAATAGAGCGGCTAGTCATATAGTAGTTTGGACGATAGACGAGGAGCTCCGTCCTGGTTTATTGGTCCCTATGATAATGTGTGCCAAATTTTGACTATAAATTTAACTAACCAAATGTTCATGCATGTCACAAGAAATTACATCATTGAAAACTATGTTCAAACACGAATCCAAGGATATAATTTTTGTTAACATGCACTAACATTTTGTTAGTTAAATATTTGGTCAAAATTTAGCACAAATTACAAAGGGGACCAATAAAGATTGTACTCTCACATTTTGTTTTGAGGATACTCCCACATAGAAAATATAAATAATAATGCATGTTGGTGCGGCCCACGTTTCCAATAATTTTAGTCGTGGGCTTGTTCACAATTTTTATGAGGCGGTGGTTGTTCACTTAATGGAGGGTCTAGTACCAGACTTGAACGATACAAAGTGCGACCTAGCACACCGTAACACCACATGGAAAAAGCGGGTAGCTATCTCAAAAAATAATCAACAACTAAAAAAATGGTGACCTGGCATGTACACAGTTTTAAACAATTGTTTTGATGGATTGAAAAAAGAAAACTACCCCACTATACATATCTATATAGGCAGGAGTCTCCGCGCTTTCTTGCTAGGGTTGATCTATTCACACACTCTCATCCTCTCCAGATCTAAATAAGATAGCGGTGGTAACACTGTCTTTCTATCCTCACTGCTGGTTACAGATCTGGACGTACCTCCCTCCACCGGTGAAGGGGAGGAGGGTCAGCGTTTAGGCCGTTGTCGACAGTGAGGGTGGAGACCCACTGCCGGCCGCACCGTTATCTCTGGCCGAGCGCTGACGCAGGAGGTCCTCCTATCCCTTTGTCACTGCCCTAGTGTGTACGGATGCGGCCTCCCACCGCCCACCTATCCACACCCCGACAACCTTCAGGTATTTCTTCCTTCGAAACCGGCCTAGCTCTACTTCCCCAGCTCACTACGTTGTTGCATGTGCATCATTTTCAACCTCTCAGGCCCCCTCGTAGCTAGGCTCAATCGGATGGTCCAACGTTACCTAATTCATTTTCTATTGTTAGAGGTAAAGCTACTTCATGGTGTCGAATCTTGTACTTTGTTCAAACAAGAAATAAAGGGCGGAAATTTAGTATGTACATCGAACTTGGTACAAACAGGGAAGGAAGGGGGTGAAAGTAGTACAGACTGCTCATCCCATCGGTCTCTTGGTCGAAAAGGGAAATATAGGGGAAACGATGTACATAGTGATATGACCAGGACTAGATTTGCTATCCACACATAGGAATAGGTGGCTAGAGTGAACAAAAATGGGACCAACCCAGATATGTTTCTTGGATGTTTGTTTCTCGGGGCAACAAACTATGAATCACCACTTTATGCCCCGGTTTAGATACATGGTGCTGGACTACTGGTGCACCCACTGTCCCATGCCCTTATAGGAAATATTTAGCTGTTCTCAATCTAATGCCCCTGGTAAAATGAAGCCATGCCACTATTATAAGCCATGACAAGTTTAACCAATTATTTTTGCAAGTAGTTGTTTGGGACTCTGACTGTTGTAGCTTTTTTGTGCAAACAGGGATATCCATTTCACCTCGTTGCCATTGCGACCTTTTGGTGCACTGCACAAAAAATTTCTTAAAAGAAGTGACTTTTTTGTTGTTTAACTAGAATGTCAGAAGGGAACCATTGGTTCATTTCGGTGGAACTGCACAAAGGGAGATCTGTGTTCCAATCTTCATCCTCCATATTGGCACCATAACCTTCCTTTAGGTAAGAATGATATTTAATGTTATTGTTTACTAGTACACTTGTACTCCCTCATTGACAAAACCAATTCTAAAATAGAAGGCCAATCATGTACTTGGTTTCACCAACTGGTGAGGAGAAAGAGAAACAGAGCATGAAGAGGAAGACGAAGAAGAAGAAGAAGGAGGAAATGAAGAAGATCACATGATGGTACCGTCCTATGTTATCCTGACATCTTGCTAGTGGTATTGTATTGTTGTGTTGCTACTAGTCTTAATTTATTTGGATGACTAGCAAGATGCCCATGCGTTGCACGTAACATCAATATGCATTTGTATGAGTAGTTTATCTTATGAGAGAAAATGATGAACGAGGGAAGGCCTTATTTGCAAATGTGGAGAGGGGTGTGGGTATCTTTTTGCAAAATTTCCATAGTTTCCTTCCTATCCGTCAGATATAAATAGGATAGCCTATATTGCAGGATGGCAGGCACACCATCATCACCAACTCTGTTTTTATAAGAGTAGATAGAGAAATGCAGCAGAGTAGTACTTGGCTTGAAGACACATCATACTAATTTACTGGATTCTGGATGCATATGTGACCCAGCACTACACGATCAACAGTGCCAAAGGTGATCTTGCTGAACCAAGGCCTTAGTCGAGGCCATTCAAGGGCTCCGCCAACATCTCCCTTACATGTGAGACGATCCTATAGGAGCCCTTCCACTTCTGCTGTCTCTCCCGCAAGGTCATTTAATTAATTAGGAGTACTTAAGTAGTACTAATTAATTGTTGCCTAATTTTCCTGTCAGAGTTAAACAAATCTTTAGTGGCACCCTATGCTGAATCATGTTGCGTGTATGTGTGTCTGTAGAGGTGAACCATGTGGTGGACCAAGGAGGGAATCTTGGTAGTGTCATGATATAAAAATTCTATTGTTTTGCATGTCAATTTATTGCCACCGGTTCAATGAGGCAATGTTTTGCACATTATCCATCATGAATTTGATGCTACTGTTAAAGTAATATGCTAATGTCTTTCTATCCTTTCCCACTAAGCTAATGAAGGTTTCACCTTGTTCCTACTTGTGCCAACATGGATCATGTTGTGCCAATCATACATTTTAGTGGAACTGCACAAGAGAATACAATGAACTGTATCCTAGCCAATGCTTTTACTCTACTGGAAGTTCTTGATAATCTTTCGATATAATCTCACCACTAGTAAACAAGAGTGATGTCAACCATACATTTGAAGTGCACAAAAATATATACTATTGAATGATTCCAGTGAGTGCTTTATCATCTCTTCTCAGACTACTTGAATAAGCTTCTTGCTCAGGTTGGTACCGGCCTAAGGCCTTCATCCATATTAGTTTGTTGTCATCTCTATTTGTATCGTGCTACTGTGTTGCTACTGTCATGAGAAACTCCTTTTTATTTGCACGTTAAAGTTTTGTAACCTATGATACATGGCAATGCTTTGAGTGTTGAGCTAATTGGCACTATTTAAATAAACTAATACCTCTCTTTATGCAAGACAACTATGTTGCTAACTTTACCCATTAAATAATGAGGGTGCTTCTATTTGTTAGTGTATGTTTCATCAACTAGTCCCACTATTATAGTAACCTCACTCTCTCAATATATGTGCCAACAGGGATGCTTGATTTTGGTGGAACTACACAAAAACTTTGGGTGCTTCATTGCCTCGACTGCATCCTTCCTTTCCAGTCAGTCGCTTATCTCGGCTTCCAATCAAAGGAAATAGTAATTGATATGCTTCCTCACACAGGTTGGTACCAGTCTTTATCCTGATTATTGTGCTTGTCATATGTATTGGTAATTTGGTATTGTGCTATTGTTTGCCAATTTCATAAAGGAGTAACTTGGATCCTAAACTCGGAGGCAAATCATTACATTGGGCGATTTCAGTAGAACTACACAAAAAGATCAGATGGACCGGTACTTATGTTGCTGCTATGTACTCCAAAGGTCACTCAGACAAGCATTGATGTTGAAAATAAGAAGTGCCAAAGTGAACGCCAACAATATTGCTTGGCGCATAGCCCAGAAAAACGCAGTCCAGTCTTTGGTCCCAACTTGTGCCTTTTGATTATCGACACATATGTTAGCGAACTATATGGCATGAACTCTAAAGATTCCAGACAAGTTGGTTGACGCGTATATTCATCTGGCACTTAATCAGTCTACACGCCAAGGATGCTCCATTTCAGTTGAACTGCACAAAAAATTTGGGTGGTTCATTTGATCTACCGCCTCCTTTCTTGTCTGCAATGTAGAATTTTGGCGAGCTATAGGACCAAGATGACCCCATAAACTAGTTGGATGAAAGTAGTGGTGTAACATCCCAAATTTTCAATTTGGAATGTTATACATTAGATCATCATTGCATATCATATTTTATTGCATTTTGGTTTGATCCTAGAAATTTCACGCAACTCAAGGACCCACGGAGAGAGTTGGGGATTTCGTTATTTTCATATTTGAGTTTTACTCAAATTTTGAAAAAAAGGATCATTTGGTTTTAATTATTTTATCTCCCAATATTTCAATTATAAAAATAAAAGAGAGGTGATAAAATGACTTACCCAAAATAAAGAAATATTGGAGATTTAATAATAAAATCAAATAAGATTTTATGTTGGAGTTTTATCGCTATTTTATTTGAATTAGGAAAAATGTGTGTTTTTCAAAATTGCATTTTAGGCCCAAATAAATGTTCATCTTGTCCAGCTTACTTTTACAGGACGGGGAAAATTTATTTCGGGATTTTTGGAGTCTGTTTAGTATTTCTTTTCTTTCTCTTTTCTGCACGTCGTAATTATTTAAAAAAAGCAAACCGACTTCGGGCCGTAGCAGAGCGGGACTCCTTGGGCCGGCCCTTATAAGTCGCCACGCCCGGCGCCCCAGCCCACCCAGCCGCCCCGCCCCGAAACCCTAACCCTAGCGCGCCGCCGCCGGTTGTCGCCGCCGCCGCCCCGCGTTGCCGCCGCCGCCGCCCCACGCCGCCGTCCCGCCACCCCGCACCCCGCCGCCCATAGCCGCTGCCGGAGCCAGCGGAGTCCGCTGCCACCTCGCCGCCTCGCCGGAGTTCCTGCCAGACCCGAGGTAGCCGCCACCGTTTTATTTAAAAACCGTTCGTTTTTTTTTAAAACCCTAGATCGGTTCGTCGGTTATTTCTCGGTTTAGCTATTTTGCGGACGTTCTTCCGTACATTTTTTTTAGCGAATGGTTTTCGTGGTTTAGCCGTAGACAGTGAACGTTCGTTCATTATCCTGTTCATCCGTTTTTCTTTTTCTCGGATTTTCCGCGATTATTTTCGATCGCGATTTCTGATCCGATTTTCGTTTTAGTATAACTTCTAGCTCGTTTATCAGAATCAGGCGATTCAAGCGCCTAGAGTTTCATCTCGAAACCCTCTTTCCGTTTAACAAACTCAAACAAGTTTTTGCTACTGTAAAACTTGACTTAGGTCCATATTAGTAAATGAAGCTTGTTTCTTTCGCTGTTTGAGTTTCGTTGCTTTGTTTGATTTGATTCTTTTCGCAAATCGGAGTTCTTAAGTTGAACTTTCTGGTTAGTTTCTCTTATTTGAGTTTTATCCGTGCATTAGATGAGTACTTATTGTATGCTTGTTTGTTTGCGATAGAGTACCCGGAGTGCGTAGCTTGCTGCTACGAGTCTCTAGGTTACACGGATCATCATTAAGGCAAGTAACACTTTGATCATATCTCTTTACTACCTAGTTTTATTGCATTAGATCAATCCTCAAACAATTGCATGGTTAGGATCTGATTGACATGTGGGTTTTGGGAAGTAGATGAGGTAGAACTTATTACCTGTTTTATTATCAAACCTTTGGGAGTTACTTCTACGTTTGCTTATATTGCTATGCTATGCTAGTAGACGTGGATTGGGTGAGTGTATCCATGACAAATGTGAGATTTTTAATTAATGGTTTACATAAGGTGGGAACTTTAATACACATCTGGGTGGATTGAGGCACCTAGGGGACCCAGTGTTGCCTGTATTTTTGGAAATCCCGGGTATCGTGTGATTCTCCTATGGACCGCCACTCAGGCTGAAAGGGATCATGAGATTATTCATGCTAGAAACTCCCGTGTGCAGCCGCAAGCTACTATGGGCTCTAGCATAGTTCATTAAGTCGTGTGAACTCTTACAGTGGTAGACTAGCAGATGTAGGGGAAAGTAGGTGTAACTGTCTACCCATCGTAAGGTGCAAACGCCTCTGAAAGACTATGTCTCGGTCATCCGTTTCTCAAACACCTTGTAGTGTGAGAAATCCAACGGAGGAGATCGAGTCTTGTGGTGATAAGTGCGCAAACCTCTACAGAGTGTACAAACTAATCATGGTTAGCCGTGTCCCCGGTTATGGACATTTTGAGTATCTAGTACCTGGATTATCATGTGAATCTCATCATGTTACTTAATTAATTCTGTTTGGGTTTAATGATGATGCTTAATTGGGATTGAGTTGGGTGAACCTTCTCAATGTTTAACAACCACCATGATAGTTAAATAAAAGTTATTCCTTTGTTGTAGGGAAAAATTGGCTTTATGCAAAACTGTAACCACAGAGCTTTCCACCAGCCATATATGCATGTAGTGATAGCATTATTCTGTTCATTACTCTCTATGTGTTATATTGCCAGCATATTCCGTGTGCTGACCCGTTTTCGGGCTGCAACGCTCATGTTGCAGACTTTTCAGACGACGAGTAAGGTGCCTTAGGTCGTGATCTTATACTCAGTGAAGTCGTTGGAGTTGATGGACTCGCTTTATCTTCCAAGCCTTCCACTGTTATCGTTATTAGATGGCCTTAAGCCATATTTATTGTAATAAGTTCTCTTTTGAGACATGCGATGTAATAAGTGTGTGATTGCTACTCTGTTATAAATCCTTCAAGTACTGTGCGTGTCAGCATTACCGATCTAGGGATGACAATGATGCACAGAGATCAGACTGTTTGAGGTCTGGTCGCTACAAGATGGTATCAGAGCACAAGCTGACTGTAGGACACGACCACTAAGCTAAAGCCCTAGATCACTACTCTCTTCTCATTTCTGACTCCTCTCCATTTTCTACTCTTTAGGATGGCGGATGCAAGAAACAAGTTCGTGCAACCGGATGAGGATACACCTTTTGGACGCCACTTGAAGGAAGTCACTAGGTACCTGAACATCGGAGTACCAAGCTTCACTGGGACCTACATCGCCACTCTACCAGAAGAGGAGTGTTGGATGATTCAAGTTCAAGTTCCAGGAAGGACGTTCATGCCAGTCACTGAGCCCATAGAGTTTTCCTTTGATGCACCAACCTGGAGCCTAGGGAAGAGCATGGCAGCCCACATCACCATGGGACACATTGGAGAAGTTTACCACAAGGATCTTAAGGATACTATTTACCAGATTTGTGGGTGCCGAGATGAGCAATGGGAGATGATCAGCTCCAGGGAGGATAGATCAATTGCAGCATTCATCTAGGAGTTAACCTAGCACTTTCGTCGCCAGGAGAACCAGATGTGCGCAGGCATGATAGATCTGAAGAAGGCCATGACCAAGATCACGGAGCTCGAAGAAGAACTCAAGTCTACATGCGATGGATATGAGGAGGAAATGATGACACTCGTGGAGAAGAATGATGATCTGAAGAACAAGCTAAAAGTATTCATGGGATTCCCCGCGACTAGAGGAGAAGACGATGATTGCACTTGCCCGGAGAACTACATCATCATCGACGACACCGACTCGGACCCCGACGATAGCGATGATGACTTTGTTGATGAAGCTGGAGTAGATATCATGGAGTCTTCGACCGATCAATTTTTCTAGTCGACCACCATAACAGTAGTAGTATTCCCCCATGTATATAGCATAGTCCGAGCACTTTTGTAACGATAGTTAGACCGTTGTACACCCTTGTTTGAATTGATTGAAGTGATATTAATTGTGTTTGTCTCATGTGCATATGGGTAGTGTTTTCTCTCTAGATCTATTTCTATTCTGTATTCTCATCTTTTCTAAACCCTTAGATGCCTCTGAGACGTGACAATGGATTTTCTTTCCCACCGGAGCTCACTCAGTTGATCCAGCAGCAGAATGCATTGATGCAGATGCTAGTCCAGAATCAGAATCAGGGGAACAACAACAAAAACAACAACAACAACAACAACCCACCACCACCACCACCTGTTGATCACTTAGCCCATTTCTTGAGGCTTAATCCGCCGGTGTTCTCTAGTAGCACCGAGACGATAGTTGCAGATGATTGGCTCCGCAAGATGGGAAGGGAGTTGACCACTGCAGGATGCATAGATGCGGAGAAGGTATGTTTTGACGCACATCAATTTGATGGAGCCGCAACATCATGGTGGGAGAATTTCACATCCACTTATTCCATCGACACTATCACATGGGACCAGTTTCAGCAGGCTTTCCGTACTATTCATATTTCACAGGAGTATATGGCCAGTCAAGGATGTTTTCAGATGCCAGTGACCATAGGTAGGCATGTTTTCCCCTCGGATTTAATCATTTGGAGTCGCAAGGTTTGGATGTGATTCTGGGTATGGATTGGTTATCGATGTATGGAGGAAACATCGATTGCGCCAGTAAGTCGATTTTTCTTACCACCCCAGAAGGAAGAAGGATTAAGTACGTATCCCGGCATGTGCCGAAGAGGACTCAAGTGAATTCCTTATCAGGAGTTGTACATGAGGAAGTACCAGTGGTGAAGGATTTCCCTGACGTATTTCTAGAAGAGTTGCCAGGCATGCCACCGGACAGAGACATTGAGTTTTTGATTGAGCTTTTGCCGGGCACATGGGCGATATCTAAGAGATCGTACAGGATGCCCGCAAAGGATTTGGAGGAAATTAAGAAAAAAATTCAGGAGTTACTGGATAAAGGCTATATTCGCCCAAGTTCGTCACCTTGGGGATCTCTAGTGCTTCTAGTGGAGAAGAAGGACGGATCATTAAGGATGGTTGTTGATATCGAGGGTTGAATGAAGTGACAATCAAGAACAAGTACCCACTGCCGATGATCAATGATCTTTTTGACCAGTTGCAAGGAGCTAAGGTATTTTCCAAGATTGATCTGCGATCAGGATACCACCAGTTGAAGATTCGAGAGCAGGATATACCTAAGACAGCTTTTACCACCAGGTACGGGCTATATGAGTATACCGTTATGTCATTTGGTCTGACTAACGCACCTGCCTATTTCATGAACATGATGAACAAGGTGTTTATGGAGTTTCTGGATAAGTTCTCGTGGTGTTCATTGATGATATTTTGGTCTACTCGAAGAATGAAGAGGAGCATAAGGAGCATTTGCGTTTGGTACTTGGGAAGCTCAGAGAACATCAGTTATATGCCAAATTCAGCAAGTGTGAGTTTTGCTTGGAAGAAGTTGGATTTCTCGGACATGTGATATCCGGAGAAGGAATAGCAGTAGACCCCACCAAAGTTGTCACTGTGACAAATTGGGAAGCACCCACGTCAGTTGGAGAGATCCGGGGTTTTCTTGGACTCGCAGGATACTACCAGAGGTTCATTGAGAATTTCTCGAAGATCGCAAAGCCCATGACAGAGTTGTTGAATAAGGACACCAAGTTCAAATGGACTGAGGAATGTGAAGCCAGTTTTCAGGAGTTGAAGAAACGTTTGGTCACATCACCAGTATTGATCTTGCCAAATCAGCGCAAGGATTATGAAGTATATTGCAACGCTTCTCGTCGAGGACTTGGAGCAGTGCTTATGCAGGAGGGAAGAGTTGTTTCGTATGCCTCACGACAACTTAAGCCCCATGAGTTGAATTATGCCACACATGATTTGGAGTTAGCAGCCATAGTGCATGCATTGAAGACATGGAGACATTTTCTCATCGGAAACCATTGTGAGGTGTATACGGATCACAAAAGTTTGAAGTACATCTTCACACAGAAGGCGTTGAACCTCAGGCAAAGGAGATGGTTGGAGCTCATTAAGGATTATGATATGAGATTGCATTATCACCCTGGAAAGGCTAACGTAGTAGCCGGTGCGTTGAGCCGCAAGAGCCATGTCAACACACTCATGACCGGAGAGTTACCAAAGGAGCTAGACGATGATCTTCGCGAGCTATGTTTGGAGATAGTTCCGAGAGGCTATGTAGCAACATTGGAGATTCAACCTACTTTGATGGATAAGATCAGAGAAGCTCAGAAGACAGACAAGGAGATTGCTGAGATAAAGGAAAAAATGAGCAAAGGAAAAGCTAAGGGATTTCGTGAGGATGAGCACGATACCTTATGGTTTGAGGACCGCGTATATGTGCCTAATGATCCGGAGATCAGGAAGTTGATTCTACAGGAGGCCCATGATTCACCATATTCGATTCACCCAGGAAATACCAAGATGTATCTGGATTTGAAGGACACTTTCTGGTGGACCGGAATGAAGAAGGATATTGCGGAGTATGTAGCAATTTGTGATGTATGTCATAGAGTGAAGGCAGAACATCAAAAGCCAGCAGGGCTGCTATAGCCATTGCCGATACCCGAATGGAAGTGGGATAAGCTAGGCATGGATTTTATCACGGGATTGCCCAAGACTCGTTCAGGCTATGACTCGATATGGGTTCTAGTCAATTGTTTGACGAAGGTAGCTCATTTCATCCCAGTGAAGACCACTTACACCAGTGCTAAGTTGGCAAAGATATACATGACCAGGATCGTATGTCTGCATGGAGTTGCGAGGACCATTGTATCAGATAGAGGAACCCAATTTACCTCAAAGTTCTGGAATCAGTTGCACGAAACTTTGGGTACCAGGATAAAGTTCAGTACAACCTTTCATCCACAGACATGTGGACAGACCGAGAGAGTCAATCAGATTCTGGAAGACATGCTGAGAGCTTGTGCGCTAGATTATGGATCTAGTTGGGACGACAATTTGCCATATGTAGAGTTCTCTTACAACAACAGTTATCAATCCAGTTTGAAGATGGCCCCTTTCGAAGCTTTGTACGGAAGGAGGTGTAGGACACCATTGTTGTGGGATGAAGTTGGAGACCGTCAGTTGTTTGGACCAGATTTGATTAAAGAGTCTGAAAAGAAGGTGAAGTTGATTCGCGATAGGCTCTAGGTAGCCCAGTCCAGGCAAAAGAGCTATGCAGATTCTAAACTCAAGGAGATAGTTTACGAAGTCGGAGACAGAGTTTATCTTCGTGTGTCCCCACTTCGAGGAGTTATGCATTTTGGAGTTAAGGGAAAGTTAGCACCATGTTTTATGGGACCATACAAAGTTTTGGAGCGTATGGGAGAAGTTGCTTACAATTTGGAATTGCCCGAAGGATTGTTAGGAGTTTATGATGTGTTCCACGTTTCCCAGTTGAAGGAGTGCCACGCAGAGATGGCTGATATACCGCTGAGAGATACAGTGCCACTAGAGGCGATTCAGTTGGATGGCGATTTGACCTATGTGGAGAACCAGTCAAGATTCTCGAGTTTGCCAGCTGAGTCACACACAACAAGGTTATAAAGTTTTGCAAAGTTCAGTGGAGCCACCATACCGAAGATGAAGCCACCTGGGAGCGAGAGGAAGACCTGCTGAAGGACCACCCTCACCTATTTTCTAGCCAACCCGAATGTCAAGGGCGAGATTCATCTTAAGGGGGGTAGGTTTGTAACATCCCAAATTTTCAGTTTGGAATGTTATACATTAGATCATCATTGCATATCATATTTTATTGCATTTTGGTTTGATCCTAGAAATTTCACGCAACTAAAGGACCCATGGAGAGAGTTGGGGATTTCGTTATTTTCATATTTGAGTTTTTCTCAAATTTTGAAAAAAAGGATCACTTGATTTTAATTATTTTATCTCTGAATATTTCAGTTATAAAAATAAAAGAGAGGGAATAAAATGGCTTTCCCAAAATAAAGAAATATTGGAGATTTAATAATAAAATCAAAAATGATTTTATTTCAGAGTTTTATCGCCATTTTATTTGAATTAGGAAAAATGTGAGTTTTTCAAAATTGCATTTTAGGCCCAAAGAAATGTTCATCTTGTCCGGCTTATTTTTGAGGATGGGGAAAATTTATTTCGTGATTTTTGGAGTCCGTTTAGTATTTCTTTTCTTTCTTTTTCTACACGTCGTAATTACTAAAAAAAAGGAAACCGACTTCGGGACGTACCCGAGCGGGACTCCTCGGGCCGGCCCTTATAAGCCGCCACCTCCGGTGCCCCAGCACACCCAGCCGCCCCGCCCCGAAACCCTAACCCTAGCACGATGCTGCCGCTGCCCCGTGCCGCCGGAGCCGCCACTGCCCCTCGGCGCCCGTGCCGCCGGAGCCGCCACTACCCCTCGGCACCCGTCCCGCCACCGCCGCCCCGCTCCCCGCCGCCCGGAGCCGCCGCCTCACGGCCTCGCCGGAGTTCCCGCCAGACCCGAGATAGCTGCCGCCATTTTTTAAAAAACTATTCGTTTTTAAAAAAAAACCTAGATCCGTTTTTTAGATCGGTTCGTCGGTTTTTTCTCGATTTAGTTATTTTGTGGACGTTCGTCCATACGTTCATTTTAATGAACGGTTTTTGTGTTTAGCCGCAGACAGTGAACGTTCGTTCGTGAGCTTGTTCGTCTGTTTTTCTTTTTCTCGGATTTTCCGCGATTATTTTCGATCGTGATTTCTGATCCGATTTTTGTTTTAGTATAAGTTTTCGCTTGTTTATCGAAATCAGGCGATTCAAGCGCCTAGAGTTTCGTCTCGAAACCCTCTTTCCGTTTAACCATCTCAAACAAGTTTTTGCTACTGTAAACCTTGACTTAGGTCTAGATTAGGAAATGAAGCTTGTTTCTTTCGCCGTTTGAGTTTCGTCGCTTCGTTTGATTTGATTCTTTTTGCAAAACAGAGTTCTTAAGTCGAACTTTCTGGTTAGTTTCTCTTATTTGAGCTTTATCCATGCATTAGATGAGTACTTATTATATGCTTGTTTGTTTGTGATTGAGTACCCGGAGTGCGCAGCTTGCTGCTACGAGTCTCTAGGTTTCACGGATCATCAGCAAGGCAAATAACACTTTGATCATATCTCTTTACTACCCAGTTTTATTGCATTAGATCAACCCTCAAACAATTGCATGGTTAGGATCTGATTAACATGTGGGTTTTGGGAAGTAGATGAGGTAGAACCTATTACCTGTTTTATTATCAAACCTTTGGGAGTTACTTCTATGTTTGCTTATATTGCTATGCTATGCTAGTAGACGTGGATTGCTATCAAACCTTTACAAGTGTATCCATGACAGATGTGAGATTGTTAATTAATGGTTTACATAAGGAGGCAATTTTAATACACATCTGGGTGGATTGAGGCACCTGGGGAACCCAGTGTTACCTGTATTTATGGAAATCCCGGGGTACCGTGCGATTCTCCTATGGACCGCCACCTAGGCTCAAAGGGATCATGAGATTATTCATGCTAGAAACTTCCGTGTGCAGCCGCAAGCTACTATGGGCTCTAGCATAGTTGATTAATTCGTGTGAACTCTTAAAGTGGTAGACTAGCAGATGTAGGGGAAAGTAGGTGTAACTGTCTACCCATCATAAGGTGCAAACACTTCTGAAAGACTATGTCTCGGTCATCCATTTCTCAAACACCTTGTAGTGCGAGAAATCCAATGGAGGAGATCGGGTCTTGTGGGGATAAGTGCGCAAACCTCTATAGAGTGTACAAACTAATCATAGTTAGCCGTGTCCCCGGTTATGGACATTTTGAGTATCTAGTACCTGGATTATCATGTGAATCTCATCATGTTACTTAATTAATTTTGTTTGGGTTTAATGATGATGCTTAATTGGGATTGAGTTGGGTGAACCTTCTCAATGTTAAACAACCACCATGATAGTTAAATAAAAGTTATTCCTTTGTTATAGGGAAAAATTGGCTTTATGCAAAACTGTAACCACAGAGCTTTCCACCAGCCATATATGCATGTAGTGATAGCATTATTCTATTCATTACTCTCTATGTGTTACATTGCCAGCATATTCCGTGTGCTGACCCGTTTTCGGGCTGCAATGTTCATGTTACAGACTTTTCAGACGAGGAGTAAGGTGCCTTAGGTCATGATCTTATACTCAGTGATGCCGTTGGAGTTGATGGACTCGCTTTATGTTCCAAGCCTTCCGCTGTTATCTATATTAGATGGCCTTAAGCCATATTTATTATAATAAGTTCTCTTTTGAGACATTCGATGTAATAATTGTGTGATTGCTACTCTGTTATAAATCCTTCAAGTACTGTGTGTGTCAGCATTACCGATCCAGGGATGACACTAATGCATAGAGATCAGACTGTTTGAGGTCTTGTCGCTACAAGTGGCCAAGTTGCTCAAACCTCCCTTGGCATCAAGGCCACTATCTCGAGGATAAACCTACAAGCAAAGTGCAGCTTGTCTGTGCTGCCTCTTATTTACTCGAAAGTTTGCTCGTACAAGCATTAATTCTAGCAAGAAGTACCATCGAGTGAACACCATTTACCAGTCTGTACCCTAGGTAATTAAAGTTTGTCCATGGATGATATTGGCTATGATCTCTCAATCATTTGGATGCATAAACATGCTGAACATGTGTACATCTAAATCTTTTTGTCAATTATCGATGAATATTGTCTTGTGATCCATCAATCATTTGGATGCATAGACATGCTGAACTTGTGTATATATGAATCTTTTGAGTTGTTGATTGTGAATGTTGGCTATGAATATGAACGTGTCCTGTGAGCCTGAGTTTGATACGAACGTTTACCTTTCCTATTGTACTTGTGTGTGAACTTGTTAGAATGTCTACTATGGGATTCTGACGTGTGAGTGTCAATGACACATCTTCTTCTCGAGAAGAATTGCACCTTCTTGTTAGGGTAGCAACTATCAGCTCTTTTTTATTTTTTTGCTCTATTTTCCCCCTCCCCCGCTCAATCCCTGCCGTAATGTTTTTGGCCTCAAAACAAACATAGTACTGCGTTGTTTTGGGGCCTTGATGAAAAATCAAGTACTACTTTCTATAGCTTGGCCCGCCCGACAAATGGGCTGTTGGTCCACCATGGACTAGGAGGCTAAAAATACAAGTTGTATGGTGCAGAGGCAAGTAAAAAATGCCATCGAGAGCCATCCACTGAAAAAAAATCATGTCTGATGTGCTTCTTCAGTCGCGCCGCCGACCCCCTCTTTAATCTAGTTCGCTCCATTCCCCAACTGGCAACACGGGACGGAAGTTTATTTCCCCTTGCATTGCCGAGGGATTGAAGAAGCGCGACATCGAATCGAACACCGGCAATGGCTGCTTGTCCAAGTGATTTTTAGATAATAAATTGCATGTTTTCAAGGCAGAGCATTTTAATAAACACGCACTTTTCAAACATGGATAACAGAATGTTGGAAATTTTATTCATGGTAGAAAATGGAACTAAAAACAAGTTAACATCATGCTGATCAACATTCATGTATAGCACGTCTTCATATGATGCAAAGTCAAAAAGATATTCTATTTTCAAAATGGCAAGACAATGTTGAGTGTGCGAAAAACTGGGTAAACTAGGGACGAAAATTTTGCAAGTTTTAGATATTTTTCATCTGCACCAGTTGGAATCAAACCCGGGCCATACAACTTTTGGGTGAGAGGGCGGCAACCACTGGGCTAGTGCAGTATGCTCGAAAGAATGAAGCATCTTCCCCGACTCCGGTTCTTTGTCGTCCGTGTGCGCTCGCTGTGGCATCGCCGTATGCCGTTGTTGACATTCTCAACAAATGAGAGGAATCCAGAGACGATTGTACGCCAAGAGGCTGACAGTGGGGACCCACCAGGTCTAAGCCGTACGCAAGCAAATGCCTCATTGGAAAAAAGCTTCCTCCTAATTGTATATATACTGACGTTGGGGCCCACGGGTTTTTCAACCTAGTCAATAAAAGAAATAAATTTCCAACGATGACTGTCATTGGGGAGCATTTTTTTCCAGGGGTATCGGGGATCTTTTTTTTGTTGCGGGAAAGGGGTATCAGGGATCTAGCTCGTATCATTTTTTTAGAGGGCGAACAAGTATCAGCTAGGCCTAGGTTTTGTGTAACATGCGTAGCCCACGACATACCGAGATAGTGGTTTCAACTTATTTTTTGAGGCCCATCATGTACATACCGACCTGGGCCTCCCAGCGTAGGTTTTACTTTTTCTTAAACATCCGCAGCCCAATGTATTCTTTTAATAAATATATATAAGAATAATAATGCAGTGTCCAATTTATACTTTCCCTTCCAACCACATTATATATATTTATATTATTACTATTATTGTATATTTAATAGAGACTTATATATACATTATAAAAACATCCCATGTCTTATTAACTTATAAAAGTAAATGTTTAACATAAGTGGGCAAGGAAAATCTTGGTTGTTTTTGACTCACAAGTAGGGAAAATCATGGTGATTACGCACAAAAGCTTGCGAAGATTTTAAGGACCAATGCAATAATAACGCGCTCATTTTTCTTTCGAGCAATAACTCGCTAATTTGTTAATTTTATATATAATAAAATGTGTAGCTCCGGCTTATTATTTTATATTAATTGCTCCTTCTAACCTAACATTAAATATAGAACAAGCCCGGCTAATTCGTGTATTTCAAGAAAGTGCGAATGGGCTGGGATTTCTTAGAAAACATGGGTTAAATATATGTCACATTTTTGCAAGCTGACATGTGGGCCAGTAGGTCAAAGCATACGCAATGCATTGTTAACTTAGTCAAAAAATGATTCTGACATGCACAAACATTGGATTTATATCCAACGGCTGGCATGCACCTTCAATCTATAATCTTCTTCCACCAGTGTCGCCGGGACCGCCTGCTCCGGCCTCCAGCGGCTAGTGGCTCTGCTTAGCATGCATCGCTGTGAAGCACTACCCCACCGCTGGCCAGGCTATCCCTCCACCCCTCCACACCTCCTGTTATTTCCACCGACCGCATCCCCATGCCGCACCAGAACCAGTTATAACCCTTGTACAACTCTCATTCTACGACTCCACTGCCGCATCTTCCCATCTTCGTGTCGTTCCCGTCAGGGGCCTCATCATCGTCCATTGCCTTGCTGCGCTCGGCGCGGCATGGTCAACAAACGAGAGTCATCAGAAAAGGACTGTACGTGGAGAGCCTGACAGTTGGGACCCACGAGGTGCATGGTCGCATGCAAGGAAAGTTCCTCCTTATTAAGCTGAAAAAATGTTTCCTCCCCAGACAGCTTGGACCCACCGACTGTATCTTCACACGGAAGGAAGTGCCTCCTTGTTATGCAAAAAAACTATTCCTCCCGATGACAGCTAGGACCCGACAGATTTGGTGGCTAACTTGTCGGCCTACTAAGATGACGCGTACGTAGGGCTTTGTCAACTTAATCAACAAATGATTCTAGCAGCTGGACTGTTGGATGTTAATCCAACAACCGTGTTGTTTCTGCAACCCTCTGTTCTTGCTCCTGTCTCCCGTGGGCGGTAGTGCTGCCGTGCACCCGAACCAGTCAAGTTTACCACTCCTCACCATCCGTGACTCCACTACCGTGTCTTCCCCATCTACGGGTTGTTCCAGTCTAGGGCCTCGCTCTCGTCCACCGGCCTTGGTGCGCTCGGCATGGTGTGGTCAACGCGGTCAACAAAGAAGAGTCATCGGAAGATGACTGTATGTGAGAGGCTAACAGTGGGGACGCACCACACCCATGGATGCATGCATGCAACTGCATCCTTTTTACCCTGAAAAATAATGGTTTCTCCCCCTAACAGCTGGGACCCACCAGCTACATCTTCGCACGCAAGGAAGTGCGTCCTTATTACGGGCAAAAAAATGATTCCTCCCCCTGATAGCTGGGACCCAGCAGCTATATCTTCACACGCAAGGAACTGCATCCTTATCCTCCCTGACAGCTGGGACCCACCCGATGGAAGCGTACATACGGTTGTCTGTCTTGTCTCGAATGTGTACATACATACTGGTCAATCGGTCGCTCTGCAATGATGAACCATGGACGAGTAAGTAGCGGCACATGTCATAGTAGAGCCCCCCATGTAGCAGTTCAGGTTGTCCCATCTAAACCGTGTACACATACATACAACCACACGCCAAAAAATACGACCATGTATGAACATACAAGCGGGGTCTCGAAACGCGTACTCGTGCATACGGGCGGCCAGGGCCCGTGTACATGGAGAGCCAACGGATAGCAATGACGTCGTCCTGTTCATCAGCAGCTAACCATCTGGGTTGAAATGGAGGAAACAGGGTCATGTTCACCGGGAGCCAAGTAACTGGGTCGGAACGCGTCCTGTTCATCGGGAGCAAGGCCACTGGGTCGAAATGCATCCTGTTCATCAGGAGTCAACCATCTTGGATGGAACTATCGGAACGGGGTCTGGCATACCACAAAACGGAGGAAAACGGCCTTCTGTTTGACTGCGTACGGTCGAAATGGGGTCCTGTTCATCAAAAAGGGCCTGGCATACCGCACAACAGAGAAAACAAACTTGTGTTCTGGTGCCTACAGTTGAAACAGGGTGCCATTGATCGAGAGGGGTGTGGAGTACTGCAAAATGGATGAAACGGACTTGTGTTGGAGCGCCTACGGTTGAAATAGGGGTCCTATTCATCAGGAAGGGTGTGGTGTACCGCAAAACGGGACTCCACGAGCTACTGTTCATCCATCGTCTACTGCCTCTCTCTAGCCTCTACGGGCTACTGTTCATTCACCGTCGACTTCCTGCAGCCTCCACCTGCTACTGTTCATCCACCATCGACTTCCTCCAGCCTCCACCAGCTACTGTTCACCATGGGGTCCTATTCATCCAGCCTCCATCGGCTACAGTTCAACCAGCCCTCCACATGGGGTCCTGTTCAACCAGCCCTCCACGGGGTCCTATCCATCCACCCCCAACTGGCTCGGGTGTGTGGTGGCCTCCTCACAATCGGAGTCCTGTTCATCCAGCGGCAATGACCTCTACTACCACGGTGGCCTGTTCATCCAACCCCCGCCGAGAACTATTCATCCGACCCCAAACCACGTATGTCTCGACTCGTTCAACCAACCGTATGTTCATTGTTCATCAAGAGGCAGCAGGTTCAATCGTCTTCAGTAAGCAGCAACAGTGATTGATCCCTCGGGTTCAGGTAGCAGCAGTACCAACAGAATTGCTCGGTTTTAGTTAACAGCCAGGGATCGATCGCTCAGGTTCAGTAACATAACTAGTGCAATCGCCCAGGTTCAGTAAGCGAACGACTCGCTCGGGTTCTGTTAGAGCCCAACGCCACGCACCCACACGCGTACGTGTACGAGAGAAACACGCAATCCCTTCATGCATCGCTCGGTCCCGACCACCCACCGTAACCGGGAACTCCCGGAAATTTTCCTCGCCCTCGCTTCTACCACTTTTTTTTCCGTCATGGACGACCCAAAGAATCTCATGAAGGTGCGTCCCCAGCCCGCCCAGGACGAAAAGCCCATTTTTTGTCATGATTTTTTGTCATAAAAATAGGAGCCCACCACATCTATGATGATACATGGTTTTGCCACAATTATCGTCATAGAAGTGTCATAAGCATGACAGGAAAAAAAATTGTTCGGGCCAAAATGTCACGGATGTGTCTTTTTTTTGTAGTGATCATTGTCATATTGCTTTGCATGATCGTAAGATAGCTAGCATGATGTTTTCATGGCTTGTCCATTTTTTGATGTCATTGCTATGCTAGATCATTGCACATCCTAGTACACAGCCGGAGGCATTCATATAGAGTCATATTTTGTTCTAGTATCGAGTTATAATTCTTGAGTTGTAAGTAAATAAAAGTGCGATGATCATCATTATTAGAGCACTATCCCATGTGAGGAAGTGATGATGGAAGATATGATTCCCTCACAAGTTGGGATGAGTCTCCAGACTTTACAAAAAATAAAAGAGGCCAAAGAAGCCCGAAATAAGAAAAAGAGGCCAAAGAGCCCAAACAAAAAAATGAGAGAAAGAGAGAAGGGACAATGTTACTATCCTTTTTCCAGACTTGTGCTTCAAACTAGCACCATGATCTTCATGATAGAGAGTCTCCTATTTTGTCACTTTCATATACTAGTGGGAATTTTTCATTATAGAACATGGCTTGTGTATTTCAATGATGGGATTCCTCAAATTGCCCTAGGTCTTCATGAGCAAGCGAGTTGGATGCACACACACTTAGTTTCTTTTTGAGATTTCATATGCTTATAGCTCTAGTGCATCCGTAGCATGGAAATCCCTACTCACTCATATTGATATCTATTGATGGGCATCTCCATAGCCCATTAATACGCCTAGTTGATGTGAGACTTTCTCCTTCTTTTTTTCTTCTCCACAACCACCATATTCTATTCCACCTATAGTGTTATATCCATGGCTCACGCTCATGTATTGCGTGAAAGTTGAAAAAGTTTGAGAACACCAAAAGTATGAAACAATTGCTTGGTTTGTCATTGGGTTTGTGCATGACAAAATACTTTGTGTGATGAAGATGGAGCATAGCCAGACTATATGATTTTGTAGGGATAACTTTCTTTGGCCATGTTATTTTGAGAAGACATGATTGTTTTATTAGTATGCCTGAAGTAATATTGTTTTTATGTCAATATTAGACTTTTGTTTTGAATCTTATGGATCTGAATATTCATGCCACAAGAAAGAAGGTTACATGGATGAATATGTTAGGTAGCATTCCACATCAAAAATTCTGTTTTTATCATTTACCTACTCGAGGACGAGTAGGAATTAAGCTTGGGGATACTTGATACGTCTCCAATGTATCTATAATTTTTGATTGTTCTATACTATTATATTATCTGTTTTGGATATTTTATATGCATTAATATGCTATTTTATATTATTTTTGGGACTAACCTATTAACCTAGAGCCAAGTGTTAGTTTCTGTTTTTCCTTGTTTTTGATTTTACAAAAAAGGAATATCAAATGGAGTCCAAATGGAATAAAACTTTATGATGATTTTCCTGGACCAGAAGACATCCACGGAGCTTGGAGAGGGGGCCTAAAGAGTCCTGAGGGACCCACAAGCCCTCAGGCCGCACCCTGGGGGGCGCCTCCCTAGCTTGTGGGCCCCTCGGGAGTCCTCCAACCCTAATTCTTGCGCTATAAATTCCCAAATATTCCCAAACCAACAAAAGCGTCCACCAAAATACTTTTCTACCGCTGTAACCTTCTGTTCCCATGATCCCATCTTGGGGCCTTTTTCTGGCACCCTGCCGGAGGGGGATTCTACATCAACTCTATTTCCCTTCATGATGAAGCGTGAGTAGTTTACCATAGACCTACGGGTCCATAGCTAGTAGCTATATGGTTTCTTCTGTCTCTTTGATCTTCAATACAATGTTCTCCTTGATGTTCTTGGAGTCCTATTCGATGTAATATTCTCTTGCAGTGTGTTTGTTGACATCTGATGAATTGTGGATTAATGATCAGATTATCTATGAATATTATTTGAGTCTCTTCTGAATTCTTATATGCATGATTTGATATCTTTGTACTTCTGTTCGAATTATCGGTTTCCTTTGGCCAACTAGATTGGTTCTTCTTGCAA
Organism: Triticum dicoccoides; assembly: GCF_002162155.2. Taxonomy (NCBI): domain Eukaryota; kingdom Viridiplantae; phylum Streptophyta; class Magnoliopsida; order Poales; family Poaceae; genus Triticum; species Triticum dicoccoides. The sequence goes on along the minus strand of NC_041391.1, from coordinate 404,518,876 downwards.
CGGGAGATGTGCTCAGTTTTGGGTTCAATCTAACGGTGTCCTCACCCAGTGACATAGTAGGGGTAGCGAGGCATGTATTGTATTGTTGCCATGAAGGGTAAAAAGATGGGGTTTTCATCATATTGCTTGAGTTTATCCCTCTACATCATGTCATCTTACTTAAGGCGTTGCTCTGTTGTTATGAACTTAATACTCTAGATGCACGCAGGAGTTGGTCGATGTGTAGAGCAATAGTAGTAGATGCAGAATCGTTTAGATCTACTTGACACGGACATGATGCCTATATTCACAATCATTGCCTTGGATATCGTCATAACTTTGCGCTTTTCTATCAATTGCTCGACAGTAATTTGTTCACCCACCGTATTATTTTCTTTCAAGAGAGAAGCCTCTAGTGAAACCTATGGCCCCTGGGTCTATTTTACATCATATATTTTGAGATCTATAAACCAAAAAAAACCAAAAATACCTTGCTACAATTTATTTACTTTTTATTTTGTTTTATGTTTTAGTAATCTTTTATATCTATCTCTATCAGATCTCATCCTTGCAAGTGATCATGAAGGGATTGACAACCCCTTTATCGCGTTGGGTGCAAGTGTTTGATTGTTTGTGCAGGTGCATAGATTGGAGACCTGCGTGTACCTCCTACTGGATTGATACCTTGGTTCTAAAATTGAGGGAAATACTTATCTATACTTTGCTGCAGCACCCTTTCCTCTTCAAGGGAAAACCAATGCAAGCTCAAGAAGTAGAAGTCGTGCGAGATGACATGGCGTAATTTAAGCCATGACCCACGGGCTGCCCATGCCCCAGGTTCATGGGTCGGTAACCACCATTTTACTCAGCCCACTACCTCTATCGTTTCCACCACGTACGCTGCATGCAATGCGCAGGGTTGGTGGCAGACGCCTAGGGCGCGGGAATGAGTGCCATGGCAGAAAACCCAGTATCGTGGATAGACGTAGGAGGGTAGACGTTGATTTCAGGCATCATCAGCGATATAGACGGACATGATTAGTGGAGTGGAGCGGTTGCTCCTGGGTGGTGAGGAGCCAGCCCCCGGCCATGCTCCCTTGAAAAAGGAGGCATGGGCGAGGAGCTCATCCACACACACATCTCCTCCTTCTTCTTCTTGCATCTTGCTTCTATCATGGCGAGGGGAGGAGGACATGGTCGAGCTCCAGCGGTGGCGACGAGGGTCTCTTCCCAACAGCGCTTCCCTGTGCAAACTGGAGATGCAGGGCAGAATCCAGCGCACACGGCGGTGCCGCAGGGCGTGGGCGTGGCTGTCGTGGAGCTCGGGGCCAAGGAGGGCATGGTGGCGCTCTGGTTCTTCCTCCTCCGGTTGTCCCGGCTCTGATGGAAGGCCATGTCAGGGACCAGCCGTTGGAGTTCGTCGCCAAGCTGCGCGAGCCTCCGCGCAGCCGCCTTCGACTCCTTACTACTTTTGCAACGGTGATGGAGGAAGAACAGCCAACATGATTGAAGCTGCACATGAGGGGCTGCTGTAATGGCAGCATGCGGGCAAACATGGAGTTCCCTGCGCCTCATATCATGCTTCTCCGGCGTGGCTGGAAAACCTTCGCCCATGCCCATAGCTTGGCGGCGGGGCATGTTCTCCATTTTAAGTTAATGGAGGCCAACTTGCTCCCCATCTAGGTCTTCGTGCGATCGGGTGCTCACTTAGGGTGTTGTGTGGAGAGCTCGACTGATGATGAAAGCTCCTTCTCAAATGACGGCGATGAAGAAGACAGTGATGGTGATGATGACGGTGCTGAGCGGGAGGACGATGACTTGGACTCCGGCTAAGTGTTGGTCGCACCGTCACCATCATCTAGGTGTCGGCCACATGACCATCTGCACCCGTGCCTTCTTCCTTGGCAGAGCGATTTGCTCGGGTGTTGGGTGTGGATATCTCCACCTCCTCCAGCTGGATCTCGGCAGGCTTCCTCATGGACTCTGACTTTGTCCTCCCTGCTGGTGTCCCTCCTAGCGCATTCCGCTGGTCCTGGCGGTGGTGACCAGGGCATTGCCTAGCCGATCCCTCTATTCATCACCTTCGTCCGTGCTCTCCCTACCTTGTCAGGTTGCTGGGCCCTGACGGGATCAGACTGGGCTTCTACCCAGATACTCCTTTTGCGCTCTCCACCTCCCACTATAGGTCCTAGGAGGAGAAGGACAAGAAAGGCATTACGGGGCACTTATCTTTATCCAATTCAAAAGATATAGGCACTTGCCAAACTTTAGTCTTAATTATGTAATCTTTTCCATCCATATTTGTACCCTGTGAGATTTGTACTTGTTTTTCTACGCATTAATGAAAAAAGTTATGCTTGCCAGGCACTCGTGCATGTGTCATGTCCATGCAAAGGAACAACTCCTTTATACTCTCAGGTAAACAAGATTTTCCGGCAAGACACCTTGTCGGTCTCTCCCATTGCTTGCCGCAAGGATCTTCTTGGCGGGCTAGGAGCGTGGAAGAGAACTGACCCTTAGTGAACCCTCATTCCTAAATGCGGCTGCGACCACCCTGATCAAATTTACCTTTGAATCAAAGGAATGCGAGCACAAATGTTGGAGGGTGAACAGGTTTCTCTACGCACAAGTCTTTCTCACAGGTGTACACTATGAATGACAAAAAAGAACTTACATGTCTTATGTTGCTAGGGGCCGATATGCAAGCTTGTTCTCACTCCTCTCCTTCGAGAAGTTTATTCACGGTAGGAGCCATGTTGTTAGTTCAGAAAAAACAGTAGCATCCGACCTTATATATATGAGCTAAAGAGTATGGCAAAATCATACTTAAATAAACATGCATGCAAGTTCTAGATGCCAGCGCTTAATTTTATTATCTCTGCACAGGGTCTGCGCTTGGATTTGTACAAAGGGCAAGGCTTGTACAAAAGGTGGTTGCCGGGCTAAGCCCGTCAACTGTGCCTTACGGGTAGAACTTGTGAAGATGCTCAATATTCCATGAATTTTACACCTTAATGCCATCTTCCATCTGTAGACGGACTGCGCCAGGTCTAGTGACTTGTACTACCCGGGAAGGGCCTTCCCACTTCAGCGTCAACTTGTTGGAACCCTTGGCGGATTGAACACACCTAAGGACAAGGTCGCTTTCTTCAAGGCTCGGGACATGAATCCTGTGGATATGATAGCGACGCAAGGCTTGCTGGTAGCATGCAGCACACACAGCGGCCCAGAGACGATCTTCCTCAAGGAGCACGGCATCGTCATGCCGGAGCTTCTCTTGCTCTACCTCATCGTAGGCAAGTACTTGAGGTGACCTGTATATGAGTTCCGTGGGGATCACTGCTTCCTCCCCATACACTAGGGAGAAGGGAGTCTGGCCGGTGGCTCGATTCGGTGTCGTACGGAGGGACCAAAGAACCACTGGCGGCTCATCGATCCAGCATCTGTTGCACTTCTGCACTTCAATTTGACACCATTCAGCCTCTTTCTGTATAGAGTGCCATCAACAAACTGATACATACTGGACTGCTGGGCTACCCTTTCATCTTCTTCTTGCTCTTCAGGAAGTTCTCCCGTTTGAAGGAAATGGACTATGTGATGTGCCCAAGTTGGAGCTTGCGGCTCGACAACAAGGACTAAAGGCACTTCCTTGTTTGTGGGAGCGCTTGCCTCGACCGGAAGAACCTGTGATTCCGTGGGAGGGTGCTGCTCGCCAACCGAAGTTGAGTTGCTCCCGGTAGCCTCTCTACCAACGGCTTCAGGAAGCCCTACCGGGAGATACTTGTTGGAGTCCAATTTTCTCCTTTTTCTGGCCATCACTAAAGGGGATACTAATGGTTGATCTAGGTGAATGGCAAAGGTCCCAGGTTCCACAGGGAGCTTTTGTGCATCGCACTTTGATAGGTGATCAGCAATGCTATTCTCCGCACGTGGCACGTGCTCTGTTTGCAACCCATCAAAGTGCTCTTCCAGCTTTCTCACCTCCTCTACGTATGCCTCCATAATGGGATATGGTAATCCTTATTAACTTGTCTCACCACGAGCTGTGAGTCTTCACAGATGATGAACTCTTTGATTCCCAATTCTAGCGCAATTCTGAGTCCGGCAAGGAGCCCCTCATACTCAGTAGTGTTATTGGTGGCCTTCTCGTCTGGAAAATGCATTTGAACCACGTACTTGAGATGGTCTCCGATGAGCGCAACAAGGAGCACGCCACCTCTAGCACCCTGTAGTGAGAAAGCACCATCTAAATACATAATCCACTCCTGAGGTGCTTCTTTGCCGGGGATAACTGCATTTGGCACTTCTTCATATGGAGTAGGTGTCCATTCCGCGATGAACTCTGCCAATGCTCTGCTCTCAATGGTTGAGGCACTTTCATGCTTCAAGCCAAAGCTGGACAGCTCTAGTGCCCATTCAACTATCCTGCCAGTGGCTTCGGGATTCCTTAATATGCAATGCAGTGGGAAACAGGTGACAACCATGATAACATGGGCTTGGAAGTAGTGACACAATTTCCTCGAGGCCATGACAAGGCTGAAGATCAACTTTTGCACTCCAGAGTACCTTGACCTGGCCCCCTGTAACAGAGAGCTGACAAAGTACACTGGCCGTTGCACCACTTTCTTCTTTGTTGCGGTTTTGGGACTGCCTTCGCTAACTTTCTCTGCATTCCTTTGGTCCTTGCCTGATCCTGCTGTGATTGGTTCAGTTTCATCTCTAGAGGGGACAATCGCTGCAGCTACTTCCTCATCCACTTCTCGCTGTGCCACCAGTGCTGCACTAACCACTTGACTCGTTGCCCCTAAATATAGAAGCAAAGGCTCTTGAGGTTTAGGAGTGACTAAGGTGGGAGCAGAGGAAAGGTAGGTTTTTAGGTCTTGCAGCGCTGCTTCTGCTTCCGGCGTCCACTTCATCAGACCTACCCTTTTCAAGATTTTGAAGAAAGGCAAGGCACGCTCAACAAACTTGGAAATGAACCTACTCAGCGTGACAACTCACCGAGTCAAAAGCCTCACATCCTTGACAGTCTTGGGTGCCTGGATCTGTTTGATTGCCCTGATCTTGTCTGGTTTATCCCCCGTTGGAAGCAAAGAGCCCAAGACGTTGTTGGAGGGAACACCAAACACACACTTCTAAGGGTTTAGCTTTAAATTGATCTTCTTCGAGTTTGCGAAGGTCTCTTCTAAATCTTGAATGAGTGTCGATCTGTCCTTGGTCTTGACCACCATCCATGCAAGCCTCTACATTCCTGTGCAACTGAGGTTCAAAACCAATCTGTACTACTCTTGCAAAGGTGGATCCGGCGCTCTTTAATCCAAAAGGCATATGTACAAAGCAGTACGTGCCACATGGAGTTATGAACGCAGTTTTCTCTTCATCTTCCTTGGACAGGAATATCTGATTGTATCCGGAGTATGCATCCAAAAAGGAAAGCAGATCGCACCCGGAAGTGGACTCCACAATCTCGTCAATGCGCGGAAAGGGAAAAGATTCCTTCGGGCAGGCCTTGTTCAGGTCTGTGAAGTCAATGCAAAGCCTCCATTTCCTATTTGCCATGTGCACTACCACTGGGTTTGCTAACCACGTTGGATGCAGCACTCCTCTAACCAAACTAGCTACTTCCAGCTTCTTGATTTCCTCGGCAATGAATTGTTGCCGCTCCAAAGCTTGTTTTCTGACCTTTTGCTTGACCGATCAAGCATGAGGACAGACAGCTAGGTGGTGCTCGATTACCTATCTGGAACACCGGGGATGTTAGATGGTTGCCAAGGAAACACATCGACATTTGCCCGCAGGAAGGCAATGAGCGCACTTTCCTATTTGTCATCAAGGCTGGTGCTGTTGGTGAACATACCGTTAGCGCCATCCTACCTTGCCGGAACCTTCTTTACAGCAGGTGAAGCAACCTTGTTTTTCTTGCTAGTGGAACTCTCTGGCAGGTCATCGACGGGTGCGGCGCACTCCGAAGAGGCGCGCTTCTCGGAGGCCTTGCCGGCATCTCTGCTAGTCCTCTTTCCCTTCTTTACTTCCTTGACGGGAGCTGTGGCTTCTGCGGCCTCAGCTACTACCGCGTCTCAATATATCTGGTTCACACATATGAGTGCATGTTTCTTATCTGATGGGATGGAAATGACACCCATCGGCCCTGGCATCTTCAAAGTGTTGTAGGCATAGTGGGATGCTGCCATGAATTTCACCAGAGCTGGATGACCAAGAATTCCATTGTATGGCAAGGGGAGTTGAAAAACGTCAAACACAACCCTCTCCATTCGGTAGTTCAATTCTCCGCCAAATGTTACCGGTAGCGTAATCTTTCCCTCAAGCTGGATCATGTCGGGGTTGATTCCCTGGAATGTAGTAGTAAACCTGAGCTCCTCATCGAGGATCTGTAACTTGCTAATAACCTTAGGGGAGATCAGATTCAACCCATCGCCACCGTCAACTGGCATCTTTGTGACTTGAGATTGCATATTATTGGTGAAACCAACAACAGCAAACACTCGACCGCAGTAGTGCGGTCAGGATGATCCTCTTCGTCAAAGATGATAGGCGTGCGGGACCATTTGAGTGGCCTCCAGGAATCCACAATTGGTTCCATGGCATTGACTTCACATGCCAATTGCTTGAGCTACTAGTGAGAGGAATGCAAAGATGCACCCCCGTCAACACACAGGGCTTCGGTCGCTTTATGGACTTCTTGCTCGCTAGTTTCTTCTTCATCCCCTTCATCAATGTCATCGTCTCCTTCTTTCTTCTCACAACCTTTCGGAGGTTTTTCCTTCTGCTGTGGGGCCTTTCCACGACGGCCTCCCCTGCCACCACGGTCCTTCCTGCTAGCACTTTCTTGGTCTCTCTCTTTCTGTCACGCTTCTCATACTCAGCCTTTTGTTTATAAACAAGCTGCTCAACCTGATGGCGCTCTTAAAGGTCATACCCTTTAGTGCGGTGGAACTTGAGGTATGGCCCGTCGGTCTTTCTAGCTTTCTCTACTGCCGCAGCCTCCCGGCAATCAGTGCACACGGCAGCTACCTTGCCAGGGGCTTCGGTTTTGGCCTTCTTACCAGTGCCTAGATCACCAGAGCCCTCAACAGCCAATACTGACTTCTCCTTGCGCTTCTTGTTGCGCTTCAAGCTCCTCCTCTTCGGGTTAGTGGGTTCGTCTTCATCATCAGAATCAACATCGACGTCATCCTCCTCCCCGGGGAGTCGCCTTCCTTCCTCAGCCCGAGCACACTTATCCTCCAACATGTACAACTCGTTTATGGTCTTGAGCAGCCGAACATTCATTTTAGAACTTATCCTTCTGTTGCGCATGTTTGAACGGAACGTGGTAATCACAGTTGCTGGATGTATTTCTGGAATGTTGCAGTGCACTCGACTGAACCTCTGCATGTACTTCTACAGGCTCTCTCCTTCCTTCTACGGAAGGACTTGTGAATCATTGGGCTGTCTGGGCTCTTGATGGCCGCCCGAGAAGGCGCCAACAAATTCGTTGCACAAATCAGCCCATGATGAAATGGATTCTCTGGTAAGTGCAGTAGCCATGGCCTCACATTTGGCTTGAGTGCCAAAGGGAAGTAGTTGGTGAACACCTTCTCATCCCTGCCCCCCGTGGCTTGAACGACGATTGTGTATATGCTCAGGAACTCTGCCGGGTTTAGTTTCCTGATACGTCTCCCACGTATCTATAATTTTTTATTGTTCCATGCTATTATATTATCTGTTTTGGATGTTTTGTATGCATTATTACGCTATTTTATATTATTTTTTGGACTAACCTATTAACCTAGAGCCCAGTGCCAGTTCCTATTTTTTCCTTGTTTTAGAGTTTCGTTGAAAAGGAATACCAAATGGAGTCCAAACGGAATAAAACTTTCGTGATGATTTTTCTTGGACTAGAAGACATCCAGAGGACTTGGAGTACACGTCAGGAAAGCCATGAGGCACCACAAGGACGGAGGGCACGCCCAGGGGGTAGGGCGCGCCCCCACCCTTGTGGGCCCCTTGTGACTCCACCGACCTATTTCTTTAGCCTATATATTCTCAAATATTCCAAAACCTTCCAGGAGATCCACGAAAACACTTTTCCACTGCTGCAACCTTCTGTACCCGTGAGATCCCATCTAGGGGCTTTTTCCGGCATCCTGCCGGAGGGGGATTCGATCACGAAAGGCTTCTACATCAACACCATTGCCTCTTCGATGAAGCGTGAGTAGTTTACCTTAGACCTACGGGTCCATAGCTAGTAGCTAGATAGCTTCTTCTCTCTCTCTGATTCTCAATACCATGTTCTCCTTGATGTTCTTGGATATCTATTCCATGTAATACCTTTTTGTGGTGTGTTTGCCGAGATCTGATGAATTGTGGATTTATGATCAGCTTATCTATGAATATTATTTGAATCTCCTCTAAATTCTTATATGCATGATTTGATATCTTTTCAAGTCTATTCGAACTATCGATTTGGTTTGGCCAACTAGATTGTTTTTTATTGCAATGTGAGAAGTGCTTAGCTTTGGTTCAATCTTGCGATGCTCGATCATAGTGACAGACGGGGAACCGACACATATTTTATTGTTGCCATCGAGGATAACAAGATGGGGTTTTCATCATATTGCTTGAGTTTATCCCGCTACATCATGTCATCTTACTTAAAGCGTTACTCTGTTCTTAGGAACTTAATACTCTAGATGTAGGTAGGAGTTGGTCGATGTGTGGAGTAATAGTAGTAGATGCAGGTAGGAGTCGGTCTACTTGACACGGACGTGATGCCTATATTCATGATCATTGCCTTAGATATCGTCATAACTTTGCGCTTTTCTATCAATTGCTCGGCAGTAATTTGTGCACCCACCATAATATTTTCTATCTTGAGAGAAGCCTCTAGTGAAACCTATGACCCTCAGGTCTATTTTCCATCATATAACTCTCTGATCTACAATTTTATTTTCCAATTTACTTCCTTTGCAATCTTTTACTTTCCAATCTATAAACTAAAAATACCAAAAAAATATTTACTTTACCATTTATCCATCTCTATCAGATCTCACTTCGCAAATAACCGTGAAGGAATTGACAACCCCTTTATCGCGTTGGGTGCAAGTTGGTGTTTGTTTGTGTAGGTATTCAGTGACTTGTTTGTTGTCTTCTACTGGATTGATACATTGGTTCTCAAAACTAAGGGAAATACTTACTCTACTTTGCTGCATCACCCTTTCCTCTTCAAGGGAAAAAACCAACACAAGCTCAAGAGGTAGCAGGAAGAATTTATGGCGCCATTGCCGGGGAGATCTACGACAAGTCAAGACATACCAAGTACCCATCATAAACTCTAATCTCTCGCATTACATTATTTGCTATTTTCCTCTCGTTTTCCTGTTCCCCACTTCTAAAACGATTTTCAAAAAGATTTGCCTTTTCTTCGCCCCTCTTCCGTTAGTCTTCATCGTCTGCTTTTTGTGTACTCGTGTGTTTAAACGCCCAATTATCTCTCATGGCTAGTCCTCCTGTTATCGTGAGCACTCCTGATAATGAAGTCCTCAATTTCAAACAAAGGGAAGGAGAAAATTTGAAAGATTCTTGGTATAGAGTTTGCAATGCCCAAAATATATCTACTCGAAAGTAATCTACTGATGTCCTTCTTCGCAACTTTTATGTAGGCGTTACTCCTTGGAATAGATATGTTCTTGATACCATTACCATAGGAAATTTCTTGGGGAGCCATACTTTTGATTCTTATAATGCTATGATAGATATGGGGGGTCCCCCACCTCTTTTGGTTAATGGTACTGTTGTAACTCTCGAGCCTGTGATGCAAAGACTTGATGTTACTAAACATAAAATTGCTACTGTAGAGTTGACTGAAAATTTGGATAAAAAGATTCATAATCAGATTACTCAATATGGATCTAAAGTAGGACTTACCTTAAAGAATCTTAGGGAAAGGAACCAATAGTTAATGAAAAGATAGATCAAGATTCTACTAGAATTGATAAACTAGAAGATATTATTACCAACTTGGGTTCCGCTTTTTCTTCTGTTAAAACTACTCAAAATCTTCCTCCTACTAAGATTGCCAAGCTTACTTATGTTCCTAAGAATAAGGGTGAATCTTCTAGTAAAGACAACGAAGACCTCAAAGCGATAAGTATTCACCCCAACTTTCTCGATAGTATTAAAGAACCAATCATCACGAATGAATTTCTTGATTTGCCTAGGAGTTTGACCATTGATAAAACCAAAGTATCTCCTAGGAATTATAAGTGTGTAATTGAAGAATTGCATGCCAAAGATGATAACACCTAGATCTATTCGTGTTTTATGCCTAGCTAAGGGCGTTAAACAATAGCGGTTGTTGGGAGGCAACCCAATTTTATTTTTATTTTTGCTTTTTAGGTTCTTTTTTGCATTAAATAATTCATCTAGCATCTGGTTAGATGTGGTTTTGTGTTTTAATTAGTGTTTGTGCCAAGTAAGACCTTTGGGATAGCTTATGGTGATAGTTGATTTGATCTTGCTGAAAAACATAAAGTTTTGCGATCAAGAAACAATTCTGTTTTTTAACATGAGAGTGATCAAATATTGATTATTTTTGCAGAAGATTAATAAAAAAATTTCTTAGGTAATCCTAATTTTTCAGAATTTTTCGAGTTACAGAAGTATTTGAAATATCCAGATTGCTACAGACTATTTTGTTTTTGACAGATTCTGTTTTCTTTGTGTTGTTTGCTTATTTTGATGAATCTATGGCTAGTATCGGGGGGTATGAACCATGGAAAAGTTGGAATACAGTTGATATTACACCAATATAAATAAAGAATGAGTTCACAACAGTACCAAAAGTGGTGATTTATTTTCTTATATTAATGGAGCTTATGAGATTTTCTGTTGAGTTTTGTGTTGTGAAGTTTTCAAGTTTTAGGTATGGATTTGATGGACAATGGAATAAGGATTGGCAAGAGCCTAAGCTTGGGGATTTCCAAGGCACCCCAAGGTACTTTCAAGGATAACCAAGAGCCCAAGCTTGGGGATGCCCCGGAAGGCATCCCCTCTTTCATCTTCGTCTATCGGTAAGTTTACTTGAGGCTATATTCTTATTCACCACATGATATGTGTTTTGCTTGGAGCGTCTTGTATGATTTGAGTCTTTTCTTTTTAGTTTTCCACAATCATCCTTGCTGTACACAACTTTTGAGAAAGACATGCATGAATCATGATTTATTAGAATAATCTATGAGCTTCAGTTATATCTTTTGAGCTAGGCAATTTCGCTCTAGTGCTTCACTTATATCTTTTAGAGCACGGTGGTGGTTTTACAAATTTATGAACTCTCATGATTGACTTATATTATTTTGAGAGTCTCTAAACAACATGGTAATTTGCTTTGGTTATAAATTTAGTCCTAATATGATAGGCATCAAGGAGGGATATAATAAAAACTTTCATATAAAGTGCATTGAATACGATGAGAAGTTTGATTCCTTATGATTGTTTTGAGATATGAAGATGGTGATATTATAGTCATGATAGTGAGTAGTTGTGAATTTGAGAAATACTTGTGTTAAAGTTTGTGATTCCCGTAGCATGCACGTATGGTCAACCATTATGTGATGAAGTCAGAGCATGATTTATTTATTGATTGTCTTCCTTATGAGTGGCGGTCGGGGACGAGCGATGTTATTTTCCTACCAATCTATCCCCCTAGGAGCATGCACGTAGTACTTCGTTTTGATAACTAATAGATTTTTGCAATAAGTATATGAGTTCTTTATGACTAATGTTGACTCCATGAATTATACGCACTCTCACCCTTCCACCATTACTAGCTTCTCTTGTGCCACGCAACTTCCACCGGTACCATAAACCCACCATATACCTTCCTCAAAACAGCCACCATACCTACCTATTATGGCATTTCCATAGCCATTCCGAGATATATTGCCATGCAACTTTCCACCGTTCCGTTTATTATGACACACTCCATCATTGTCATATTGCTATGCATGATCATGTAGTTGGCATCGTATTTGTGGCAAAGCCACCGTTCATAATAGTTTCATACATATCACTCTTGATTCACTGCACATCCCGGTACACCGTCGGAGGCATTCACATAGAGTCATATTTTGTTCTAAGTATCGAGTTGTAATTCTTGAGTTGTAAGTAAATAAAAGTGTGATGGTCACCATTATTAGAGCATTGTCCCATGTGAGGAATGGATGATGGAGACTATGATTCCCCCACAAGTCGGGATGAGACTCCGGACGAAAAAAAGAGGCAAAAAAATGAGAGAAGGCCCAAATGAAAAAATGAGAGAAAAGAGAGAAGGGGCAATGCTTGTGCTTCAAAGTAGCATCATGATCTTCATGATAAGAGAGTCTCCTATATTGTCACTTTCATATACTAGTGGGATTTTTCATTATAGAAGTTGGCTTGTATATTCCAATGATGGGCTTCCTCAAATTGCCCTAGGTCTTTGTGAGCAAGAAAGTTGGATGCATACCCACTTAGTTTCTTTTTGAGCTTTCATAAACTTATAGCTCTAGTGCATCGTTGCATGGAAATCCCTACTCACTCACATTGATATCTATTAATGGGCATCTACATAGCCCGTTGATATTCCTAGTTGATGCGAGGCTATCTCCTTCTTTTTGTCTTCTCCACAACCACCGTCTATTCCACCTATAGTGCTATGTCCATGGCTCATGCTCATGTATTGCGTGAAAGTTGAAAAAGTTTGAGAACATCAAAAGTATGAAACAATTGCTTGGCTTGTCATCGGGGTTGTGCATGATTTGAATATTTTGTGTGATGAAGATGGAGCATAGCCAGACTATATGATTTTGTAGGGATAAGCTTTATTTGGCCATGTTATTTTGAGAAGACATAATTATCTTGTTAGTATGCTTGAAGTATTATTGTTTTTATGTCAATATTAAACTTTGGTTTTGAATCATACGTATCCGAACATTCATGCCACAATAAAGAAAATTACATGGATAAATATGTTAGGTAGCATTCCACATCAAAAATTGTGTTTTATCATTTACCTACTCAAGCACGACTAGAAATTAAGCTTGGGATGCTTGATACGTCTCCAACGTATCTATAATTTTTTATTGTTCCATGCTATTATATTATCTGTTTAGGATGTTTTATATGCATTATTATGGTATTTTATATTATTTTTGGGACTAACCTATTAACCTAGAGCCCAGTGTCAGTTCTTGTTTTTTCCTTGTTTTAGAGTTTCGCAGAAAAGGAATACCAAATGGAGTCCAAACAAAATAAAACTTTCGTGATGGTTTTTCTTGGACCAGAAGACATCCAGAGGACTTCGAGCACACGTCAGGAAAGCCATGAGGCACCCACAAGGACGGAGGGCGCGCCCCCACCCTTGTGGGCACTCGTGACTCCACCGGCCTATTTCTTCCGCATGTATATTCTCAAATATTCCAAAACCTACCAGGAGAGCCACGAAAACACTATTCCACCGCCGCAACCTTCTGTACCCATGAGATCGCATCTAGGGGCCTTTTCGGTGTCCTGACAGAGGGGGATTTGATCACGGAGGGCTTCTACATCAACACCATTGCCTCTCCAATGAAGCGTGAGTAGTTTACCTCAGTCCTACGGATCCATAGCTAGTAGCTATATTGTCGTGGAATTAACACGTCAGATGTCCTAGCAGAAGGACTTAGTCGTGGAGCCATTCAACGAGATTAGCTTAAAGGGGTTAAACCGGAACAAGGGACACGAGAGTTTTATACTAGTTTGGCCCCTTACATTGAAGGTAAAAGCCTACTTCTAGTTGTGATGGGATTATTGGGGTTTCGATGATCAGGGAGCGAATACGCTTTGCATGAGTCTCGAGTTGTTGTTTCTTGTACCTGAACCGCTGCCGGGTCGTCCCTTTATATACACAGGTTGATGCCCGGCCGGTTTACAGAGTTCCGAGGCCGGCTCATACAAGTGTCCGGCTCGGTCTCTTCCTTTCCCTGTCTTACAATACAAGTTAGATAACTATGGCGGTTTACAACTATGGGCCCTAATCTTCCTTTGGGCTCTGGGCCTCTTAAGCTTTACTAGTAGAGCACCATCCTTTTTACCTTCATGGGCTTCAATATGGATGAGCGTGAACCAGCCCCTCCTGGGTGGTTTACACTCAGTAGTTATATCCTCAACATTAGGCCCCAGATTGATTTGAACCTGTTCATGTCAATCTTCAATACTTTAGAAGATTCCCTAAACATCTTCATATGATCTTCGTAAACTGCCATGATATCTTCTCCCTGTAAACTTTGGTGAACCACCATGATGTCATCTTCTGAAATTGCAACAAGTCGTCATGATTTCATCTCTGTATAAAAAGGTGATAACGATTCCCTTCATTTAATTAACTTCCAAAGATCGAGGCGACAGCTGCGCCCCCTCTTTCTGCTTCGGGCTCCTCGATTCTCGCACCTGCCGTTCATCCCCTTGCCTTTATAAATAAGACCAGGGGGTCCTTCCATTTTCCCCCTTACCTCTTCGCATCTTCTTTCTCCTCGCGACCCGAAAGGCTCAAGCATCGCCGCCGACGTCGACCCTTGAACCTGCACCGACTAGGCCGCTGCATCAACCTCTTCGTACCAGAGACTTTGCGACACTCCTCCACTGCTACGTGGCTCTGGTAAGCACTCCCTTCCTCAACCATCAAATCTGCATTAGGGTTCCGAAGTTATTGAGTGTTCATCAGCATTCCCTTATCATGTCCTTGAATCTAGCTAGTCTTGACGGCTTCCTCCCGTGGCCGAAGCCATAGTTTTAATCTGTCCCTCCATAGTATCTCGTTGTTCCTGGATAGATCCCATATGGACTGTTAATGTTCTACCGTCGCCATTTTTAGGGCTCAAAAAATTTTCTTTACTAGGCCGCGGTAGATCAAAAATTACAATGCCATCTTGCGAAACCTGTTTCTTCAGTACTTAGTAAAATTTCAGATGTGCTTCTTCCATTTGTAGGCGGTTTAACCTTTAGGAAATGACAATCCGCCAGGTACCATTAGCCCTCATAGAAACCGCCACCTTAACTTGAGCATCGATATCCGGTTTATAGTGCATATATGTTTGAATTAAATCCCCCGGTTTAATACCGGCTTGTGCACATCAATCTTGAACCGTGAACCGGCTTTTGCACTTCCTTTACAATTTGTCTTTCAAAATGGCCAAGCAATTTGCCTGTTGCAACTGGGTTCCTTCCCGGATCACAGATCCACAACTCAATGGGTATGTTCTAACTGGCGCTTTGGCTAAGAAGGAGGTCATTCATTGGCGAGTCCCTTGCCCTGAGTGCCCTCCTGAACCTCAAGATGGAGAAGTCGTGGTATTTATGCAGCATCTAGACCGGGGATTTAGCCCTCCCGGATCACAGTTTTTCCAGGATGTACTTGCTAGCTTCCAACTCCATCCACAAGACATTGGACCGAACTCTGTGTCCAACATATGCAATTTCCCAAGTGTTCTGTGAAGTTTACCTTCAAGAAGAACCAACTGTTGAGCTCTTCCGGGACTTTTTCCACCTAAACCGCCGAACTGAATTATCTGAGCGCCCCAATACTGAACTTGGGGTAGTGTCGATTCAGAAGAGGAAAGAAGTCGACTTTCCTCTTGCCAAACATCACAGCCACCCCAAAGACTGGAATCAAACATGGTTCTATTGTCAGAACACCGCTCCTGCTGATGAAAACCCTCTGCCGGGTTACCGTGCTCACCGGCTCAGCAATGGCCATCCACCGCCTCAATGGCTCACTGCCAAAGAACGTCAGACTTATGCACCTCAAATTGCTAAGATTGTGGCTTTCCTAGCAAACGGCTTAACCGACATTGACCTCGTTCGTTGCTGGGTTTCGTGGGGTATCCTGCCCTTAAGCCGCCGCACCAGGTTGATGCATGAGTATACCGGGGACATCAAGGACCCCCAACGACACCATGAAATAGAGATTACTAATGATGAAGTCACTGAGGCTGTCAAGAAGATACTGGATGAACCGATCGCTGAATGCAGCAAAACTGGGCTGCGTCCCTTTAACGCCTCCAATAAACCGCCAGCGGTAAAAAAAAATTCCTTCTGCCTTTTTGATCCCTCTCTGTTTTAACTATTTTGATAATCCTTTGTTTATTATTACAGTCCAAAGATCCTTTCTGGAAGAGGAAAACTCAGGACAAACCGCCAAAAACTCAAGACAAACCGGCGAGGACTGCTCGTGCCAAGAGCAAAGCCATCAAGAAGCCAGCCAAGAAGAAAACAACCGAGTCCTCTGAACCACCCAAAGATGTTGATGATCCGGAACAAGAGGTAGAACTTGACTCCCTTGGCTCATTTTTCATACATCTTATTGACAACGACCATTATCAGGATGATGCGGAAGCGAGCCATGCTGACAATGTAGAGGTAATCTCCCTTTCCTCCAATTCCGATCTTGTGCCAGTAAGAAAAATCCGTCGCGCGGTCCGGAAAGTGAAGCGTTCACATCCTTTCACTCCTTTGGATCCACAACATCCTGAAGCTCATCGCACAACCCGGCATAGTGGCCAGCAAGTCACTTCTTCCGGTTTACCAGATACTCCAATCCGTAAGCGTCGTGCAGAGGTCTCTTGTAATTCTATCAAGTCTTATCCCTTGGCGGGTAACTTTCGATATCCTCTTAATTTGTCTGACTCAAATTATCAGGCCACTTCCAACTCGTCCTCTCGCGATTCATCAACCACACAAATGCCTCCCCTCAAGACCGTCCCTGGGTAAGTATAATGATGTTAACTTTGTCTTCCTGCGCCGGTTTACCATATTAATCCTCTGTGTGCCATTTTGCAGTGCCAACGCCCGATTGAGCAAGAAGGTCAAAACAAATGCTCCCACTGATGAGATTGAACTGGACAGGACCTCAGAAGGTGCTGGCGGAGATGTTGATGTCGACATGGATGACCCTGTGCCACAAGGCCAGGCCACGGATACTAATCCACCCGTAGTTAACCCGGCGAGCCCTCATATCAATCCACCAAGCCCACAAGCCAATCCTCCAAGTCCGACTGCTGATCCACCAAGCACTGCCAAGGCCTCAGACAAACCGGCAAGCCCAAATGCAGCAACTGATGATGTTGTGATTACTGGGATTGGTCATACTTCTCCTGGTAATCCTGTCGCTTTGGCAAAGCACAGTGCCAAAGTGGAATCTATTGCTGAAGAGAAAGGCAAGTGGAAGGCTGATGTGTCGAGTTATGCTCATCTCCCCGCTCAGGAACTTCATTCTGGATACCTAAACCGCCTTTACACCAGCCGTGACTATGAGGCCGGTTTGGTCAATTTAATGAAGGAGCATTATGAGGTAACTTCCAAACACTTCATAAATTTTCTTTGCACTACATATCAACTCCATTGTAGCCCCCACGAGCCGATTTATATCTTCAAGATGAACCGGGACTTGAAATAAAAAGGGCTTTCAACTGTGTAGCCCCCAAGGGCCGGTTTATCTCTTCAAGATGAACCGGGACTTTCTATTCCAAACTTTTCCTTGTTGAATTCCTTCACCATTGATTTTTCTGATCAATTATGCATAAGCCCCCAAGTGCTAAGATTAATACTTGTATTGAGCCTTGGGACTTTGAATGATAGTTAAAAATAAAAAGCAATCCGCATTAGCCCCCAAGTGAAAAGTATATAACTTGGTATATGCTTGGGACTTTGAGAAAAAATCTGAACCTCATTATCATATGTCTTGTTGTAAGTGCATCTAGTGCCACCCCTAGTTGGTTTTGGAGTATTGACGACAAATTTGGTTGAGGGACTAATGCGTTTGTGAGAATTGCAGGATAACACAGGTAGTGTCCCTCATTGATTCGGTTTACCTACCGGAGATGACCCCTAAAAATGTATGAAGACATTGACGACAATGGTGGTATGTGAAGATATTCATATTGAAGACTATGACATGAGAAGACACTGAGTGAAGACTATGGAACACAAAGACTGTGTTGTTTCGCTGTTTCCTTTTTCTTCTTTGTTGAGTCATAGGAACCACCGTACTGTTAAGTGGGGTCCAAGTGAACAAAGTCAGAATGACTGAAGTGATGCTCAACCCAAATCCTATGTCTTCGAGCGAAGACAATGAGAGCAAATCTTATCCAGAGCTGGATGAGTCAGCTTTGCTTGTAGCCCAAGTAAAGTTGTCGTGTGTGTTTGAAATCTGACCGTTGGAACACGTGTCAGTTCCTTAGTGACCCAGGGTCATTTCGGACATATCAGGTCGGGTTGCCCAGTGGCTATAAATAGCCACCCCTACACCATAAATTGGTGGCTGCTCAGAGTTAGTGCACGGCTTTTGTCGTTTGAGAGCAACGCACCTTGAAGCCTTTGAGAGAGAGAAATCCTTGCGAGGACCAAGCCCAAACACCCAGAGCCAAAGAGTGTTAGGCATCACTGAAGTCTTTCTGTCTGTGTGAACTGAAGACTTACTACACTTGAGGACTGTGAATCCTCCAGCCGGTTAGGCGTCGCGTTCTGAGCATCCAAGAGTCATTATGGATTGCCGGTAAACGAAGTCTGTGAAGGTTCGGAAGTCTACCTTGAAGACTTACCAGAGTGATTGGGCGAGGACTGTGTGTCCTTAGCTCAAGGGGAATAAGGTGAAGACGTCGTCTTCTGAGTTGAATCTCAGCCTCCCTAACCAGACGTACAGTTGTCACAGCAACTAGAACTGGTCCAACAAATCCCGTGTCTTCAACAAGTGACTGGTTCTATCCTCTCCCTTCCTTACTTAGAGTTTGTCTTCGTGAAGTCATTGCCTATCTGTCGTACCTGTTTTACTTCATTGCTTGACTACTATCGTTGATTGGCTTCATACTATCTTCCATCCCGATCCTTACTACTTAGCTGCTATTAGTCCTGTACTTTCACATCATTGCATACTTGACTATGGTTTGCTTGTTGTAGTTTATCTTCCGCAGCATATCAATTAGGTCATTTCTCTTTTTTGTCTTCAAAACTTCCATGTTTTGAATACTTTCATAAAAATCGCCTATTCACCCCCCCTCTAGTCGATAACTAGCACTTTCAATTGGTATCAGAGCAAGGTACTCCCTTGTTCTGTGTGATTCGGTTTAACCACCTGGAGTTTTAGCTATGTCGACTGCAGGGATAATCAAAGTCTCCACTACTTGCCCCGTGTTCGATGGAACTGAATATCCCTACTAGAAGAATAAGATGCGTATCCATCTTGAAGCCATTGATGTCAATGTCTGGTATGTTGTCAAGAACGGTGTTCCCAAAACTGGTGAAGGTGTCATCCCTGCTGATGTCAAGAAGTTCATTCAACTGGACTCTACTGCCAAGAACATTATCTGTGGTCATCTGACCAAAGGACAGTATGGCCGCGTGAGTGCTCTGGAAACATCGAAGCTGGTCTGGGACTGGCTATCCAAGGTCAACGAAGGCGTCTCAACCCAGAGAGATCAAAGGATCAGTGTTCTTTGCAACCTCTTCAACCTCTTCAAGAGAAACGACAATGAAAATGTCCAGCTCACGTTTGATTGCCTCACTGACATCACAAATGAGCTTCAAGCTCTCGGCGCAACTAAGATTACCAAGCATGAAATCATCAAGACACTACTGAGATCACTTGACAGCTCCTTTGACACCCTTGCTCTCATGATACAAGAACATCCTGACTTCAAGACACTCGATCCGTCTGATATACTTGAGAGGCTCAACACACATGAGTTCCAGCTTTCTGAGAAAAGAGATATCTATGGTCCCAACTATGGCCGAACTCGCGCATTGAAGGCAAAAGTTGTTTCCTCATCTGAAGAAGAATCTGACTGCAGTGCTGATGATCCTGAAGACAGTGGAAAGGGACTTGCTATGCTTGTGAAGAAGTTCCAGAAATTCACCAAGAAGAAAGGCTTCAGAAAGTCTGCACGATCCAGCTCAAGGAATGATGAAGCTTCCACCCATGACCACAAGAAGAGAACCTGCCACAAGTGCAAGAAACCTGGTCACTACATATCTGAGTGTCCACAGTGGGACAATGAGAAGAAGAAGAAGAAGAAGAGCAAGGAATATGATTCTGATGACAAGAAGAAGAAGAAATCCTCAAAGTCTTCTTCTAAGTCTTCTTCCAAGTCTTCATCACACAAGAAGAGCTCATCTGGCAAGGCTCGTGCCTTTGTTGGCAAGGAAATGGATTCAGAGGAGGAGTCTGCTTCTGAGGAGGCGGAGGTGGAGTCTGGAGAGGAGTCCGACCCTGGCGCCAGTGTCAAAACCGGCGGATCTCGGGTAGGGGGTCCCGAACTGTGCGTCTAGGCGGATGGTAACAGGAGACAAGGGACACGACGTTTTTACCCAGGTTTTACCCCCAAGCTGCGCGAATGAGTTGCCTATAAGAGAGGCAAGAGTCTAGATCCAAATCACACCATCCTCCTTCCGTGAGTACTCATCGGAGCGCCTTTGACAAAAATCCATTCCACCATGGACCGTCGACGCGGCTCCTCCTCTCGCGCTCCCAGCCCTCAGCCTGGGGGATTGGAGGAGATGTTCAGTCCCGCATAGCGAGCTGGTGACGCTCCAAGCGGAGGGATATCTCCCTCCGACCTTTATGGTCCCGGTTCGAGCCGGGCTGGCCACCTACAAAGGTGGAAAGCAGGCAAAGAACACCCCCAGTCCCTCCAAAGGGGAGTGGGTGTGCTTCGTCCCTTATTTAATAAGGGGGCTCAGATTTCCCATACATCCATTTCTCCGGGGGCTCCTGGAGTTCTACGGACTCCAACTTCATCACCTCACACCCGCCTCCATCCTGCACATTGCGGGTTTCGTAGCTCTTTGTGAGCTATTTCTGGGCATCAAGCCCCATTTTACGCCTCGTTCCCCGTTCTCACGAGGGGTCGATATATCAAGTGGGCGGAGCCGAAATATGGCGCATCGCCGGGACCGGATATCTATCCAGAACCCCAAAGAAGGCGTCCGAAGACTAGCCCTCGAAATGGTTTTACATAGAAGACGTTCCACTGCCGGACCCAGTTCAGATCGGCCTCCCGGAGTTCAGCACCACGCCGCTGAAGAAACGCCTGAGTTGGCACCCGCGGAGCCCTCAACGGGAAGATGACAGGAGCGTCCATTATCTGATGGGCCGGATAAGGTTGCTGGCCCATTTGGGATTGACCATGATTGGAGTCATGGCCACGTGCATTATGCGAGGGGTGCAGCCGCTCCAATACAGGGGCCACCCCATTTGGGATTTCAACGGGGAGAATGACGCCACCCGTCATGGCCGCAAGGGTCCGGGATCAGCCGCGGATCTGGTGAAGATCCTGTCCGGCCTGTACAAGGGGGAGAAGGAGGACTTCCTCCAGACGAGCCCATTGAATGGGTTCTCCATGAATAACCCTCGGAGCTGGGTAAGCGGGCGTTTATTTATCCGACCTGTGCTTTCAAAGTTAAGTGCCTTACTTGATGATTTTGACGGAGGAACTGCGTCGGGATGTGGAGGGCATACACAGTCCGGCTCCACAACCCGAGGATCCGGGAAGATCCCTTGATCCGGCCTCCGAAGAGGATCCGGACATAAAGGTGGAGCTAATTGACAGGGTGTTCCACCAACTCAGCATGGACAATGCTCTAGTCGCCATTACGGCTGACTACCCTGGCTTATCTCCGGCTTCTCAGGTAATTATGATCGGAGTCCTGACACCATTACTTTGTCCTTGCGCATTTCTGACCACCTTATACCAACGGTGTCTTGCAGGAGGTGCCTTCAAGGCGAGAAGCCGAACCCGCGGCGGCTGACCAACGAGGGTCGGTTCGGCCCAGCAGGCGGAAGAGGGGTGCGGTGCGAATCGAAACGTCGCCGCAACGGTATAGCTCGCCACCGTTGTTTAAGGAAAAGATTCCTAGGAGGCGTATTAATGCTCATGACTTCTCCAGGAGAAAGAGCGCTCGCCGGACTGTGCCCGGAGAGGTTGCCAACCAAGCCTCCACCAGCCAGGCTCCAACACCTGGTCTGGAGGGGGAGGCGAGTGCAAGGCGCGAGCCGGATACTCCTCCCACGGAGGATGCCGACAGGCTGTCCGCCACCAGGTCTGAGGTGGAGAGCTCCATGAATCATAGGCGCCGCCGAACATTTCTTCGTGATGCGTGTTTCTCCCTAGAGGCATTAAATGCCTTTAATGCGGGAGACACGCACCTCCGTGCCGCTCAAGATGGTTTGACCAGAGCCACGGAGCAGTATGTGAAGGACATGCGGGTAAGGAATTTTAATAGTTATGTATGCCAGTAGCCCCCGAGACTTAAAGTAGTGTAGAATAACTGATTTAAGGATCATTCAATATGCAGGATCTTACGGAGAAGAATACCCACTTGTCTCAGGAGCTTCAAGAGTGCAAGGCCCAACTTGAGGCTGCACTGGCCGCCATAGGAGGAGACACAGAGATCCCCTCCGGTAACACATATTTCAAAAATGTTTTATGGCGTGCGGCGTGCGTATAAATCTGACAATAATATTGCAGATGTTGCCGGAGTTGATCCGGACAAGCAACAACTACTGCGCCAGCTGAAGGCCGACGAGAGGGTGCTTATGAAAGTGCAGCAGGAGAAGAACAAACTCCAAGATGCCCACACCCAGCTTGGAGAAGAGCTAAAAGGTGTTCAGGCCCGGCTGACTGGCTCGTGAAGGAGAATCAGCGGCTTCGTCGCGGCATCTATAGTAAGTGCTTGAGCAAAATCTTTTGAAAAGAAGAGTTCGGCGAGGAAGTCGATTGACAGAAATATGTCTGTAGGTGTGCTCACAGGTCGCCCTACGGAGGAAATGCCCGGTTCAACGGGTGACCAACTTCCCGAGCTGCTGCAACTACTTAAACGTGTTCGGCAGGCAATGAGTGGCGTCGCCCAGGCCTTATGG
Organism: Triticum dicoccoides; assembly: GCF_002162155.2. Lineage (NCBI taxonomy): Eukaryota > Viridiplantae > Streptophyta > Magnoliopsida > Poales > Poaceae > Triticum > Triticum dicoccoides. The sequence goes on along the minus strand of NC_041391.1, from coordinate 404,495,970 downwards.
TCGTCCGTCTCCCTACCCGAGGGCCTTGGAGAGCTTGCGGAGAAGCTTCAGGGAGCACAGTAGCGCTTCCGTCTGTGGAAGATATCGGCCTGCCGTCAAGGCGCCAGGGAGGCCTGGGCTATGGTGAAGACGCGGTACAAGAAGGTGGATCCGAACCACATGGCCGAGGTCGGACATGTGGGACCTGATGGGAAGGAGATCCCTGTGAGCTTAATGTACGGCCAAGTAGAGTTGGCCGCTAAGTATTCCCAACGGGACTGTAAGTTAGACAGCCTGTTAGACGGGATTGAAGAGGAGTACAGTCAGTCAATTTGACGATGTATTTTGAAATGACATGTAAAATGCCTTCTAGCTGGATTGTAGATCGTTTGTCTTTGCGGACCTTTTCGCTTCAACCTCGGGACCCTAGAGTTCGGAGTGTGTCCGAATACCCTCTCGGTTATGAAAAAAAATGCGGCATGCATGGAGACCAGGCGTAGGGGTCATTAGTGCTTTATCAGACAAGTGCCCAACTAGTTATGTTATATTACATGGTTAGTAAGAAACATCTTCCAGGGAGAATAGTTCCGTTAAGGGTTCCTTTCCTTGGGAGGCATGCCCTAAAGTGCATGTCCGGACTGCGAAAAGAGCAGAAAAGCATCTGGGGGCAGATAAATAAGTAAATAAGAAATCATCTTTCAAGTAACCGACCGAATATTCCCTTAAGAATGCTAGCTTTCGGCTTCACACAGTCTGAGCTACACATCCGGCTGACTCGGCAGTAGCAATCGCAGAGGTGCTCCCTTTACCTCCTAGCCAAACAATCGGGAACGTAGGGGTAAGCACAGGAGCCAGGCAACCCAGCTTGGCCAAAACTTAAGTCATATTGATGCATATAATGGTGAATAAAAGGTACATGCGGAAGTTTGACACATGTGTTGGGCATAAAGCCCGTATAAATAAGCTTCTGTTAAAGAAGCCCCCAGGTATAATGAGTGCGGGTGGCACATCAAGTGTGTGCGAATAATGCGCAAACCGGCCCTCGAGGGCTTGATGAAAAAATTGGGAGAAAAGAGAGAAACAAAAGACAACTTAAGTGTAAAATGTGGACGGAGGAAGGAGACGAACTCTGAGTCGGGCGCTAGGCGTAGAATCTTCGGAGGCGGGCTGCGTTCCATGGGTTCAGCTCGAGTCGGTTATCCGATGCGTTTCGCAGACGGTATGCTCCGCCGTTCAGGACTTGGTCGATGATGAAGGGACCTTCCCATTTGGGATTGAGTTTGTCCTTTTTCTTGTCCGGCAGGCATAGAACTAGTTCGCCAACATTGTAAGTTTTGGCCCGTACTTCTCTGCTTTGATATCTTCGAGCCTGCTGCTGATAGAATGCGGAACGAGCCTTTGCCACGTCGCGCTCCTCCTCCAGTGCGTCCAAGCTGTCCTGCCGATCCAACTCGGCTTCTCTTTCTTCGTACATGCGCACTCGAGGTGAGTCATGAATTATGTCGCAGGGCAAAACTGCCTCTACACCGTATACCATAAAGAATGGTGTGAATCCGGTAGTACGGTTTGGCGTGGTCCGCAGCCCCCAGAGTACGGAGTCGAGCTCCTCTACCCAGTGCGTGTTAGATTCCGTAAGGGACCTCACTAATCTGGGTTTGATGCCGCTCATGATTAGACCATTTGCTCGTTCAACTTGACCGTTGGTTTGAGGGTGATAGACTGAAGCGTAGTCGAGCTTAATGCCCATATTTTTGCACCAGAGTTTAACCTCGTCGACCGTGAAGTTCGTGCCGTTATCGGTGATGATGCTGTGGGGGACGCCATAACGGTGTACTACCCCGGATATGAAGTCTATAACTGGTCCGGATTCGGCCGTTTTAACCGGCTTGGCCTCTATCCATTTGGTGAATTTGTCCACCATGACCAATAGGTACTTTTGCTTGTGGGTTCCCCCTTTAAGGGGTCCGACCATGTCAAGCCCCCAGACCGCGAACGGCCAGGTGATGGGTATAGTTTTGATGGTGGTGGGTGGCATGTGGCTCTGATTAGCAAAGAGTTGACAACCGACGCATCGTTGGACTAAGTCCTGAGCATATGCCCGGGCCGTCGGCCAGTAAAATCCTATACGGAAGGCCTTGCCTACAAGGGCCCGGGCTGCAGCGTGGTGTCCGCCTAGTCCGGCGTGAATTTCAGCCAGAACGTTTCGCCCTTCCTCTTCGGAGATGCACCTTTGAAGGACTTCGGTTGTGCTTTTCTTATAAAGTTCTCCCTCATGGACCTTGTAGGCTTTAGATCGCCGAACTATGCAGTGGGCCTCATTTTGGTCTTCGGGGAGTTCCTGCCTAACTAAGTAGGCTAGGAATGGTTCTGTCCACAGGGCAATTACTGCCATTATTTCGTGGGCTGAAGGTGTTATTTCATTGGCTGAGCCTCCGATTATGTCAGATTGTTCTGTGTTGGGTGGTGTGGTTGCTTCCGGGTTGTTACTTCCGGACTCCTCTTCCCATAATACGGATGGCTTAAAGAGCCGCTCCAGGAAGATGTTTGGAGGTACGGCCTCGCGCTTTGCGCCGATGCGCGCCAACACGTCGGCTGCCTGGTTATTATCCCGGGCTACGTGGTGGAATTCGAGTCCTTCGAACCGAGCTGACATCTTTAAGACAACGTTATGATAGGCTGCCATTTTCGGATCCTTGGCGTCAAAGTCTCCATTTACTTGGGATATTGCAAGGTTTGAATCCCCACGCACCTCTAGGCGTTGAATACCCATGAAGATTGCCATCCGGAGACCATGTAGGAGGGCCTCATATTCGGCTGCATTGTTGGAGTCCGTGTACATTATCTGAAGTACGTATTGGACTGTGTCTCCGATTGGGGACGTCAATACGACGCCAGTCCCCAAGCCGGCCAACATGTTGGAGCCGTCGAAATGCATGATCCAGTTGGAGTATGCGCCGTACTCTTTAGGGAGTTCGGCTTCGGTCCATTCAGCGATGAAGTCAGCCAAGACTTGCGACTTTATAGCTCACCGTGGTTTATAGGTTATATCGAATGGTAGGAGCTCGATGGCTCATTTTGCAATCATGCCCATTGCATCACGGTTGTTTATAATGTTGTTGAGGGGTACTTCGGAGGCCACTGTGATCGAACAGTCTTGGAAGTAGTGTCACAGCTTCCGGGATGCCATGAACACCGCGTACGCTATATTTTGATAGTGCGGGTACCGGGACTTGCATGGAGTTAAGACAGTGGATATGTAGTACACTGGTTTTTGAAGAGGGAATTTATGCCCTTCTGTTTCTCGTTCGACGACGAGCACCGCGCTTACAACTTGATGTGTTGCCGCGATATATAATAGCATTGGTTCGCCCAAGTTGGGCGCTGCCAGGACCGGATTTGTTGCCAATATGGCCTTTATTTCTTCGAGCCCGACCGAGGCAGCATCCGTCCACTCGAAGTGTTCGGTGCGCCTGAGGAGGCGATAGAGGGCAATGCCTTTTCTCCCAAACAGGAGATGAAGCGACTTAGAGCCGCCACGCATCCAGTTAGTTTTTGTATTTGTTTGAGGTCTTTTGGGATATCCAACTGTGACAGGGCTCAGATTTTGGCTGGGTTTGCTTCAATTCCTCTACCGGATACAATGAAGCCTAGGAGCTTTCCGGCTGGTACGTCGAAAACGCATTTTTATGGGTTGAGCTTAATGTCATTTGCTCAGAGGTTGTCGAATGTGAGCCTCAAGTCGTTTACTAGAGTTTCGACGTGTTTGGTCTTGATGACCACGTCGTCTACGTATGCCTCCACTGTTTTGCCGATCTGGGTAGCCAGACATGTCTGAATCATGCGCTGATATGTTGCGCCGGCGTTTTTTAGTCCGAAGGGCATTGTGTTAAAGCAGAATGGTCCGTATGGAGTAATGAATGCCGTTGCGGCTTGGTCTGCCTCCGCCATATTGATTTGATGGTAGCCAGAGTATGCATCAAGGAAGCACAATAAATCGTGTCCTGCGGTAGAATCGATGATTTGGTCGATGCGGGGAAGGGGGAAAGGATCCTTTGGACAAGCCTTGTTAATGTCTTTAAAATCGACACACGGGCGCCAGGATTTGTCCTTTTTTGGTACCATTACCAGGTTCGCTAGCCAGTCCGGATGTTTGATGTCTTTGATGAATCCGGCTTCCAATAGTTTGGCTAGATCCTCTCCCATTGCCTGTTTTTTGGGTTCAGAAAATCGCCGAAGAGCCTGTTTGACTGGCTTGAATCCTTTTAGGATGTTTAGGCTGTGTTCTGCCAATATGCGTGGGATTCCTGGCATATCTGAAGGGTGCCAGGCGAAGATGTCCCAATTCTCCCGAAGGAATTGTCGGAGTGCAGCGTCTACATCGGGGTTGAACTGTGCCCCAATGGAGGCCGTCTTTGTGGGGTCCGTTGGATGGACCTGGAATTTGACTATTTCGTCCGCTGGTTTAAAAGAGGTGGACTTGGATCTCTTATCGAGTATCACATCGTCCCTGTTCACCGTAGAGCGCAACGCAGTGAGTTCCTCTGCCGCTAGGGCTTCGGATAGTGCCTCTAGGGCAAGTGCGGCTGTCTTGTTTTCGGCGCAGAGTGCTATGTCCGGATCACTGGCAAGAGTGATGGTTCCATTGGGCCCGGGCATTTTGAGCTTCATGTACCCGTAATGGGGTATGGCTTGGAAAATTGTGAATGCCTCTCGCCCTAATAAAGTGTGATATCCGCTGCTGAACGGGGCCACGTGGAACATGACTTCCTCGGACCTGTAAATTGTCCGGTGAACCGAACACCACATCAAGTGTAATTTTTCCTATGCAGCGTGCTTCTCGACTAGGGATTATTCCTCTAAAGGTTGTGCTGCTTCGCTCAATGCGGCTCCAGTCTATCTCCATTTTTCGAAGGGTTTCCTCATAGATGAGGTTTAGTCCGCTGCTGCCATCCATGAGTACCTTGGTAAGGCGAAAGCCGTCCACTATTGGACTGAGGACCAATGCGGCTGGTGCTCGGGCTGTTCGGATTTTAGGTTTGTCGCTAGCGTTGAAGGTGATAGCCGAGTCACTCCATGTATTTGTTGTTGCTACTTGGTAGACTTCGGCGAGGCTGCGGATTGTTCATTTCCGCATATCATTTGATGCAAAAGTCTCAAAGACTGTTAATACCGTACGGGTACTGTTGGGGTGGTTCTCCGGGCTAGAAGCTCTTCGCCACTTTTGGCCACCTGCCGCAGTATCCAACATGCTCGAAGGCTATGTGTTGGAGTGGCGCCTTCTGTCCTATGAATTTTACAGGGTCCGCTGAGCCATCCTTCCAGTACGGTTCCGTGCCCTTTATGAGGTTTTTGCTTTTTCCTTTTTGTCCCGGGTGCCTGAGCATGATGCACCCTTTTGTTTTGGACTAGGGTTGTGTTCAGAGCCGTATTGTCCCAAAACTTAGTCTCGGTTTTCCGGACACTCTCCATTGCACAGTACTTTCGTACTATGGACGCCAGGTCGGCGAAGCGTGTAATTTCGCGACTACGGCGTTCAAAATTCCCTTGTCCGTGCAATTGTTGAAGAAAATTGAAATTGCGTTTTCCTCACGGCAGTCCTTTATCCTGTCCATAACCAGGAGGAATCTGGCCCAGTAATGGTGTACTGTTTCAGCGAGCTCTTGCCGGATTTGAGATAGATCGCATATGTTTGGGTGGGTGGGTGGAATTGAGTCCGGAACCCTACCCAACTTGAGGCTCAAGGGCCGAAAAGTTTCCGAATTTGGAAGCTTGGATTGCTGGACGTTATCCAACGAGTCCGGTACGCTGGCTGACTTTAGGTTCGGTACTTGATTGATGTCCGTCCCTCCGTGGGGATCCGGCATGGAGGGATCAGGAGTCCGGACATAACTGGTCTTTAATACAAAAAAAGAGTCGCCGCGTTGTTCCTCTACCACCACAAAGTGGTGGGTAACCTGGGGGGAGTTAATCTCTCTCAGATCGGTTTTAAGCCCAATCTGATCGTAGTCTGTAGAGATCCCCAGGGCGGCGATGTGATCCAAGAGCTCGTTTACAGAGGAGAGCTCAATCGGATCCAGCTTCTCGGTGAATTCCAAGCTGACGCGAAGATCGCTTTTGATGACCCGAGAGGTCATCGTCGAAGCGGCGGCCGAACAGGCGGTCATAAGAAAACCGCCTAGCCGGGTAGTTTGGCCGGCGGCCAAAGCTCCTTTGGCAATGGTACCGTCTTTTAAGACGGGAAGAGGCATCCTTCCTGATCGTGACGGCACAGAGGAACTCTCAATGAAAGCACCAATGTCGGTGTCAAAACCGGCGGTTCTCGGGTAGGGGGCCCCGAACTGTGCGTCTAGGCGGATGGTAATAGGAGACAAGGGACACGATGTTTTTACCCAGGTTTGGGCCCTCTCGATGGAGGTAAAACCCTACTCCTGCTTGATTGATATTGATGATATGGGTAGTACAAGAGTGGATCTACCACGAGATCAAGGAGGCTAAACCCTAGAAGCTAGCCTATGGTATGATTGTTGTTCGTCCTATGGACTAAAACCCTCCGGTTTATATAGACAGCGGAGAGGGCTAGGGTTACACAGAGTCGGTTACAATGGTAGGAGATCTATACATCCGTATTGCCAAGCTTGTCTTCCACGCCAAGGAAAGTCCCATCTGAACACGGGACGTTGTCTTCAATCTTGTATCTTCATAGTCTTGGAGTCCGGCCGATGATGATAGTCCGGCTATCCGGACACCCCCTAGTCCAGGACTCCCTCACCTGGCGTTGCAAGTCTGGCTCTAGCCACAGCCTATGTTGCCAAGTCCATCTTCAACACTGAAGACAATGACTTCCACACCAACGCTGAAGCTGATAACAAAGACGATCCTACTCCCACCTACTGCTTCATGGCACGTGGTGCCAAGGTAAAATCACGCGATGCTTACTTTCAAACATCAAGTGAAGATGACTCTGATTGTGAATCCAAACCCAGCTACAAAACACTTGCTAAAATTGCAACTGAACAGCAAAAGGCTATGGAACATACTCAAAAACTGTTAGACAAAAGCGATGACCTATTGGACGCGGAAATGACACGTTCACAGTCCTTAGTTGAAGATATAAAAAATCTTCATGCTAAGTACCAAGAACTTGAAAGTCGTCATGAAACGCTCTCAACCACTTATGAAAATCTCTCCTATGATTATCTTCAAAGGAAGCAAGAGCCTGAGAAATTGAGAGCGGCTCATGAAGATCTTCAAAAAGAGAATGAGTCACTTCGCGCTCAACAGATCAGTCCCGCTCAGGATGGATTTGAACCACCATGTCTAAAATGCATTGAGCGTGATAACGCTACATCTGTTGCCGAATGTTCCACTACTGCTACTGTTGCATTGACTTCAACTACTGATGTGGTAACTAACCCCTCTGCGGAGGATACCACTACTATTGCTGATGAAAATGCTAGGTTGAAGAAATTGCTTGAAACAGGGATGTATAAAAGTCTGAAAGGACATCAGACAATGTGCGATGTCCTCAAAAAGCAGATTCTGAACCGAAAACCTAGGAAAGAGGGTGTTGGCTTGGAGAGGAAAATGAATGTTGATGGCTCCTACTGGAAGCCTGAGCAGTATCCCAAAACCACATGGGTTGCTGCGAAGGAACCTTCAGTAGATCTATCCACCTTATTTGGCTTTACCTGTGCTAATCCTATTGTCATTGATGAATCATTTGATGCAAACTATAAGCTGTTCAAGAATCATAATGGTGAAGTGTTTGCCAGGTATATTGGTACTAACTGCAGGAATGGACCACCTATGAAGAAGATCTGGGTACCTAAGCAGTGCATTGAGAATCTTCCTGTGAATGTCGTCATGACACCACCAAGGAATAAAACAAACCCCAGACCTATGGCTTCATATGGCCCAAAGGCTTCATACAGATACAGGACTCACCCGAGTCACCCTAACGCCAATGTTTTGCAGGGAAATCATACTCAGACTTATGAATATGAGCGTGTGTCTTCAAACCTCTATGTTCATAGAACTAAGAACTTTTCTGCTTATTCATATGAGTATCATTCATCTCCTGTAAGGCTATTTTCTAGGGCTCCAAAGCCGAAATTCTCAGATGCTGCACTTAGACTCATTGCTTCTAAGCCACCTCTGAAGATGTGGGTGGTGAAGAAGAATTAACCTTCCTTGCAGGGAAAGGTCTCCAGCCTGTAATCAAAGGCGTCCTATGCTATTGCTGGGGACCTAAAACACATAAAGGGACGCATGATAAAATGATCTTACTATGTATTTCATATCTGAATCGCTTACTAGTCATACTATGTGTCCTAACCTTGATCTAAGCTGTGATAATCCTTGTGTGTGTCAAATGCTTATGCTTCAGAACGCTCTTCATGAAGCCCAACCTCCTAACTGTACTGTAGGGTATGACACCAAAAGCTTCAGAATGGATTATGGACAGCGGATGCACAAATCATATGACTGGTGATCAAAGTCTTCTCATGGTCTCAACCTTACGTCCATCAGACAAGAGTCACATCACATTTGCTGACACTGGTAAAAGCAAGGTATTGGGTCTAGGTAGAGTTGCAATCTCAAAGGATCAAGACATGGATAAAGTGATGCTTGTTGAATCCCTTGGTTTCAACTTAATGTCTGTCTCAATGCTTTGTGACTTGAACATGATTGTGCTATTCGGAAAATATCGTTGTCTTGTACTAATGGAATCTGACAAGTCTCTAGTCTTTGAAGGGTATCGGAAAGATGATCTATACATGGTAGATTTCTCAGGAGGTCCACAGCTTGTCGTATGTCTTCTCGCAAAAGCTTCTGAATGCTGGCTCTGGCATCGGAGGCTGGGGCATGCTGGTATGAGGAACTTACACACACTTGTCAAGAAGAAGCATGTCATAGGCATCGTGGGTGTCAAGTTCAAGAAGGATCATTTGTGTGGTGCCTGCGAAGCTGGAAAGATGACCAGGGCAAAGCACCCCTCGAAGACAATCATGACGACATCTCAACCCTTCGAGCTGCTACACATGGACTTATTTGGACCTACTCACTACTCAACCCTCACAACAACTGCTTGTCTCTATGGTTTCGTCATTGTTGATGACTACTCAAGATACACATGGGTGCATATAATTCTCTACAAGACTGAAGTGCAAGATGTCTTCAGACGCTTCGCCAATCGAGCAATGAACAATTATGGCGTGAAGATCAAGCACATCAGAAGTGACAATGGCACTGAATTCAAGAACACCGGACTTGATCTTTATATGGATACAATGGGAATCACTCATGAGTTCTTTGCTCCATACACACCTTAGCAAAAATGGCATCGTTGAGCACAAGAACAGAACCCTCATTGAGATGGCTCGAACAATGCTTGATGAATACAAGACACCAAGAAAGTTCTGGCCTGAAGCTATTGATACAGCATGTCACATCATCAACCGTGTTTACATCCAGAAGCTTCTGAACAAAACATCCTATGAGCTCCTTACTGGCAAGAAGCCAAATGTCATCTACTTCAGAGTATTTGGAGCTAGGTGCTGGATCAAGGATCCCCATCACAAGTCAAAATTTGCACCTAAAGCTCACGAAGGCTTCATGCTTGGCTACGGAAAGGACTCGCACTCCTACAGAGTCTTCAACCTCTATCTCTACAAAATCATCGAAACTGTGGACGTGCGATTTGATGAAAAAAATGTTTCACAAAGAGAACTCCTGCCAAGTACACTAGACGAAGCTCCGCCCAGCGAATCTATCAAGCTGATGGGAACTGGTGAAATCATGCCTTCTGAAGCACAGCCTGAAGAGGAACTTATCATTTCTGCTCCGAACCAACCTGAAGACAATGCTCAAACTGAAGACAATCCTCCCAATGATGACAATGACCAGCAAGAGCAAAGTCTTCGTCCAGTTCATCCTCGAGTTGCAAATGAAGTACAAATTGAGAAGATAATTGATAGCATCAATGCACCTGGTCCACTTACTCGCTCAAGAGCAACACATTTAGAAAATTTTTGTGGGCACTTCTCATTTGTTCAATATCAGAACCTAAGAAAGTTTTTGAAGCCTTTATGGAACCTGAATGGATACAAGCTATGCAAGAGGAACTTCAACAGTTCAAGCTGAACAATGTTTGGGAACTTGTCAAGCGTCCTGACCCTCGCAAGCATAACATTATTGGAACAAAATGGATATATCGAAACAAGCACGTCTTGTGGCTCAAGGATATACTCAAGTAGAAGGAATTGACTTCGATGAAACATTTGCTCATGTGGCTAGGCTTGAAGCTATTCGCATACTGCTAGCCTACGCTAATCACCACAACATTCTGCTACATCAAATGGATGTGAAGAGTGCATTTCTCAATGGCAAGATAGAAGAAGAAGTATATGTCGCTCAACCACCTGGCTTTGAAGATCCAAAACATCCTGATATGGTGTACAAGCTAAACAAAGCACTGTATGGTCTCAAACAAGCTCCTCGCGCTTGGTATGATACGATCAAAGACTTCCTGAAGAGCAAAGGCTTCAAACCTAGATCCCTCGATCCCACACTCTTCACGAAGACATACGATGGTGAACTGTTTGTGTGCCAAATATATGTGGATGACATTATCGTCGGCTGCACCAACCAGAAGTATAGTGATGAGTTTGGATACATGATGCAAGAGCAATATTAGATGTCCATGATGGGTGAGCTGAAATTCTTCCTTGGTCCTCAAATTCGTCATCAAAGGAATGGCATCTTCATATCTCAAGAAAAATACCTCAAAGATTGTCTGAAGAAGTTTGGAATGGAAGATTGCAAAGGTTACACGACGCCAATGCCAGCCAAACACCATCTTGGTCTCGACGACAATGGTAAAGAGTTCGATCAAAAGGTATACCGCTCCATGATTGGTTCCTTACTTTATCTATATGCATCTAGGCCAGATATTATGCTTATTTGTTTGCATGTGTGCTCGATTCCAAGCGGTACCAAAGGAATCGCATCACTTAGCGGTGAAGGGAATTCTTCGATATTTGGCTTACACCCCAACACTCGGATTATGGTATCCAAAGGGCTCAAAATTTGATTTGGTTGGATTCTCGGATGCTAATTATGCTGGTGACAAGGTGGATCGCAAGTCTACATCAGGCACATGTCACTTTCTAGGTCTATCACTTGTCTGTTGGTCTTCAAAGAAGCAGAACTGTGTATCACTCTCAACTGCTGAATCTGAATACATTGGTGCTGGATCTTGCTGCACTCAGCTTCTATGCATGAAGCAAACTCTCAAGGACTATGGCATCAATCTGAAACAAGTGCCTCTCTTCTGCGACAACGAAAGCGCCATCAAGATTGCCAACAATCCAGTCCAGCACTCAAAGGCAAAGCACATTGAAATTTGTCATCACTTTCTCAGAGATCATGTCACGAAGAAAGATATTGACATCATTCACGTCAACACTGAAGAGCAACTGGCAGATATCTTCACAAAGCCCTTGGATGAGAAAAGGTTTTGCAAGTTACGGTGTGAGCTAAATATCTTGGAATCCTCAAATGTCCTGTGATCAGGCACACATCCTAACACTTACGCATGTTGATGAATTAGATGTGCAACACACAAAGTAAAGTATATCTTCAATCAATGAAGACTTACATTCTGAGTGTCAATACATTAACATGGAATTTGACTTCGGAGCGCCACGATAATTGTGCGTCGTGTCTGGGTCTAATACTTCCTATATGGTGGGTAACGCCACCACCAAATTTCTCTGTTTGAAGTGTTTCACTCATGGCGTTATTTTTGCAATGACTTCGCATTTGGTTTGTCTTCAATTTCAATTTATCTTCATGATTTTCTTCACTATGATGAGTTGATTGCTTTCTCATATATATATATATATACTAGTGTTTTGTCCTCTACAACATTCACTTATAGCTATGTCTTCCTAGTTGAATCTTTTCAACTAAGTGAATGTGATCGGACCCTAATCTCTCTATGCTTTCTATCTCAAACTCTATCTGTCCAAATCATATACATTCTATTGAAACTATCGAATGTCTTCTCTGCGTCCTAGTCAGCAGAAGACACAGAGACAAACATTAAGTCTGTTTTAAATGACTCAATCTTATTTTCTAAATCCGGAGAAGCCGGAACAACCATCCAACATGCCTGGCGGGCGTGGGAACGTGGGACAACTCTGAGTATGTTGCATGCTTTGCACGTGCCCCTCAGATGTGAACCGCCAGGTTCACCTGCGTAATTGCGCTGTGCCGCACACTTGCTTATAAATACATGTCCCCTGTGGTAAAGAAAACCTTCTTCCACCTCTCCACCTCGTCAAAACCCTAGCGCCACTGCTAGCTCTCGACGACGCCGGCAACGAAGCACTTAGCTGCCGCGACTTCTCCGACGCCGTCCTCACGCCGGCCGCGGACATCGTCCTCTCCGCCGCCGCCGTAGGTGTCCTCCGTCGCCAAGTTAGGGCCTGGTGGATTGAACTGCTCGGTATCCTATTCATCCCATCTAGCAGTTCTTCGTGTGGTAAATGCAACTCTATTTTTACCATCTTTTTGATCCTCAAAGATTCATCCTATTTACCAAAATTGGTTTCTGCCTATACAATGTTAGATCTATTATGTCTGCATCTCATATTGCCTAGTATATTCACTTAAGCTTCATATCTAGTTAGATTCCTCACTTGTACGTATTCACGGATTTGTACAAATCTGGAACCAACTCTCAACATATAAGTGAATGTCTTCGCATCATGAGGTTAATGTCTTCAAACTGATTTATCTTCAAAATCTTCTGAGAATGCATATGACCTCTTCCCCTTCCCTCGCATCTCTAATGCTGTCACAGGTACATGTCCGTGGGAGAATCCCTTGGTTCTCATAGTCTGCATTCATTTGCAGAATTCTTACATCCTAACATTAACTCTCCCGAAGCCAGTTCATGTTTGTCCAGCAAGCGAAAGTCTTTGAAGCCTTTGAACGTATTGAAGCCATTCAGTTTGAAGTTAATGGCTGCAGAGAAATCTGTAAGGAAGGGTGGCAGACAGCGTCGTGGGGGAACATCAAAAGATTTGCCTGATGACCTCGCAGAACTTTACAAGACAGATCCTGAAGAGAATTATCGTCAACGCAAGACACGAATCCAATGGATTCGATGATATTGGGCTGAACAATGGTTCAAATACAAGTTCGTGACCCAGGAATATGCTGAGAAGAACGCTATCAAGAGTCCTTGGGGTGATATTCTCTATCGAGGCCTTCAACCCAAGAACAGAGCTGAAGCTATTGCACAGGGTTTCTATCCCTGTATGGTCCGTGGACCTCAGCCTGAAAATGCCGACCCATCATCATTGCTCTGGTGTCGTGACGATACTCTCTTCAAGCACAACTTCCAGCACGCAAAGGCATCGGCCAAGGAAAACAAGAAGTCATTGGGATTAGACTTCAACCCTGGTCCCTCTGCTCCCCGTGCTGACGGCTCACGTGATGCTGATCCCAATGTCATCGGCCCCTTCTCCAACCTTGATGGCCTCATCACTTACATCTTGGTCCAAGGTGCCAAGTGTATCATTCTAATAATGATGCTGACACTGATGAAGCCCCAGCTCCTCCTCCAAAGCCGCAGAAGCTAAAGAAGCCTAAGGTTTCAAGATCAGCTGCTCCTCCAAAAGCTTCACGTGCGAAGCCACTGGCCAATGCACCTCCTGAAGATAGTGTGCAGTCTGAAGATCTATCACGTCTCTCCAAGAAGACGGAGAAGAAAAAGAAAATCGTCAAGCATACTAATCAGACCTTGACTCCTGCTGCCATTCTACGAGAAGAGCACATTGATCTGTCCAGCGATGAAGATCTTGCAGATGATGCCCTTGAGCAACTGATCAAGAGCAAGGAAGAAGCAGAGATCTTCAATAACTTGCCTCTCTTCGGTGTGGCAATCATCCATAACTTCATTGATGAGTGGCTTGACACCCCAAATCTCAGCTTTGAAGATCTGCAGCTTCCCATTGGCCTCAGCGTCTCCTTCAATGGCGCCATTGCTTCTGAGCTAGCTCTCGCTCAACGCATCATTGAACTGAAGCACAAGATTGATGATGAGAAAGCTCAGTTCAAGAAGCATGTGGCAAAGCTCAGCGTACAAGATGTCAGAAAATTCAAGATCATGCTGCATGAGCTTAAAGAAGCCTTTCTCAAGAAGCGCGAAGAAGCTCAGGGCTCTTGTGAGCGTATGAAGAGTCTGGCTGAATTATGTGTGCTAGCCTACAATGAGGCTGAGAAGCGCAAGTCTCTTGGTCGTCCTGGCATTGACCCCAAAATGGATGCAAAGAAGAAGAAGCTATCAACCGCTCAATCTGCACCTTCATAGCAGGAAGCACGGCGCATAATCTTCCCAAGCAGCATGACTGGCTCGAAGCCAAAGGTCATGTCAACCGCTTCAGAACAGAAGAAGACGAGGGCTGCCGAGGCTGAAGCCTGAAAAAGGAAAAATACTGAAGCCTCTGATGCTGCTCCCTCCAAGAAGAAGCGCAAAACCAAGAAGAATCGGGCTGCTCCCACAGAGCCCTTAGTTGTTGAAACTATCTCAGTGGTTCGCCCTGCATCTGAACACCAAGAACGACGAATGATAGTTCATGAGCCTGCTTCCACAGAGGCTCATGAAGCCGAAGACATTCCAGCAGCTGAACCCACCGCTGCTGAAGACATTGGTCACAATGACAATGTTGAAGATGATGAAATTCTTCCTCAGATCGGACACAACTTGGTATCATCGCCTGTTCTCACAAACAGCGAACTCATCAGTATTGGTCGTCCTTTGACGCCAATTGCTCGGGATGCATCATGGGCTGATCACCCACAACAACAAGACTCCCCAAGTACTCCCCAACAACAACCACAAGTCACACCACATCTGCAAGAAGAACAAGAGGACTTTGAGGCCCAGCCAACTCCATCCCCAAAGGCGTCGCTAGCATTATGCAGGCTTCGCAAAGGACCAAGGCCTCAGGTCCCTCTTTCGAGCATTCCAGAAGGAGAAGTGCACCACCCATCTGTTGCACGTCAAGTGTTTCCTGAAGCCACTCCGACTGTGAATGTCTCCGTGTTTGAAGCCCACGCTGCTGAAGACAATCCGGCTGCATCAGCCGATGACAATCAAGAAGATGTACATGTCCCTACTCCCCCCAATACTGAAGAAGATGTTCCTGATGTGAATGTGCCAGTGCCCGACCCTCCAGCTCATCAAGTGGAGGTTGAAAATCTTGAGGCTGCCACCACCAACAGAAATGAAGCCAATGATATAATCATGGCTGAAGTAAATGTGGAGCCTGCACCAACCAATGTGCCCGAAGCCAATGATGCACCTGCTCCTCAAGTGTCTGTTGTGCAGCCTGAAGCCGCAGTTG
Organism: Triticum dicoccoides; assembly: GCF_002162155.2. Lineage (NCBI taxonomy): Eukaryota > Viridiplantae > Streptophyta > Magnoliopsida > Poales > Poaceae > Triticum > Triticum dicoccoides. The sequence goes on along the minus strand of NC_041391.1, from coordinate 404,480,572 downwards.
TTGCCACTGCTCCTGTTCCGCCACCAAGGCCCTATACAATTGAGCAAGCATACAATCATGGTTAGCTAACCACTGTCCGATGACCCGTTCTGGTCCCTCCGCCTACTGCCTCTGGTCCTCAGTTTGATTATCATGTTGAGCATAGGCCTCAGGTCCAGAAACCAAAGCCAAGACTGCCAAGGTTCCCAGGTACTGCAAACTCTACATGGTCCTTCAATGCAAATGGCTTCAAAAGCCACAACACCTTCTTTGACAGTGCAAAGAACCCCTACTCAAGGCCAAGAATATCATCTGATCGTTTCTGGAGCTATCAGCAGCGAAGCTATTACTCCTGCGTTCTGTATGATCAAGGGTGCATTTTGCCTCATATGCGCCTCGACACTGAAGCCATTGCTGGACTGCCATGCTTAGAAGAAGCACTTGAATGTTTTAGTGATGCCGGTCTGCTCAGCTTTGTGACAGACAAAGAACATTGGAATGAGGAACTTTTTCTTCAATTGTATGCTACCCTCCACATTCGCGGCTACAACAGAGATATAAAGACATGGGTTCTCGAGTGGATGACAGGAAATGTTCATCATGAAGCCAAAGCTCTTGACATCATTGAGCTTACAGGCCTACCCACTCCCGGAGAGCTGTATGAACCTGATTGTCAACTCCACCACAATGCACTGGAGAGTATCTTCCATAAGCCAGAACCAAACATGAGCCAGATGTTGAGCATGATGAAGCCTCTTCCATCTGACGCTGAATACCCGAAGGAGTTCCTTGTTGATGACCTAGAGTATCTGCCTCGCACAATATATCACATCATCAGGCGAACTCTATGGCCTATCAAAGGGCATTCATCAGCGGCCAAACTTGAAGGAGCCATGAAGACATTGGTCTTTTACGTCCTCAATGGCATCAGCTTCAATTCACAAGAATTCTTCATCCGGCAATTGGCTGCGTCTGGATCTGACCTTTTTGGCCTGAAATTCTATGCTCCCTGGGTCACGCGCCTCATCAAGCTACACTCCTCTGTCAACTATCAGCCCTCTGCTCGCAATCATCTGATCTTTCTACCAGAGGTTGATATGTCAGTTGAAGCCATATACCCTGAGCCTACCAAGAAGCCTCTTTGTCTTCAAAATGCTGATCACCAAAGCTTCACTCAGCCCATGGAAGGCGTCCAAGCAGTAACACATATCTATCCAATGGTTGGGAACACTCGTCTGCCTCATCATGCGCAAACTGAAGCTACTGAAAGCACCATTGCCCAAAGGCCTAAGAAGCGCTCTCGTGTTCTAAATGACCGAGAAATTCTTGTGGCACTTCATCAGAAACAAGATAAGCATCATTTTTGGCTCAAGAGACAGATGCAAAGCCTCTTGGTGGATGTCAATCGCATTCGAAATCTTGCCACCAAGAATGCTTTTGTCACTCACGAGACCTGTCGGTGATCATGGAAGAGTTTGACGCTGCTTAGTGCTGAAGCAGATCTCCAAGACGATGGCTTCACTAAAAGATTCAAGTTTGACTCCACTCCTCCACGGACTGCTGTCCTACGTCGAACTCCATCCCTTGAAGACTCTGACTATTCTTCCTCCGCGGCAACTGTGAATGCCAGAGTGATCGATGATGAAGGCGATGCTACTTCACCGCCCCCTACTTCTGCATGCATCGACACTGCACCAAGTACATCTGCGCCGCCAGACAACAACGACAACCCTGCTGCTTCACCTACTCATGAGGACGAGTAGATGCTCTATGTCTTCAAACCTTTTTGGTCCTTACTGACAAAAGGGGGAGAAGCATATGAGTTTGATAGTCTTCAAGAGGGTTCATATGGGCGGTTGCTTTATATTTTTCCTAGTGTTTACAACTCTCACTTTTGATACATTTGATTCTTTGAGTTGTAACACTTAAACTCGATGGTCGTCTGCTACTTATTTGCTTCACTGTGATGCGATGATAAATTCCGCATGTGCGATGATAACTTCCGCACTTAGATCATTCTGCAGACGTCCATTTTTCATTATGCATGTCATTCTATTTGCTATATCATTTCATGCATGATGAATTATCTTCATAAGTTGAAGAGGATCTCCACAAGTACAACTCGCCATGTGCATTTGCATTCCAAAAGAAAATTACTTATATGCACATCTTCAGGGGGAGCCTTTGCTACTTATGAAGACAATACCCTATCCTTTACAATTTCACATACTTTATCCCCGTTGAAAACTTCAACCAGTTTGTCATCAATCACCAAAAAGGGGGAGATTGTAAGTGCATCTAGTTCCACCCCTAGTTGGTTTTGGAGTATTGACGACAAAGTTGGTTGAGGGACTAATGCGTTTGTGAGAATTGCAGGATAACGCAGGTAGTGTCCCTCATTGATTCGGTTTACCTACCGGAGATGACCCCTAAAAATGTATGAAGACATTGACGACAATGGTGGTATGTGAAGATATTCATATTGAAGACTATGACATGAGAAGACACTGAGTGAAGACTATGGAGCGCGAAGACTGTGTTGTTTCGCTGTTTCCTTTTTCTTCTTTGTTGAGTCATAGGAACCATCGTACTGTTAAGTGGGGTCCAAGTGAACAAATTCAGAATGACTGAAGTGATGCTCAACCCAAATCCTATGTCTTCGAGTGAAGACAATGAGAGCAAATCTTATCCAGAGCTGGATGAGTCAGCTTTGCTTGTAGCCCAAGTAATGTTGTCGTGTGTGTTTGAAATCTGACCGTTGGAACACGTGTCAGTTCCTTAGTGACCCAGGGTCATTTCGGACATATCAGGTTGGGTTGCCCAGTGGCTCTAAATAGCCCACCCCCTACACCATAAATTGGTGGCTGCTCAGAGTTAGTGCACGGCTTTTGTCGTTTGAGAGCAACCCACCTCGAAGCCTTTGAGAGAGAGAAATCCTTGCGAGGACCAAGCCCAAACACCCAGAGCCAAAGAGTGTTAGGCATCACTGAAGTCTTTCTGTCTGTGTGACCTGAAGACTTATTACACTTGAGGACTGTGAATCCTCCAGCCGGTTAGGCGTCGCGTTCTGAGCATCCAAGAGTCATTGTGGATTGCCAGTGAACGAAGTCTGTGAAGGTTCGGAAGTCTACCTTGAAGACTTATCAGAGTGATTGGGCGAGGACTGTGTGTCCTTAGCTCAAGGGGAATAAGGTGAAGACGTGGTCTTCTGAGTTGAATCTCAGCCTCCCTAACCAGACGTACAGTTGTCACAGCAACTGGAACTGGTCCAACAAATCCCGTGTCTTCAACAAGTGACTAGTTCTATCCTCTCCCTTCCTTACTTAGAGTTTGTCCTCGTGAAGTCATTGCCTATCTGTCGTACCTGTTTGACTTCATTGCTTGACTACTATCGTTGATTGGCTTCATACTATCTTCCATCCTGATCCTTACTACTTAGCTGCTATTAGTCCTATACTTTCACATCATTGCATACTTGACTATGGTTTGCTTATTGTAGTTTATCTTCCGCTGCATATCAATTAGGTCATTTCTATTGTTTGTCTTCAAAACTTCCATGTTTTGAATACTTTCATAAAAATCGCCTATTCACCCCCCCTCTAGTCGATAACTAGCACTTTCACTTGTGCAGGCTGACTTGAACATCAAAGATTCCCAGATTGCTGATCTTCAAGAAAACATCAAGTCCCAGCAAGCAGAAACCTCCAAAGCCAAAGATGAACTGAAGGGCGCTTTGACTGCCATGGAGCAATTGAAGGATGGTTTCGAAAGTGAGCAGGCGGATTGGGAAATAAAGAAGGCTGCTCTTTTAAAGCGGGCTGAAGATGCCGAAGCAGCGCTTAAACCGGTGGCAGAGGAGCTAACTGGGCTGAAGCAGCAAGTCAATGCTATGACTTCAGCAATATTTGGTAAGTATCTTTCGTCAACTCCTTCCTTAAACATTGTTGAAGTTGCCGGTTTAACAGTAACTTCTTAAACCATTTTCAGGTAGCCGTGTTGCTCATCTAGGCTCAGACATGCGGATGAAGTTGAAGGCAGCCTATACATTGATAGAACAATTGTATACTGGTGCTCAACGACTCATCTGTGCATCTTCCTTCAACAAGCCGGAACCAATCTTGATCAAGGACACATTGACCAAATTGCCTATGACCCCAGCCCAGATAGAAGAGGTAAATCGATCTGCTGCAAGAGCTGGCGCTTTAACAGCACTGACGTGGGCCAAAGCGTGGATTGCTGACCTTGATCCGGCAGATATCGCCAAAGGCTATCCCAGTCAACAAGAAGATGGATCAGACTTTGATAATGAAGCTCTGAAAGCCTTGACAAAAGAGATGCACCCACTGGCAAGCCAACTGGCTGAGGAGGTTGATTTGTCTGTCTACCGGTCCAGCTATGACGCAGACGGCAAACGGGTTGATGCAGCTATGAAGGAAGCATAGAATTTAATCCCTCCAATCCGTAAGCACACCTATGCCCCTGACATTGAACCGTCCAACCTTATAGGCAACAAAGCTGTCTTTCAAGCCTTAACCAGGATTGATTGGACCACCCTTGACTTCCAGCCACTGGGTGAGGAGGAGGAGGTTGAACCGGCGCGAGATGATCCTTCAACGTCACGTCAGCCTGGCGCAGAATCATAATCCACCGGCCGGTTTGATTTTTATGTGTTGCAGGCAACAAACAATTATTCTTTTGGGCATCAAAGCGCCTTGTAATAGGCTAGGTGAAATACTTTGATCTTCTGCCATCGTGCACTCCTACCTGATACTGTAATCCGGCATGATTGTTGCTATGCTTGCTTTATTTGCCTTGGTATTTCGTATAAATCCTGCCTTCTGCATTTTAAACACTTAAACATGTCCTGGCGGTTTACCGCCGGACGGGTTATGATATCCAATACAGAACCAGAATCCTCATAACCAAGGTTATAAAGTAATGAAATATGAAATATATCATACCTGTGATATTAAATCACTTTTGTTGGTTCACCAACTCGTTTAGTAAGGGTGAGAACCCAAACCTTGAGTATTGGAAAGTACCCACCGCATTGTGCTAGTGCGTAATAAGCCATGCCAGGTATTGATAAACACCGGATGATCATCCTGGTGACTTATAGTCAATGCCAGACCGGATTGAAAGATGTCGGTTCATAATTGATTATGTGCTAACAGCTGATAACTGTAAGCCATGCCGGGTTAAGAAACACCGGGTTGATGAAATGACATATAGTCTGGCCGGGTCAAGAGACGCCAGTTTACCTTAGAACTTTATCAAATAGAGATAAAACTTGCAAAAACAAAATCAAATAAAACTTGTAGTCGAGGCTTTTCGAGGGCTGCCAGGCCCAAATTCAAGGCTTTTCATGGGCTGCCAGGCCGCTGAGTTAAACCATTTGACAAAGCCTTTTAAGACGGGCCTCCAACTAACCAATCGTTGTTTTAACTTTGACAAGTTCAGGGTCTCTGTCAGAGTAACTTGTCAAACGTTCGGCGGGTCATGCCAAGATTACCTGGATAGGAGTGGCTAACTTGATGAAGGCAGGTTAACCCGGGGTTTTAGGTGAATACACCAGGCTTCCAAGCCGTGGGTCGATACCCAATTACAAGGGTCCATTCAAACTCTTTGTTACTTTACACAAAGAGCCCTCAAGTAACTTTGTGAGTTGTGCTCAATGGGTGCCTATGTTTGAGTTGTGCTGTTTGCAACAATACTCTCTTTGGCCCCTTTGGTGTGAAGCTCCCAAGCTGTATTGTGGCATGATAGCCGGTTTAATGGTCAAAACATGACATTGCTTTGTAAGCAGAAGCCCCCTTGTAACCAAGAAATATTGGAAGAACGATAGAGACCCTGCTTGTATCAAGGATGTCGGTTTATTATATTGATCATAATATATACATTGTCAAAATATGTACATAATGAGAGCCTATGACTCAGGTGTAGTAAGGCCGTAGAAGAGCGATATTCGATGGCTGATGGGTCTCCTCCTCCGATTTGCTTGAGTCTTTGTGCTCGCGAACATCGATGAGGTAGTATGATCCGTTGTGCAGAGTCTTGCTGACCACAAAAGGTCCTTCCCAAGGTGGGGATAACTTGTGCATATCGGTCTGATCCTGGATGAGCCGGAGCACTAAGTCGCCTTCTTGAAAGGTTCTTGTTCTAACCCGGCGGCTGTGATAACGCCGCAGGTCTTGATGATAAACCGCCGAATGAGCCAATGCCATGTCCCGTTTTTCATCTAACAGGTCTAGTGCTTCGTGACATGCTTGCTCGTTGTCTGCTTCAACATAATTGGCAACCCGAGGCGAGTTATGACGAATATCACTTGGGAGTACCGCTTCTGCCCCATAAACCATGAAGAAAGGTGTATAACCTGTAGATCGGTTTGGGCTGGTGTTTATGCTCCATAAGATAGATGGTAACTCTTCCACCCAAAAACCCGGCGTCCTCTTCAAAGGAACCATAAGCCGGGGTTTGATGCCCTTCAAGGTTTCCTGATTGGCTCTCTCAGCTTGACCATTAGATTGGGGGTGAGCCATCGATGCCACATCAAGCCGGATGTGCTCTCGTTGACAAAAGTCCTCCATCTCTCCCTTGGAGAGGTTCGTGCCATTATCTATGATAATACTATGTGGAAAGCCAAAACGGAATATCACTTTTTTGATGAATTGAACCACCATGGCTGCATCACACTTGCTCACTGGCTCCGCTTCAACCCATTTAGTAAACTTATCAACTGCCACCAACAGGTGGGTCTTCTTATCTTTGGATCGCTTGAAAGACCCTACCATGTCAAGCCCCCAAGTAGCAAACGGCCAGGTGATGGGAATCATCCGTAGCTCCTGAGCCGGAACGTGAGCTCGTCGTGAGAATTTCTAGCAACCTTCGCACCACCTGACTAGGTCGCATCCACATGAGCCGTCAGCCAATAGAAGCCATGACAAAACACTTTAGCAACCAAGGATTTTGAACCGGTGTGATGACCGCAGTCTCCCTCGTGGATTTCTCGTAGAATCTCACGGCCTTCTTCAGGAGAAACACAACGTTGGAACGCACCAGAAACACTGCAATGGTGTAACTCGCCGTTGTGAACAATCATGGACTTGGATCGCCGGACTATCTGTTTGGCCAAAACTGCATCTTCTAGTAACTCGCCCCCGTTCATGTATGCCAAGTATGGAACCGTCCAATCCGGAATAATGTGTAAAGCGGCCACCAACTGTGCCTCCAGATCAGGAATGGCGAGGTCCTCCTCTGTAGAAAACTGAACTGACGGGTTGTGCAAGACATCCAGGAAGGTATTGGGTGGCACCGGTTTACGCTGAGATCCCAGCTGGGTTAAAGCATCAGCTGCCTCATTTTTGCGTTGATCAATGTGCTCCACTTGATAACCCTTGAAGTGACCAACAACAATATCCACCTCTCGTCGGTAAGCTGCCATGAGTGGATCCTTGGAATCCCAAGTACCTGAAACTTGCTGGGCTACCAGATCCAAGTCTCCAAAGCATCATACTCGGCTTAAGTTCATTTCCTTAGCCACTCGAAGACCATGGAGAAAGGCTTCATACTCAGCTGCATTGTTAGTACAAGGGAACATTAAGCGAAGAACATAATGAATTTTATCACCTCGAGGGGAAGTAAGGACAACTCTAGCCCCTGAGCCCTCCAATTGCCTGGATCCATCAAAGTGAATAGTCCAATATGTACTGTCCGGTTTGTCCTCCGGTATCTGCAATTCTGTCCAATCATTGATGAAATCCACAAGGTCCTGGGATTTGATAGTTGTTCGAGGCATATACTTCAAACCGTGTGGTCCAAGCTCAATAGCCCACTTAGCAACCCGGCTAGTTGCCTCTCTGTTCTGGATTATATCCCCCAAAGGAGCAGAACTGACCACTGTGATGGGATGACCTTGAAAGTACTGCTTAAGCTTCCGACTTGCCATAAAAAACCCATATACCAGCTTCTGCCAATGCGGATATCTTTGTTTTGATTCAATGAACACTTCGCTGATATAATAAACTGGCCTTTGAACCAGGTACTCCTTCCCAGCCCCCTTGCGCTCCACCACAATAGCTACGCTGACAGCCCGGGCATTAGCAGCCACATATAACAATAGTGGCTCCTTATCAACTGAAGCGGCAAGAACCAGCGGTTCAGCCAACTGCTTCTTCAAATCCTCAAACGCCGCATCAGCAGCATCACTCCAGACAAAACTGTCTGTCTTCTTCAACATATTATACAAAGGGATCGCCTTTTCTCCCAACCTGCTGATAAACCAGCTCAAAGCCGCGATACGACCCGCCAAACATTGAACATCATTAATACATGCCGGTTTAGCCAGGGATGTGATAGCTTTGATCTTTTCCGGATTGGCCTCAATGCCCCGGTTGGACACCAAAAAGCCCAAGAGCTTGCCAGCCGGTACACCAAAGACACACTTAGCCGGATTAAGCATCATTTTATAAACTCTCAGATTATCAAAGATTTCTTGCAGATCAGTTATGAGTGTTTCTGCCTTCCTGGATTTCACAACAATATCATCCACATAGGCATGCACATTGCGCCCAATCTGAGTATGAAGACAATTCTGCACACAGCACTGATAAGTTGCCTGGGCACTCTTGAGCCCAAAGGGCATAGACACATAACAGAAGGCTCCAAAGGGAGTGATGAAAGTTGTCTTCTCCTGGTCCTTAACTGCCATCTTGATCTAGTGATAACCAGAATAAGCATCCAAGAAACTCAAACGCTCACAACCCGTCGTAGCATCAATGATTTGATCAATACGAGGGAGGGTAAAGGGATCAGCTGGGCAAGCTTTGTTCAAATCTGTGTAGTCCACACACATACGCCAAGTGCTGTTTTTCTTAAGTACCAGCACCGGATTAGCCAACCACTCTGGGTGAAACATTTCCACGATGAACCCTGCTGCCAATAGCCGGGCTACATCTTCACCAATGGCCTTGCGCTGCTCCTCATTAAAGCGGCGAAGAAACTGTTTGACCGCTTTGAACTTCGGATCAATATTAAGCGTGTGCTCAGCGAGTTCCCTCGGTACACCTGGCATGTCAGATGGCTTCCATGCAAAGATGTCCCAGTTCTCATGGATGAACTCGTTGAGCACGCTTTCCTATTTCGGATCCAAGTTGACGCTGATACTGAACTGCTTGGATGAATTGCCAGGAACAAAATCAACCAATTTAGTCTCATCAGCCGATTTAAACTTCAAAGCTCATGCTCTGTAGTTGGCTTCTTTAGAGAAGTCATGTGTGCCAGATCAACATTGTCCTTATAAAACTTCAACTCCTCCGTTGCACAAACCGATTCAGCATATGCCGCATCACCTTCCTCGCACTCCAGTGCAATCTTACGGCTATCATGAACCGTGATGGTCCCTTTATGACCTGGCATTTGAAGCTGTAGATAGACATAACACGACCTCGCCATGAATTTAGCATAAACCGGCCGTCCAAACAAGGCATGATACGCTCTGATCTTTACCACTTCAAAGGTCACCTTCTCGGATCTTGAATCATGATCATCTGCAAAGACCACCTCCAGAGCTATCTTACCAACTGGATAAGCGGATTTACCAGGCACCACTCCATGAAAGACGATGTTTGACGGTCTAAGGTTCTTATCTGTCGACCCATACACCGGAAGGTTTCATAATATAAGATATTGATACTGCTTCCTCCGTCCATAAGCACCTTGGTGAACTTATAACCTCCAACTTGCGGTGCAACCACGAAAGCTAGGTGGCCCGGATTGTCAACCCGGGGCGGATGACCCTCCCGACTCCAGACAATGGGTTGCTCAAACCAGCGTAGATAACGGGGCACTGCCGATTCAAGAGAGTTTACTGCCCTTTTATGGAGTTTCTGATCGCGCTTACACAAACTAGTAGTGAAGACATGATACTGTCTACCGTTTAACTGCTTTGGGTTGCTCTGATAACCCGACTGTTGCTGATTCCCCTGATTACTCTGCTGATTATGACCACCTTTGTTGTTCTGATTGATTAATTAGAAATCCTGAGCTTGAACCGCCACCACCGTAACCCGGCCCGTGAAATCCTGGACCGGAACCACCGGATAGACCCTGATCATACCAGAAGAGATTAGATTTTTTGAACTCCCTCATGATGTGACAATCCTTCCAGAGATGTGTGGCCGAAACCTCCTTTGTCCCGTGCTTTGGGCAGGGCTAGTTTAAGAAGCGTTCTAGATTAATGCCTCCACCGTGCTGGGGCGGTTTACCCTTACGGCGCTGCATATTGCCCTGCATACTGGTGTTAGCCACAAAATCTGAATTATACGCTTTACGCTTACCATTATTCCCGTGGCTTGCCTGGTTATGCTCTCCTTTTGAACCGGCATTCTTCTTTCCCTTCTCCTGCTTTTCTTCGTCAGAATCAGGGTCCTTGGTGTTATCAGAATCAGCATACTTAACCAGAGCCGCCATGAGTGTTCCCATATCATTGCAGTGACGCTTGGGCCGTCCCAACTTCATCTTCAGTGACTTAAACTGGCAATTACCTTCCAAGGTCACAATTGCTGTGTCCGGATTGATGCGGCCCGACGAATGCAAAATTTCTAAAAACCGGCGCACCCAATGGGTTGTTGATTCATTCTCTCCTTGGACACAAGCTGCCAGATCCACAATGGACATGGGATGCTTGCACGTATCCTTGAAGTTTGCTATAAACTTGGCCTTCAACTCATCCCATGAACTGATCGAGTTAACAGGAAGGCTCTTCAGCCAGGTATGAGCCGTTCCTTCTAACATCATGGTGAAGTATTTTGCACATGCCGCTTCATCCACATCTAACATCTCCATTGCCATCTCATAACTTTCAACCCATGCCTCAGGGGGCTGATCAGCGGTATAATTAGGTACTTTTCACGGACCCTTGAAATCCTTGGGCAGCCGCACATTACACAGAGCTGGGGTGAGGCACGGTACTCCCCAAGAGCTAAAAGCTAAACCACGCTCAACTGATACCGCTGGCTGAACCGGAGCGGGTTGATTCTGGTACTGCGTAGCCAACTGGGCTGCTAACTCTTCCTCGCGCCGTGCTCTGCCATTGTTCACCACATCCTGAGCATTCAAACCACCGTTTGCCGGATTAGGCCCCCGAGGGGTATCACGACGCCGCGCACTGCTTGACACGACTGGTTCGTCCATGTGCCTGCAATAACTTTTGCTCGGACGGGGTGTTGAATGTATTCTGTCTCGGCTATAGGAGTAAGCCTGCTGCTGCACAACAGCAGTTTGAAGAAGATCCCTGGCCCGCTGCGTCTCAATCGCCGCTAGTGAGTTACCCTCCATTGGAATAGCTGGCAAACGCGATGCTGTAGCGATCATGTTATCCAAAGGGCTAGAGAAGTGACCCGCTGGCGTTGTTACATATTGCGGCAGGTTGTCCGTCTGTCGAGGCGGGTCCATCACCCGTGGCTGATCCGGTGGCGCACCTAGTGCCTCGGTCCGATTTACTGCTGCCGGATTACTGGGCCCGGCTCCTGGCGTGTTGAAGAGATGCATACCCTCGTAAATCTGCGGCAGACGAGACCGGTACTTCCTTCTCATTACTTTGTTTGACGCGTTCTGATCCAACAGAAGCCGGTAATTCTGCGCCTGGATCTGTTGTGATTGGGCATCTAAAGCGGCCCGCTCTTCAGCCATCCTGGTCTCCTCAGCCGCCAAGTCTGCCTTGGCCTGAGTTATCTGATCCTTTAGCTTTGTAACATCCGCATTATGCTGAACTTGGGTCTCCAGGGTGACCGATGTGGTCAACAATGCTGTCAAGGCGTCTAGCAAACCGGCAAGAACTTGAACCGGCCGGCGCACCGGGCCTCCTGCCACGGCTGCCGATCCGGAGATCATTGCTGCTGTATATGAAGATTGCACGGTGGGTTGCGTACCGGCCATAAAGATTGCAACCCGGTTTGGTGGTTCAAAGGGGCCCGGTATACTATCGCCATCGGAATACCCCCCAATCCGGCCATCTTGTAACTGGTACAGCGACTCGGTTTGGCCAGTGGACAATTCTCCATCTGAGTAGATGGCTGTCTCACCGTCAGACACCGGTTCAGATTCCGCACCATGTATGAACCCTACGAAAGCACGCTTCATGGCGGGCTGAACCCAGGTAGGACTTGCACGCTGAGCCGTTTCGACGAGGTCGGTGGAGATGTCCGTCTCAAGGCCCGGTTCGCCGATCTTGCCGATGAAGACGTGAATTCCGCCAAAGGGGATGACGTCTACTATGCAACCTTCTTCTTGTAGATGTTGTTGGGCCTGCAAGTGCACAGGTTTGTAGGACAGTAGCAAATTTCCCTCAAGTGGATGACCTAAGGTTTATCAATCCGTGAGACGCGTAGGATGACGATGGTCTCTCTCAAGCAACCCTGCAACCAAATAACAAAGAGTCTCTTGTGTCCCCAACACACCCAATACAATGGTAAATTGTATAGGTGCACTAGTTCGGTGAAGAGCTAGTGATACAAGTGCAATAAGGATGGTAGATATAGGTTTTTGTAATCTGAAAATATAAAAAACAGCAAGGTAACAAGCAGTAAAAGTGAGCGTAAACGGTATTGCAATGCTAGGAAACAAGGCCTAGGATTCATACTTTCACTAGTGCAAGTTCTCTCAACAATAATAACATAGATAGATCATATAACAATCCCTCAACATGCAACAAAGAGTCACTCCAAAGCCACTAATAGCGGAGAACAAACATAGAGATTATGGTAGGGTACGAAACCACCTCAAAGTTATTCTTTCGGATCGATCTATTCAAGAGTTCGTACTAGAATAACACCTTAAGACACAAATCAACCAAAACCCTAATGTCACCTAGATACTCCATTGTCACCTCAAGTATCTGTGGGCATGATTATACGATATGCACCACACAATCTTAGATTCATCCAACCAACATAAAAGTACTTCAAAGAGTGCCCCAAAGTTTCTACCGGAGAGTCAAGAACGTGTGCTAACCCCTATGCATAGGTTCATGGGCAGAACCCGCAAGTTGGTCACCAAAACATACATCAAGTGGCACATGATATCCCATTGTCACCACAGATAAACACGGCAAGACATACATCAAGTGTTCTCATAAAAGACTCAATCCAATAAGATAACTTCAAAGGGGAAACTCAATTCATCACAAGAGAGTAGAAGGGGAGAAACATCATAAGATCCAACTACAATAGCAAAGCTCGGGATACATCAAGATCGTGCCATAGAGGGAACACGAGAGAGAGAGAGAGAGAGAGAGAGAGAGAGAGAGAGAGAGATCAAACACATAGCTACTGGTACATACCCTCAGCCCCGAAGGTGAACTACTCCCTCCTCGTCATGGAGAGTGACGGGATGATGAAGATGGCCACCGGTGATGGGTTCCCCCTCCGGCAGGGTGCCGGAACGGGCCCCCGAGAGGTTTTTGGTGGCTACAGAGGCTTGCGGCGGCGGAACTCCTGATCTAATCTCTGTTCTGGAAGTTTTAGGGTACGTAGGTATATATGGGTGCAAGGGGTACGTCGGTGGAGCTTCGGGGGCCCCATGAGGCAGGGGGCGCGCCCTAGGGGGTGGGCGCGCCCCCCACCTCGTGACCAGCTCTCATATCTTCTGACTTAGAGTCCAAGTCTATCCGGTGGCTTTCCTTCCAAAAATAACTTCTCCAGTTGATTTCATTCCGTTTTGACTCCGTCTGATATTCGTTTTCCTCGAAACATTGAAATAGGCACAAAATAGCAAATCTGGGCGGGGCCTCCGGTTAATAGGTTAGTCCCAAAAATAATATAAAAGTGGATAATAAAGCCCAATATTGCCCAAAATAGTAGATAAAGTAGCATGGAGCAATCAGAAATTATAGATACGTTGGAGACGTATCAAGCATCCCCAAGCTTAATTCCTGCTCGTCCTCGAGTAGGTAAATGATAAAAAGAGAATTTTTGATGCGGAGTGATACTTTGGCATAATTTCAATGTAAATCTTCTTAATTGTGGTATGAATATTCAGATCCGAATGAATACAAAATAAAAGTTCATATTGATAAAAGAAATAGTAATACTTCAAGCATACTAATCAAAGTAATCATGTCTTCTCAAAATAACATGGCAGAAGAAAGTTCATCCCTACAAAATCATATAGTTAGGCTATGCTTAATTTTCATCAAACAATGATGTTCCCAACTTCTATACCCCCGATGACAAGCCAAGAAATTGTTTCATACTTAAATAATTTCAAACTTTTTCAACCTTCACGCAATACATGAGCATGAGCCATGGATATAGCACTATGGGTGGAATAGAATATGATGATGGGGATTGTGTGGAGAAGACAAAAAAGGAGAAAGTCTCACATTGATGAGGATAATTAACAGGCTATGGAGATGCCCATCAATTGATGTCAACATGAGGAGTAGGGATTGCCATGCAACGGATGCACTAGAGCTATGAATGCTCAACAAAAGAAAACTAGTGGGTGTGCATCCAACTCGCTTGCTCATGAAGACCTAGGGCATTTGAGGAAGCCGATCGTAGGAATATACAAGCCTAGTTCTATAATGAAAAATTCCCACTAGTAAAAAAAGACAACTTATGAGAATCACTACATGAAGAACAAGGTGCTACTTTGAAGCACAATATATGAGACTCACTATAGAAGAACAAGGTGCTACTATGAAGCACAAGTGTGGAAAAAGAGATAGTAGCATTGCTCTTTTTATTTATTCTCTTTTCTTCTTTTTTCCCTCTTTGTTTGGGCCTTTTTTTGCCTTTCTTCTCTTTTTTTCTTTTTGGGCAATGCTCTAATAATGATGATCTTCACACTTCTATTGATTACTTACAACTCGAAACTTAGAACAAGATATGACTCTATATGAATGCCTCCGGCGGTGTACCGGGATGGTGCAATGAATCAAGAGTGACATGTATGAATTATGCATGGTGGCTATGCCACAAATATGATGTCAACTACATGATCATGCGATGGCAATATGACAAAAGTAAAGTATGTCATGATGATGATGAATGAAAATGTGGAAAGTTGCATGGCAATATATCTCGGAATGGCTATGGAAATGCCATAATAGGTAGGTATGGTGGCTGTTTTGAGGAAGATATAGGGAGGTTTATGTGTGATAGAGCGTATCATATCACGGGGTTTGGATGCACCGGCAAAGTTTGCACCAACTCTCAAGGTGAGAAAGGGCAATGCATGGTACTGAAGAGCCTAGCAAAGGCGGAAAGGTAAAAGTGCGTATAATCCATGGACTCAACATTAGTCAAAAGAACTCATATACTTATTGCAAAAATTTAGAAGTCATCAAAAACCAAGTACTACGCGCATGCTCCTAGGGGGATAGATTGGTAGGAAAAGACCATCGCTTGTCCCCGACCCCCACTCATAAGGATGCACAAGCCAGGTACACTTCATGTTTCAAATCTGTTACACAACTTTAACCATACGTGCATGCTATGGGACTTGCTAACTTCAACACAAGCATTCTTTAAATTCATAATCACCCAACTAGCATGACTTTAATATCACTACCTCCATATCTCAAAACAATTATCAAGCATCAAACTTTTCTTAGTATTCAACGCACTCAAAAGAAAGTTTCACATATCTTGAATACCAAGTATATTAGGATTTTAAGCAAATTACCATGCTCTTTAAGACTCTCAAAATAATATAAGTGAAGCATGAGAGTTCATTAATTTCTACAAAATAAATCCACCACCGTGCTCTAAAAGATATAAGTGAAGATCTATGTGAAGACTCTCCCATTTAATAATTTCAGATCTTGGTATTTTATTCAAACAGCAAGCAAAGCTAAATAAAATGACAATGCAAGGTTAGGACAACTCATGTGAAGAAGCAAAAACTTAGGCTCAACCGATATTAACCGATAGTTGTTGAAGAAGAAAGGTGGGATGCCTACCGGGGCATCCCCAAGCTGAGATGCTTGAGACTTCTTAAAGTATTATCTTGGGGTGCCTTGGGAATCCCCAATCTTGAACTTTTGTGTCTCCTTAATTCCTCTCATATCATGGTTTCTCTTTTTATCAAAAGCTTCATCCACACCAAATTCAACAAGAACTCGTGAGATAGGTTAGTATAAACCAATGCAAAACCTTATCATTTTCTACTGTAACAAATCACAAAAATTATTATTCTACATTTCATACTAAATGCCTCTTCATATTTAATACTCCTATCCTCAAATAGAATCATTAAACAGGCAAACATATGCAAACAATGCAACCATAACAGCAATCTGCCAAAACAGTATAGTCTGTAAAGAATGCAAGAGTATCAATACTTCCCTAACTCCAAAAATTATGAAATAAAATTCCCACTGTAGTAAAATTTATCAGAGCTCATCATGCAAAAGGTTTCAACATTATATCATTCTCTGACTTTTCTAGGGAATTTTTGCAACAGCGGTAAACTTTCTGTTTTCAAACAGCAACATGTATACTAGCAAAATAAGCATGCTAAAGGCTGTCCTTGACTTCTTTATTGAAACTAAAGATGCAAAACATCTAAATAACAGCAAGCAAATACTAACAAAAGAAAATGAAGCCCCAAGCAAAAAACATATCATGTGGTGAATAAAAATATAGCTCCAAGTAAAGTTACCGATGAACGGGGACGAAAAGAGGGGATGCCATCCGGGGCATCCCCAAACTTAGGCTCTTGGTTGTCCTTGAATATTACCTTGGGGTGCCTTGGGCATCCCCAAGATTAGGCTCTTTCCACTCCTTATTCCATAGTCCATCGAATCTTTACCCAAAACTTGAAAACTCCACAACACAAAACTCAACAGAAAACTCGTAAGCTCCATTAGTATAAGAAAATAGAACCACCACTTAGTTACTGTAATGAACTCATTCTAAATTCATAATGGTGTTATATCTACTGTATTCCAACTTATGTATGGTTCATACCACTTCATACTATCCATAGATGCATCAAAATAAGCAAACAACACATAGAAAACAGAATCTGTCAAAAAACGAACAGTCTGTAGTAATCTGTATCAAACGTATACTTCTGGAACTCCAAAAATCCTACCAAATTAGGAAGTCCTAAGCAATTTGTGTACCTATCCAGAGCAAAACGAATCAGATCAGAATCACGTTTCTGCGAATTAACAAAACTAATTTACTGGGTTCAGAAGTTTCTGATTTTCAGCAGGATCAACACAACTATCACCGTAAGCTATCCTAAAGGTCTTACTTGGCACTTTATTGAAACAAAACCTATAAAACATTATTAATATAGTAGCATAATCATGTGGACACACAAAAACAGTAAGGATAAATATTGGGTTGTCTCCCAACAAGTGCTTTTCTTTAATGCCTTTCTAGCTAGGCATGATGATGACAATGATGCTCACATAAAAGATAAGAATTGAAACATAGCGGGAGCATCATGAAGCATATGAATAGCACATTTAAGTCTATCACACTTCCTATGCATAGGGATTTTGTGAGCAAACAACTTATGGGAACAATAATTAGCTAGCATAGGAAAGTAAAACAAGCATAGCTTCAAAATTTCGAACAAATAGAGAGGAAACTTGACATTATTGCAATTCCTACAAGCATATATTCCTCCCTCATAATAATTTTCAGTAGCATAACGAATGAATTGAACAATATAACCAGCACCTAAAGCATTCTTTTCATGATCTACTAGCATAGACAATTTACTACTCTCGACATAAGCAAAATTCTTGTCATGAATAATAGTGGGAGCAAACTCAAGAAAGTAACTATCATGTGATTGAAAATTAAGATCAGGATGACAAGTTTCATGGTTGTCATTATTCTTTAAAGCATACGTGTCATCACAATAATCATCATAGATAGGAGGCATGCTCTCATCATAGTAAATTTGCTCATCAAAGCTTGGGGGACAAAAAATATCATCTTCATCAAACATAGCTTCCCCAAGCTTGTGGCTTTGCATATCATTAGCATCATGGATATTCAAGGAATTCATACTAACAACATGTCAATCATGCTCATCATTCACATATTTCATGCCAGGCATTCTATGTAGTTCTTCTTCTAGCACTTTGGCACAATTTTCCTTTCCATCATACTCACGAAAGATATTAAAAAGGTGAAGCGTATGAGACAAACTCAATTCCTTTTTTTTGTAATTTTCTTTTATAGACTAACTAGTGCTAAAACAAGAAACAAAATGATTTGATTGCAACATCTAAAGATATACCTTCACTTACCTAGCCTCCCCGGCAACGACGCTAGAAAAGATCTTGATGTCTACTATGCAACCTTCTTCTTGTAGACGTTGTTGGGCCTGCAAGTGCACAGGTTTGTAGGACAGTAGAAAATTTCCCTCAAGTGGATCACCTAAGGTTTATCAATCCGTGAGAGGCGTAGGATGAAGATGGTCTCTCTCAAGCAACCCTGCAACCAAATAACAAAGAGTCTCTTGTGTCCCCGACACACCCAATACAATGGTAAATTGTATAGGTGCACTAGTTCGGCGAAGAGATGGTGATACAAGTGCAATATGGATGGTAGATATAGGTTTTTGTAATCTGAAAATATAAAAACAGCAAGGTAACAAGCGGTAAAAGTGAGCGTAAACGGTATTGCAATGCTAGGAAACAAGGCCTAGTGTTCATACTTTCACTAGTGCAAGTTCTCTCAACAATAGTAACATAGATAGATCATATAAAAATCCCTCAACATGCAACAAAGAGTCACTCCAAAGCCATTAATAGCGGAGAACAAACGTAGAGATTATGGTAGGGTACGAAACCACCTCAAAGTTATTCTTTCGGATTGATCTATTCAAGAGTTAGTACTAGAATAACACCTTAAGACACAAATCAACCAAAACCCTAATGTCACCTAGATACTCCATTGTCACCTCAAGTATCCATGGGCATGATTATACGATATGCATCACACAATCTCAGATTCATCCAACCAACATAAAAGTACTTCAAAGAGTGCCCCAAAGTTTCTACCGGAGAGTCAAGAACGTGTGCCAACCCCTATGCATAGGTTCATGGGCGGAACCCGCAAGTTGGTCACCAAAACATACATCAAGTGGCACATGATTTCCCATTGTCACCATAGATAAACACAGCAAGACATACATCAAGTGTTCTCATAAAAGACTCAATCTGATAAGATAACTTCAAAGGGGAAACTCAATTAATCACAAGAGAGTAGAGGGGGAGAAACATCATAAGATCCAACTACAATAGCAAAGCTCGGGATACATCAAGATTGTGCCATAGAGGGAACACGAGAGGGAACACGAGAGGGAACACGAGAGAGAGAGAGAGAGAGAGAGAGAGAGAGAGAGAGAGAGAGAGAGAGAGAGATCAAAAACATAGCTACTGGTACATACCCTCAGCCCCGAGGGTGAACTACTCCCTACTCGTCATGGAGAGCGCCGGGATGATGAAGATGCGGTGATGGGTTCCCCCTCCGGAAGGGTGCCGGAACGGGCCCCCGAGAGGTTTTTGGTGGCTACAGAGGCTTGCGGCGGCGGAACTCCTGATCTAACCTTTGTTCTGGAAGTTTTAGGGTACGTAGGTATATATGGGTGCAAGGGGTACGTCGGTGGAGCTTCAGGGGCCCCAAGAGGCAGGGGGCGTGCCCTAGGGGGGTGGGCGTGCCCCCCACCCTCGTGACCAGCTCCCGTATCTTCTGACGCAGAGTCCAAGTCTATCCGGTGGCTTTCCTTTCAAAAATAACTTCTCTAGTTGATTTCGTTCCGTTTTGACTCCGTGTGATATTCCTTTTCCTCTAAACACTGAAATAGGCATAAAACAGGAAATCTGGGTTGGGCCTCCGGTTAATAGGTTAGTCCCAAAAATAATATAAAAGTGGATAATAAATCCCAATATTGCCCAAAATAGTAGATAAAGTAGCATGGAGCAATCAAAAAATATAGATACGTTGGAGACGTATCAGGGGACCCGGTACCCGTACTCGGTTGAGCCGGCCTCGGGGCCCCACCCTGCGTCGTCGATGTAGAGCTTGCCACGACGACTCTTGGTCATCCGGCCAACCGCGTACCCTTTGAGCCCTTCAAAGTTGCCCTTTAAGAACTCAAAACCATCGTGCGATAGCCCCACGGTGGGCGCCAACTATCGTGGAATTAACACGTTAGATGTCCTAGCAGAAGGACTTAGTCGTGGAGCCACCGCAACGAGATTAGCTTAAAGGGGTTAAACCGGAACAAGGGACACGAGAGTTTTATACTAGTTCGGCCCCTTACGATGAAGGTAAAAGCCTACGTCTAGTTGTGATGGGATTATTGGGGTTTTGATGATCAGGGAGCGAATACGCTTTGCCTGAGTCTCGAGTTGTTGTTTCTTGTCCCTAAACTGCCGCCGGGTCATCTCTTTATATACACAAGTTGACGCCCGGCCGGTTTACAAAGTTCCGAGGCCGGCTAATACAAGTGTCCGGCTCGGTCTCTTCCTTTCCCTGTCTTACAATAAAAGTTAGATAACTATGGCGGTTTAAAACTATGGGCCCTATTCCGCCATTGGGCTCTGGGCCTCTTAAGCTTTAATAGTAGAGTTCCATCTTCTTTACCTTCATGGGCTTCAATATGGATGAGCGTGAACCGGCCCCTCCTGGGCGGTTTACACTCAATAGTTATATCCTCAACATATATGGTTTCTTCTCTCTCTTTGATTCTCAATACCATGTTCTCCTCGATGTTCTTGGAGATCTATTCGATGTAATACCTTTTTGCAATGTGTTTGCCGAGATCCGATGAATTGTGGATTTATGATCAGCTTATCTATGAATATTATTTGAATCTCCTCTGAATTCTTATATGCATGATTTGATATCTTTGCAAGTCTCTTAAAACTATCGATTTGGTTTGGCCAACTAGATTGGTTTTTCTTGCAATCAGAGAAGTGCTTAGCTTTGGGTTCAATCTTGCGGTGCTCGATCCTAGTGACAGAAGGGGAACCAACACGTATTCTATTGTTACCATCAAGGATAACAACATGGTGTTTTCATCATATTGCTTGAGTTTATCCCGCTACATCATGTCATCTTACTTAAAGCGTTACTCTGTTCTTATGAACTTAGTATTCTAGATGCAGGAAGGAGTCGGTCGATGTGTGGAGTAATAGTAGTAGATGCAGACAGGAGTCAGTCTACTTGACACGGACGTGATGCTTATATTCATGATCATTGCCTTAGATATCATCATAACTTTGCGTTTTTCTATCAATTGCTCTATAGTTATTTGTTCACCCACCGTAATATTTTCTATCTTGAGAGAAGTCTCTAGTGAAACCTATGGTCCCGGGTCTATTTTCCAACATATAACTTTCCGATCTACAATTTTAGTTTCCAATTTACTTCCTTTGCAATCTTTTACTTTCCGATCTATAAACCAAAAATATTAACTTTACCGTTTATCCATCTCTATCAGATCTCACTTTGCAAATAACCGTGAAGGGATTGACAACCCCTTTATTGCGTTGGGTGCAAGTTGGTGTATGTTTGTGCAGGTATTCAGTGACTTGTTTGTTGTATCCTACTGGATTGATACCTTAGTCCTCAAAACTGAGGGAAATACTTACTCTACTTTGTTGCATCACCAGTTCCTCTTCAAGGGAAAAACCAACGCAAGCTCAAGAGGTAGCATTTCCCATCATATTTTTTAGGTAGCTCTGGTGTGAAGACGCGGGTAGACGGCTAGCAGACTTGCCGCAACTCACGAGTGATGGCGGGGCACCCAACCTAGAAAGGTCAGTACTCGCCAGCATCGGGTGTAGGCTCTTCATCGTCTAGACCGTTGTGTTTCTTGGATTGACGCCATGCTTCATGGCGTCTCTCTATACTGATGCATGCATCTTCCTTCCGCCGGTCTTCCAAAGCTCGCCGCTGATCACGACGGGTTTGCGGGCCAGACAAGGCCATCAACGTCTCATCGAGCTTGTTGACGCGCTGGTCTTGCTGTGGCCACCCCTGGGTCTGCTATCATGTAGGGGATTGCACTATGACTGTGGCTCGCTCAACATGACCACTAGCCTGGGCTATGGCGATTGTTCGCGGAAGCCGTGATGACTCTGCATGTTGTGATTTTGCAGCTTCAGTGACGCCGATTGAACTCTAGATGGTGGCTCTCCACACATCCATTTGATCAGCTGTTGGTGGGAGTCTTAGTAGGAGTTGGGCTCGTGCCATGGCTTCCTTAGCCGTGCTCGGCATAGATGACAAGGTAGACCATGACATCGCTCGACTCCTGGTGGTCCCAGCATGAGTGTCATCGCGTTCTTGTCATCGCGGATCGGTTGCCAAGGCGGTTTGGTGATGATGAGGCCGCACTTGGGAGCCAGCGGCCTTGTCCAATGGCTCGCCTTGCCTATAATGCACTGGGCCATGAGTGCGTCCAGTGGCATGCGCCCACGATGGGCGGAACTAGAGGGTCGTGGCTTGCACCAGAGTGGGTGCCACTACGATGGTATGCCTGCCGGTGCGGTGGGGAGGTCGAGAGTGGCTACCCCCCCCCCCACACACACACAGCTTCCTGGTCAAGCTCGCCTGGATGTTGTTAATGAGGCCCGTCTCCGGCGTTTCCGGTCATCTTCGACTATGGGGGACACGAAGACGGCGCCGTCTGCGCTGGTCGTGATGCCCGCAGTACCACCTCACCCAACACCGCCATGGTGCCGGCAGCATCCGCGACTACATGTGCAGGGGCCTTCGAAGTGGAAGGATGCACTGTTGCGCCAGATTTCTTCTTGGGCGCCATTATGAAGAAACTGACGATGAAGAAGACGATGATGAAGATTGACGCGTTGTTCACAACTTCGGGTTTGCACAAGAAATCCCCCCTCCCTGGCGCGCCAAACATGTCGTGGTTTGACACGATCACCTATGGGCCCATGGGCCCCTTGTGGTTCGGCGAGGGGGAGATCACATTGCACAAAGAGCGGAAGCCATGGGGGCAGCATGACAACGATGACGCTAAAGATTTTTACCCAGGTTTGGGCCGCCGTGAGGCATAAAACCCTACTCCTGCCTTTGGTGGATTGGATGGTGGAACACAACAGCACGCAGCGCTCAAGGCCGACAAGGTGACCTCAGGGGAAGCACCTATGCGCATACAAGTATGACGGGGTCCGAAATCCCTTTCTGTGTTGCCTTGGAGCTCCTTTTATAGCTCAAGGGGTAACCACAGTTGCAAAACAGTCATTATCCTGTGATTAGATAGGTAACAGTGCTATCATACCTAACTCTGGCAGTTAGGACAAAGTGCATTAAATGCACTGGTAGGTGTCATGTGGAGGGTGAAGCTCGGGAAGCCTGTCGTGCCGCTTAGTCATCTTCTGCTTATTTTTTTGACACGCCCCCTGGATGGGTGTCATGTGGAGATAATCTGTCTTCCAGCGGGCCGCCACATGCTTAGCAGAGCCCACTTAATCATCTTGGAGGCTCGACATCGCATTGATAAGTGACTTGCCTCGCTGTACGGTGGAGCGGTGGAGCCTTGGCGGGATTTCTTGCCCTTGACAGTCCCGGCTAGCCTGCCGGGGTGATCTTGGACTTGTCTCTTGGGGTGGTCTCAGCCTGACTAGGCGCTCCTGCGCGACAAGGGAGGCTTTCACAAGCACGTAGTGCTTTGAAACCAAATATGTTACCTACAATGGAAGTAAACATGGTGATACCTTGCTGTCCTGCATGTTAACTTCGTCTTCTTGATTCGCTCCTTGATCTCACGAAGAGCGGTATGTCTGGTTTGGTCTTGCTTCTATATGTTAGTTTTGGATATAGGGTGCTAGCTTGCCTGTATATAAGTCCGCGCAACAGACGTGAATGTTCGTTGAAGCTGGGCTGGATTTGGAAGCAGGGGTGCGAGGCATGGTCGGTGTTCTTTTTTCAGTTGTGTGGAGATAACGGAGAGTAAGCAATGCCTAGGCTGTGCCACATGCGGGACCATCCCCAGTCAAAGAGGACATGCACATCTCCGAGTAACAAAGGTGATGCGCATGAAGGCTCACATGTCATTCACAATAGATCAACTGATAGCCTGAGCGTTGGCTAAGTTCGCCCGGCATAAACTTGAAGGAGATACATTTCAAATCAAAGAAATCCCTATAGATGTGCACTTGCTTCCCACTATCCTTGCCAATAGAAGGAACACAAATGAGAGATGGAGATGCATAAATAGCAAGATCAGGACATGATTACTGCATGATGGTATTGCGAACTTGGAAGGAGAGAGGCAGATAGACCAGATCTAGGACTCCGATGGTGCGGCAGTAGAATATGCACCATTGTAGTGCCAGGTACTGAGTCGCGGCTCTTCCTCCTCGATGTCGGTTGCGCACACAACCTAGCTGCCGCTGCGCCCACCAAGGCAATCCAATCTATCCACTATCGCTCGTCATCGTTTGCGCCTCTAGACTTACACAGGCAACCCTTTTGCTGTCACTTCCTTGGGGCCGCTTCACACAATGGAGAGGAGCAGAGGATGGGAGAGGTGGAGCCGAGCCCAACCGTCTTTCTCGCCAGCCTCCTGGTGCGGCTGCTACTAGCCTCCACCCATAGACGAAGACAATGATGCCGGTGGCCGTTCATAAAGAAGGGGGAAAAGCTGGGGAATGATCCAGTGTCATGACGGGAGGAAAGGAGGTGAATCGGAAGGGATACTAGGAAGGGTTGTGGGCTGCGGTAGCAGTGTGTGACGTCCCCGACTCAATCGTGCACTAATCATACACGTAAATGTGCAAGATCAAGATCAGAGACTCATGGGAAGATATCACAACACAACTCTAGGCACATATTCAAACATAAAGCTTTATAGTACAAGCCAGGGCCACGAAGGCTCGAATACATAAGTCGGCGGAAGCAACAACATCTGAGTGCAGACATAAGATAAACAAATTTTCCTTAAGAAGTCTGAGAAAAATAACTACACCTAGATCCAAAAGGCGCAGGTCTCATGCCTGGGAGCCTCCTATCTACTCTTGGTCGTCGATGGTCTCCACATAGTAGTAGGCTCTGTCGGGGTAGTAGTAGTCATCGGCAGGATAAGTTGGCTCCTAGGCTCGTCATCTGATCGCAGCAATCGGGTAGAGGAAAAAAGGGGTAGCAATGCAACCATGAGTACTCATCCAAAGTACTCGCAGGACTTACATCGGATCTATACTAAGTATGTATCAGTATGAAAGTAATGGGGCCATATATTTGGACTATACTACAGAAATGTCAGAATAGAGGGGAAGTCCTAGCCTATCGAAGACTAGCATCTTGCAGCGTCTTCCAGCATTAGAAGAGAGCAGATTAGCATATCATAAAGTAGTAAGTATGTTGTAGTAACGCCTAGAGATCCTTCCTCGACTCCCTGTGAGAAAGCAATCCTGTAGCCATCATATCCATTTAGTGTCTCAAGTATCCAACGTGCTCGATTAACTCCGGCCAAACACACTTTTCTAGGTCATGGCCGGCCTTGGTTGATCGACACACCGTAGTCCTACCTAGCCTCAACAGATAGGCCAGCACACTGGTCTACATCCTAAATGCGAAGGAGTCACGGGCTAATCATCCTTTGCAATCCTACACGTTGTGAGGACGGTTGGGATCAGTCTTGTCTACCTCTTTATACAAAGAACCTGCTTATGCGGACCACCCGGGCGCGTGCCACTCAACTGGTGACGTCTGAGAGCTTTCGGAAGAACCGTATAACACCGAGTGGCCATACTTATTCCCTCATGGTGGTTAGTGCAAAAAGGTCATAGGCCTAAGTAGACCACATATCCAAACCCGTTAGTGTCTTGGGAGCAGGCGGAGACAATCAGTGATCACGTCGCCCCATCTCATGGACTTACGGCAAGGGTTGCTACTTCTTGAGCTTGGTTGGTTTTTCCCTTGAAGAGGAAAGGGTGATGCAGGAAAGTAGAGATAAGTATTTACCTCAGTTACGAACCAAGGTATCAATCTAGTAGGAGGTACAAGCAAGTCTCCAATAGTTGCACCTACACAACAAATACTTGCACCCAACGCGAAAAAGGGGTTGTCAATCCCTTTACGGTTAATTGCAAGTATGAGATATGATAGAGATAGGTATAAATGATAAATAAAAAGGCAAAATAAAGTAAAGGGAAATAAATTGCAGCAAAGGTATTTATGTATTTTTGGTTTTATAGATCTGAAAATATACGATGAGAAATAGACTCGGGGGGCATAGTTTTCACTAGAGGCTTCTCTCTTGAAAGAACGCATATGGTGGGTAAACAAATTATTGTTGAGCAATTGATAGAAAAGCACAAATTACGATGATATCTAAGGCAATGATCATGAATGTAGGCATCACGTCTGTGACAAGTATACCGACTCCTGCGTACATCTACTACTATTACTCCACCCATCGGCCACTATCCAGCATGCATCTTGTGTATTAAGTTAACAAGAACGGAGTAACGCCTAAGCAAGATGACATGATGTTGAGGGATAGATCCAATCAATATGGTAAAAAACCGATTTCTTTTTCCTTAATGGCAACAATACAAATACGTGCCTCGCTACCCGTACTGTCACTAGGTATGGACACTGCAAGATTGAACCCAAAACAAAGCACCTTTCCCATTGCAAGATAGATCAATCTAGTTGGCCAAACCAAATCAATAGATCGAAGAGAAATACAAAGCTCTCTTAATCATGCATAACAGAGTTCAGAGAAGACTCAAATAATATTCACAGATAATCTAATCATAAATCCACAATTCATTGGATCTCAACAAACACACCATAAAGGAAGATTACATCAAATAGAACTCCAAGAACATCGAGGAGAACATTGTATTGAAGAACAAAGAGAGAGAAGAAGCCATCTAGCTACTAGATATGGACCCGTAGGTTTGTGGTAAACTACTCACACATCATCGGTAAGGCAGCAAGGTTGGTGTAGAGGCCCTCCGTGATTGAATCCCCCTCCGGCAGAGTACCGGAAAAGGCCCCAAGATGGGATCTCATGATAACAGAAGCTTGCGGTGGCGAAAAAGTATTTTTGGTGTGCCCTCTGCTATACGGGGAATATTTGGGTATTTATGGAGCTGGAAATAGGGTTAGTCGAGTCCCGAGGGGCCCACAAGCATGGGGGGGCGCCCCTCCTAGGGCACGCCCTACGAGCTTGTGGCTCCCTTGTGGCCCCTCTGGCCTCCTTCTGAAGCTTCATGGTTGTCTTCTGGTCCAAGAAAAATCCTCAAAAAGTTATGTTATGTTGGACTACATTTGGTATTGATTTTCTATAAATGATGAAAATAAGGAAAAAAACAGCAAGTGGCACTTGGCACTATGTTAAGGTTAGTCCCAAAAAATGATATAAAATAGCATATTAATGCGTATGAAACATCCAAGGTAGATAATATAATAGCATGGAACAATAAAAAATTATAGATATGTTGGAGACGTATCAAGCATCCCCAATATTAATTCCTACTCGTCCTCGAGTAGGTAAATGATAAAAACAAAAAAAATATGTGGAATGCTACCTAACATGTTTATCAATGTAATTTTTCTTATTGTGGCATGAATATTCAGATCCATAAGATTCAAAAAAAAGTTTAATATTGACATAAAAACAATAACACTTCAAGCATACTAATAAAGTAATCATGACTTCTCAAAATATCATGGCTAAAGAAATTTATCCCTACAAAATCCTATAATCTTGTCCTGCTCTATCTTCATCACACAAAGTATTTATCATGCACAACCCCGATGACAAGCCAATCAATTGTTTCATACTTTTAATGTTCTCAACCTTTTTCAACTTTCAAGCAGTACATGAGCATGAGCCATGGACATAACACTATAGGTGGAATAGAATATGGTGGGCGATTTGAGGAGAAGACGAAAAGGAGAAAGTCTCAAATCAACTAGGCAAATTAATGGGCTATGGAGATGCCCATCAATTGATATCGATGCAAGTGAGTAGGGATTGCCATGCAACGGATGCACTAGAGCTATAAGTGTATGAAAGCTCAAAAGAAAACTAAGTGGGTGTGCATCCAACTTGCTTGCTCATGAAGACGTAGGGCAATTTGAGCAAGCCCATCATTGGAATATACAAGCCAAGTTCTATAATGAAAAATTCCCACTAGTATATGAAAGTGATAAAATAGGAGACTCTCTATGATGAAGAACATGGTGCTACTTTGAAGCACAAGTGTGGAAAAGGATAATAACATTGTCCATTCTCTCTTTTTCTCTCTTTTTCTTTTCTTTTTTTCTCTTTTTTTTATTTTTGGGCTCTTTGGCCTCTTTTGTTTACTTTGGGCTCTTTGGCCTTTTTTTTATTTTAAGTCCAGAGTCTCATCCCAACTTGTGAGGGAATCATAGATTCCATCATCCTTTCCTCATATGGGACAATGCTCTAATAATGATGATCATCACACTTTTATTTACTTACAACTCAAGAATTACAACTCGATACTAGAAGAAGTATATGCCTTTATGTGAATGCCTCCGGTGGTGTACAAGGATGTGCAATGATGTAGCGGGACATGTATAAAAAATATGAATGGTGGCCAAACCACAAATACAATCATGCAAAACAATATGGCATTGATGGTATGTGTCATAATAAATGGAATGGTGGAAGTTGCATGGTAATATATGTCGGAATGGCTATGGAAATGCCATAATATGTAGGTATGGTGGCTGTTTTGAGGAAGATATATGGTGGGTTAGTGCACTAGTGAAAGTTACACGGTACTAGAGAGGCTAGCAATGGTGGAAGGGTGAGAGTGCATATAATTCATGGACTCAACATTAGTCATATAGAACTCACATACTTATTGCAAAAATTTATTAGCCATCAAAGCAAAGTACTAATACGTATGATGCTGGGGAGATAGATTGGTAGGAAAAGACCATCGCTCGTCCCCGACTGCCACTCATAAGGAAGACAATACAAAATAAATCATGCTCGAACTTTATCACATAACAAGAGACCATGCATGCATGCTTCGGGAATCACAAACCTTAACACAAATATTCTTACTAATCCACAATTACTCTCTAGAATGACTCTAATATCACCATATTTATATCTCAAAGCAAATGCAAGGAATCAAACTTTTAATATATTCAATGCTCTTCATGAAAGTTTTTATTATATCCCTCTTGGATACCCATCATATTAGGACTAAATTAATAACCTAAGCAAATTGCCAACTATTTTTAAGACTCTAAAAATAATATAAGTCAAGCATGATAGTTCATATTTCTACAAAATAAAACCACCGCCGTACTCTAAAAAAGATATAAGTGAAGCACTAGAGCAACCCTAGCTCAAAAGATATAAGTGAAGCACTAGAGCAACTACCTAGCTCAAAAGATATAAGTGAAGAACATAGAGTATTCTCATAAAGTCATGATTAATGTGTGTCCCTCTCAGAAGGTGTGTACATCAAGGATGATTGTGGAAAACTAAAAAACAAAGACTCATATAATACAAGATGCTCCAAGCAAAACACATATCACGTGGTGAATAAAAATATAGCCTCAAGTAAATTTACCGATGGATTGAAGACAAAACAGGGGATGCCATCCAGGGCATCCCCAAGCTTAGATCCTTGGTTTTCCTTGAATATTACCTTGGGGTGCCTTGGGCATCCCCATGCTTAGGCTCTTGTCACTCCTTTTTCCGTAGTCCATCAAATATTTACCCCAAAACTTGAAAACTTCACAACGCAAAACTCAATAAAAAACTCGTGAGACCCGTTAGTATGATAAAACAAATCTCTACTTTTATGGACTGTTTGAACTCATTCCAGTTTCAATTTGCATAATATCTACTATATTCTAACTTCTCCATGGTTCATGCCCCCCGATACTACCCATAGATTCATCAAAATAAGCAAACAACACAAAAATAGAATCGGTCAAAAATAGAATAGTCTGTAAAGACCAGAATTATAGTCATACTTTTGTAACTCCAAAAATTGTGAAAAATTAATACAACAGAGGAAATTCATATATAAATCTTGTGTAAAAATCAGAGTTTTTACACACTAGTGAATTTTAACAATTCTTTTACTGGACGCAAAAGTTTTTGTTTTCAAAATCAAATCAACGATATACCAAACTAACCCAAAGGTCTTAATTGGCTCAAACACTAATTAAAACACTAAAACACAATCAAAACAGTATAATAATTGTGTGTATATTGAAAAAACATAAGAAAAAATTGGATTGCCTCCCAACAAGCTCTATTGTTTTACGCCCCTAGCTAAGCATAATGCATAGATGTAGGTATTGTCATCTTTGGTATGCAATCCATAAGTAGCCCTTATAATAGATTCATATGGCAACTTAATTTTCTTTCTAGGAAAGTGTTCCATTCCCTTCCTTAACCAAAATGGAAATCTAATGTTTCCTTCTTTTGTATCAATAATGGCACCAATCGTTTTAAGGAAAGGTCTACCAAAAATAATAGGGCTTGTAGGATTGCAATATATACCAAGCACAACAAAATCTAGGGGCACATAATTCCTATTTGAAACAATAATAACATCATTAATCCTTCCAATAGGTTTCTTAATAGTGGAATCCACTAAGTGCAAATTCAAAGAATAGTCATCAAGTTTATGGAAACCTAGCACATCACACAAAGTTTTTTGAATAGTGGAAATGCTAGCACCCAAATCACACAAAGCATTGCACTCATAATCGTTAATATTAATTTAATAGTAGGTTCCCATTCACCATAGAGGTTTCTAGGGATTGAAACTTCCAACTCAAGTTTTTCCTCAAAAAATTTCATCACAGCATCCATGATATGTTTAGTAAAAGCTTAATTTTGGTTATAAGCATGAGGTGAATTAAACATGGATTGCAACAAGGAAATACAATCTATTAAAGAACAATTATCATAATTAAATTCCTTGAAATCCAAAAGAGCCAGTTCATCGCTACCTAAAGTTTTGACCTCGTCAATCCCACTTTTATCAATTTTTCATTAAGATCTTCACCCTCCAAATTATTGGGACGCCTTCTAGCTAAAATTGAGTCATCTCCAGTCCCTTCTTTATCAAGTTTTATATTAGCAAACAAAGATTCAATAGGAGTCACACCAAACACTTTAAGATCTTCATCATTATTATCACGAAAACTAGAAGACCATGCTTTTTTCAAACCAATCTCTCTTAGCATGCATCCTAGCGGTTCTCTCCCTACTTTCATTAATAGAAATTTTAATAGCTTTCAGAGACTCATTAATATCAAGCTTGGGTGGCATAGATCTAATCTTAAAGGAATCAATCTCATGAGAAATTCTATCAACGTTTCTAGTGAAATCATCAATCTTAAGCAAAAAAAATTCTACAATAGCATTGAAAGTATTTTGGGAATTAATGAAATATTTAATATTATTCTCAATATCAGTGGTTATCTTATTATAATTTCAATAAGAATTGTTGTAGGAATTACCATAATTATTAGAGGAATTACTAGGAAAAGGCCAAGGGTTGAAATTGCCTCTATACAATTTATTACCAAAATTGTTCCTACCAACAAAATTCACATCCATAGATTCATTATTATTATCAATAAAAGTAGACAAAGGCATATCATTAGGATCAATAGGAGCACTCTTTCTAGCAATCAATTTCATAAGTTCCTCCATCGTTCCACTCAAAGTATTAATTTCTTCAATCGCATGCACTTTTTTACTAGTAGACGATCTTTCGGTATGCCATTTAGAGTAATTTTCCATAATATTATCTAGGAGTTTAGTATCTTATCCTAATGTGATTTACATAAAAGTACGACCTGCGGCGGAATCTAAAACATTTATACATGCAAAATTCAATCCGGCAAATTTTTTTGTATGATCATCCATAAACTTAAACCATGAGTAGGGCAATTTCTTATCATCAATTTCATCCTCTCCCAAGATTGTGCAACATGTTCATGATCAAGTTTCTTAAAGTTCATTATATCGTTCCTAAGGGAGATGATCTTAGTGGGAGGAAAATACTTTGAAATAAAAAGCATCTTTACACTTATTCCATGAATCAATACTATTTTTAGGCAAAGATAAAAACCAAGTTTTAGCACAATCTAAGAGTGAGAACGGAAATAGCTTCAATTTAACAATATCATAATCCACATCTTTTTTCTTTTGCATATCACACAATTCAATGAAAGTATTTAGATGGGATGCAACGTCTTCATTAGGACTATCAGAAAATTGTTCTTTCATAACAAGATTCAACAAAGCGGCATTAATTTCATAAGATTCGACACTAGTGGCGGGAGCAATCATAGTACTAATAAGACCATTATTATTAGTGTTGTAAAGTCACACAACTTGGTATTTTCTTGAGATATCTTGACCAAGCAAGCAATCTAACACACAAGCAAACAAAAAGCAAATGAAAAGACAAGCGGAAAGAAGGCGAATAAAAAGGCAAATATTTTTTTGTTTTTCTGAAAACGTTTTATGAGTGGGGGAGAGGAAAACGAGAGGCAAATGGCAAATAATGTAAGTGCAAGAGATGAGAGTTTATGATAGGTACTTGGTAGGCTTGATGTAGAATCTCCCGGCAATGGTGCCAGAAATTCTTCCTGCTACTTCTTGCGCTTGCGTTGGTTTTTGTTGGTGCAATGATAGGCCCCTTATGTTTTAGAGTTTGTTGACATAAATAGTATGGAACTTATCTGTTTGATTGTGCACATAGAGTAACAGGTCCCTGAGAGATCGAGGAGTTTGATGCAAACGATGGAGATAATCTCCCTGCCTTGCAGCAAAGGTTATCACCGAAGATGATGTTAAACAAGAGTGACCCCTAAAAATTACTGAAGTTCAAGCAATTGGTTCGGTGTCTGTTCAAAGAATATGACTGTGCTTGAGGAAGAATGAAGACAAGTGAAGACGTAGCATTTATTTTGTTGTCCTTCTTCTTTCATTGAGTCATAGGACCACCATACTATTAAGAGGGGTGTAGCGTTCAAAACTTTGATTCTATGATGCTGAACTGAAATCCTATGAAATTTGTGAGAGAAATCTCTTTGTGATCTGAGCAAATACTTGCCAGCAAGAGACTGCGATCTTCTTTGATGCGAGAGATTTTTCTCAGGCCGAGGAGTTACCATTACTTGTTCCTCAAGTAATGTTGTTGTTGCTCGAAAATTCGATCATTGCGAACGTGTTGGTTCGCCATTGGCTGGACCGCGTGTCCAAAATGGTCACTTCCCATCCGGGAAGGCTGTGGCTATAAATAGGCACCCCATGCCAGCTTTGTCCGGTGGCTGCTCCGTTTGATTCTGAGAAGATTGTTGAGCAACCCACTCTCTGAGTGATTTGAGTTTAAAATCCATCGAGAGAAAACCCCTAGAACCGAAGAATTAGATAGTGGTTAGCATCACCCGAATCAAAATCCAGTATGCTCCGCCATTACTCTTGAGAGCTGCAAACACTCTAGATGGTTAGGTGTCAATTTCTCTAGAGACCAAGAGTGATTGTGGTTCTCCAAGAAGAAGTCTGTGAAGGTACGGAGATCGCATTCAAGTATCTACCACGAGTAATTGGCATCAGTTGATGAATCGATTGCCGAGGAGAATAGGGTGAAGAGAGTTTATCTTCCTTGTTAAGTCACAACCCCTCCAACCAGACGTAGTCCTTGTGCAGAAGGACAAACTGGTGGAACAAATACCATGTCTCCATCGATCACCACTGGTTACTGCTATTGCCATGTTTTCATTCTACGTTTTTCCATCATCTGATTTGTCTCGATGCATGTCTATTTCCTTTCGGTACTTAGTTTTAGCTCACTGGAGTTTGTTTTCATTCGTTTTCGCTACTGGGTTCTAAAAGATTTGAGTTTTCCAAAGGAAATTTAAAACTCCCATTCACCCCCTATGGTAGACATACTTTGTTCCTACAATTGGTATCAGAGCAAGGTACTCCTTGACTCTGCTCATTTTAGTCTAACAACTTTGGAGTTTAAGTATGTCTTCAGTGAACTACAAATCAGATCTTAAGATTCCCATATTCGATCGGACGGACTACCCCTTCTGGAAGGAGAAGATGAAGATTCGTCTCCGAGCAATAGATGATGATATGTGGAATGTGGTGTAGTTTGGGTTCACAATAATTGTAGCTCAAGTCCCCACCGACGAAGAAAATAAGCTAATTCAACTGGATGCTCAACCCAAAGATGAGATTGGTGGTCATCTCAATCAAGCACAATTTCTTTGCTATTGCTAGTGTGAAACTGTGAAGGAATTGTGGGATGTACTCGAGAAGATAAATGAAGGAGTTTCACCTCAGAAAGAAGCTTGAAATGATTCTCTTCGAGCAAAATTCAATCACCTCAAGCACATTGGAATGAAAGCTGTCAGCAAACCTTTGACCATCTCAGTGACATGGCAAATGAACTTCAAGGTCTCGGCGCCAAAGACATCACTAACCATGAGGTTATGAAGAAACTGGTCCGATCACCTGATAGTTCATTCCACACTCTTGTCTTGATGATTCGCGAACGTCTTGCTGATATTATGGAAAGACTGAACAATCACGAGGAACAAGAAGAAGAGAAGAGAGATCTCTATGGCTCCAGTCAACGCAAAAATCATGCTCTGAAGGCTGTAGCTGATTCTTCCTTTGATGAAAATGCCGAAGAAGATTCATATGATACACAAAGGCTCAGCAAAGATCTCGCATTGATCACAAAAAGATTCCAGTTTCTTCACAAGAAAAGTCAGTTTCAGAAGAAAGGTTCAAGCAACTCTGGCGGTTCAAAATCTTTGTAAAAACCTATAGGAGAATACACCTCCTTAAAATGCAAAAAAGCCTGGACACTTCATTTCGGACTGCCCTCCCTAGGAAGCTGATATCCGTGCTAGTGGAAGATATGATTCTGGCAACTATCGTGGCAAAAGCAAGAGCAAGAACTACGACTCTGATGAAGAAAAGAAAATGAAGAAATTCTTCAAGAAGAAGGACAACTCCACTTCAAAATCTTCATCAAGATCTTCATCAAGGTACCCTTCCAATTCTCCTACAACCGCAAGAATATGTCTCGCAAGGCCAAGGTATACATCGGCAAGGAAATGGACTCTGAAGAAGAAGAATCATCAAACCCTGATGAAAGTGATGATTCTGATGAGGATTCCAACTCTGGCATGGCAGACATAGCATATGCCTCATCTCGTATGACAAACTTCTTCAAAAATCCATCAAGCAACGATGAAACTCCTGCCTACTGCTTCATGGCCAACGCCTCAAAAGAAAAGGTATCCTCCAAACACCACAAGGTTCACTCTAGTGATCAATATTGTTCTGATGAGGATGACCATGCTAAGTTGGTCAAAATTTCCAATATTCAACAAAACTCTCTTGAGAAAATTGAGAGAACCCTCAAGAAATCTGAAGGGTTGTGGGTTGAGGAGAGGGAGAGAAAATCAGTCGTTGATCGAAGAGTATTCCACTATCAAGTCACGAATGGATGAACTATCGACTTGTCATGGTTTTCTCTCAGTTAACCACGGAAGATTGACCTATGATTACCTAAAAAGGAAATAGGAACTCCCTAAGAGAGGCTCATGAGGATTTGATCAGAGAAAATTCTCTTCTCACCCAACAAATTAAGGATAAAATTGAAGTGTTTGTGCCGCCTTGCTTAAAATGCATTGAACGAACCAATACTGAATCATCTATTAGTGCTAACCCCTCGATCGAGGAAAATGGTTCTATTTATGATGAGAATGCTAGGTTGAAGGAACTTCTTCAGACAGGAATGTTCAAATCTCTCAAATGGCATCACACCCTTTGTGATGTTCTGAAGAAATCTATTCTTCACAAAAATCCCAGGAAGGAAGGTATATATTTCGAAAGGAAACTGAATGAGAATGGATCATACTAGGAACCTCATCAATATCCTCACACTCTGTGGGTACCTGCAAAGAGCAAAATGCTCGATCCAGCATTACTTTTGGGATATAACTCTCACATACCTGAATATCCTGATGATGATTTTCTGGACAACTATAAGTTGTTCAAAAATCAACATGGTGAGGTTGTTGCTTGCTATGTTGGACCAAATAGCAGAAATTCCCCCCAAAGAGAACTATTTGGGTGCCTAAGAAAACTATCGATGTATTACTTGTTACCACATTACGAACCATGCAGGCTCAAAATGCTCGATACTTCCATGAAAAGGTTCAACAGAAGGAGTATATGCATTCTTCATACAATCGCTATGCTCACTCATCTGGAAGAAATTTCAATGCTTTCTTTCAATTATTCTCGTTCTTTCTCGAGCAACTACTATGCTTACCGAAAGAAATCATATCCTGCTCGTTCATTTGTTTCGAAGCCACCTGCAAAGATATGGGCAGTTAAGAAAGCCTAATTCCTCTAAAGGACTATGTCTCCAGGTGTATAGAATGGATAATGGATAGTGGATGCACTAGTCATATGACTGGAGACAAGTCGTTGTTTGTCGACCCCAACTTAACTGCTTCTCCATTGAAGTATATTGCTTTTGGCGACAACAACAAAGGAAAGGTAATTGGGCTAGGTAAAATTGCTATATCCAAAGACAAGTCCATTGATGATGTTTTACTTGTTCGATCTCTTTGATTCAATCTCATGTCGGTGGGCAAGTTATGTGATTTAGGCATGCTAGTTCTATTATCCATATCCAAAAGCATTGTCTTTATGGCCTCTGATAATTCCTTTGTCGTTGAGGAAATTAGAAAAGGTGATCTGTATATTGTGGATTTTTTTAGGAGTCCCTCACTCCAAACCTGTTTTCTTGCAAAAGCAACCTTAGGTTGGCTATGGCATCGAAGGCTTGGTCATGCAGGTATGAGAAATTTGCATACCCTAGTGAAGAAAATCATCTTAGTGTCATTCTTGATGTAAAATTCAACAAGAATCGTCTCTCTGCTGCATGTGAGGCTGGAAAATTAGCCAAGAAGCATCATTCATCAAAGACAGTCATGAACACAAGAAGGCCTCTAGAAATTCTTCATATGGATTTATTCGGTCCTCAAAATTATGCAAGCTTTGGTGGCAATCATTATGGCCTGGTTGTTGTTGATGATTTCTCTCGATACACTTGGGTATTCTTTCTCGAAGACAAAACCTACACCCAAGATATCTTCAAAAGTTTTGCTAAGAAGGCCTAGAATGAATATGATGTGCGAATTAAGCATGTCATAAGTGACAATGGAACTGTCTTAAAAATTCTCATTTTGCTGAATTTCTCG
Organism: Triticum dicoccoides; assembly: GCF_002162155.2. Taxonomy (NCBI): domain Eukaryota; kingdom Viridiplantae; phylum Streptophyta; class Magnoliopsida; order Poales; family Poaceae; genus Triticum; species Triticum dicoccoides. The sequence goes on along the minus strand of NC_041391.1, from coordinate 404,443,316 downwards.
ATGAACATGGTATTACTCATGAGTTATCTGCCACATACACTCCCCAACAGAATGGAGTTGTTGAACAAAAGAACACAACTCTCATGGAAATGGTGAGAACAATGTTGAGTAAGTACAAAACTCCCATTCGCTTATAGGCTAATGCTATTAACACTTGAAAGGATCGAGAAGAGGTGTCTAGGGGGGTGATTAGACCCTCAACAAGCAAAAGTGGCAGTTTTTAAGTTCTTCAAGTTAAGGTGGAGTTTTAGCACAAGTTTAAGCATTCACAATACATTTCAAGCAAGCATGGCAAGCGTATGAGTAATGTAAATAGTAAAGCATGGTAATTGCAAGAAAGTAAAGGGAATGGATTGTAGTGTGCAAACGCAATGAAGATGCAATGATGTCGGTGTACTAGAGTAGGGGGGTACCCTATTACCCCGAACTCGTGCACGGGCAGTTGCAGCGCCCCGCGGCAAGGCTTGCCGGTTGACCGCCTAGACCCTCCGTGGTTCCCTTGAAGACCATTCAAGAGCAAAGTACTCACACCAAGGCCCCGGCAAGAGGAGCTTGCCGGGAAGGCCAACCAAGGCCCCGGCAAGAGGAGCTTGTCGGGAAGGCCAACCAAGGCCCCGGCAAGAGGATCTTGCCGGGAAGAGACAAGACCCCGGCAAGAGGAGCTTGCCGGGAAGGCCACTCAAGGCATACCAAGAAAGCTTGCCGCGACGCGCCCTGCGTCCCGGCAAGATCCGGCGAGCGACAAGCTCCCGGACGCGACAAGACGACGGCCGCGGCAAGGAGCTTGCCGCGGGAAACCCCCACTTCGTGCCCGCGCTCCAGCACAGCTGCTAACGTGTCGCTCTAGGACTCTCCCAAGAACACGTGGCAGGAGGCCGTGCAGCTAGGGGTACGTGGTGGCAAGCGGAGATGAAGAGAAGCCCATCATGGCAAACGGTGGCGCTCCTAACGGTCACCTTTTGCACTGTTTAGGAGACTCAGACAGGCATTTAATGCCCTTGTCCCCTGCCGTCAGAGTTAGGTAGGGTGCACTATATCCACAGTAGCGGTAGCTGCACCTATCGCATCCTTTTCCATTTCTACCCTTTTAGTCTACGTTGCCACCTGTGGGTAACCCCTTGAGAGTATAAAAGGAGGCCCAAGCGCAACGTAGAGGAGGTTCGGCCAGTTCGGCTCATTCAACACCAGGAACACTCTCACGCTCAGTCTGGCAGCGTCCCTCGCTCCTGAGCAAGAATCCAATATACACCAACAAGCAGCAGTAGGGTTTTACGCATCCGTGCGGCCCGAAGCTGGGTAAAATCGCCCGCGTGTACTGCCTCGATCCGCTCTTTGTGCGCTCTCCGCCCCCCATCGAACCGAAAGGGGCCCTGTCCCCATAGGTGTTGGTGGAATCAGCATCGCCCCCGACATCTCTGGCGCGCCAGGTAGGGGGCGTCGAGATTGTGCGAACATGATGCGGCGTGCACGCAAGCTAAATCTTCATCGTCTTCATCGACATGCCACCGAAGAAGAAGGATTCGGAGGCAGCTGTCCCGTCTGCGTCGCTTCCACCGCCTCCGGAGCAAACGGGTGGTGGAGTGGACGCCGGCGGAGGAATGGGCGTCGACGAGGGTGCCCACAGCGCTGCCAAGTCCAAGGACAAGGCGGCACAGACCTCGGTGTCCATGCGAGCACCGCGCCCCTCTCAGGAGGCGCGGGACCAACAGCGTCATAGCATTCGCAGCGCCATACGTCCGCTGACCCAAGATCAAGCTGGTGGTTCGCGTGGCGTTCAAGACCAACATGCACGCCAGCATGCTGGCCCCAGCGAGGTGCGGTCACTGGGATGGGACGCTGCTCCTTCTAACTTGGTTAGGAGTCCAAGCACACCCCTCTCCTCGCACCGTTTACCTCCGCCGCCCACCACCCCAGCAGAAGCCTTGGCGCGGGCCCAGCTGCTCCTGGACTATCCTCCGACGGGGGACAAGACCGACGAATGGAGGGCCACTATCCAGAGCCTCATCGGCTTCGCCAACGGCGACACTGCGCAGCGACCAAGCACCTCGCTGCCGCGGCAGGACAGCCGGACGCGAGCCGATGGAACAAGACTGAGGGAGGTGCGACTTCCATGCACTCTCCACTACGAAGGCCAAAATCACCGACTCGCCGAGTCCACCCCAACAGCGGCTCCACCGCGTCGTCGGACCCACGAGCTCGTCGCGACCAGCGCCAAGTTTTCCATGAACGACAACAAGAAGACGCTCGAACCCGCATCGAGCGCCGAAGAGAAGCGCGACGTCAATCCGACAAGCGCGCTGGGCTCTCTGCTGACATGCATGCGCCAGGGGAACCAGGCGATCTGCCGTACGCGGTAGGTTGTCCTGCATTCACCCGTGAGCTGCGGCAAGTCCAGTGGCCCAGCACAAAGAATTTCAAGCCAGACATGCCGGAGAAGTACGACGGCAAGACGCACCCGTCGGAGTTCCTCAACATCTACACCATTGCGGTGTAGGCTGCCGGGGGACGGGATGACAAGATACTTGCCAATTACTTCCTGCTGGTGCTCAAGCCCAATGTCAGATCCTGGCTCATGCACATGCCGGACAACTCCATATCCTCCTGGGCTGATTTGTGCCATCAGTTTGTCGGTGCCTTTACAGGCGGCCACAAGCCACATGGCCAAGAGAGCGATCTTCATCTGCTCGCCCAGAAGGAAGGAGAGCCATTGCACAAGTACATTCAGAGATTCAGCCGCGTACAGCACAACATCCCAGACGTCCACCCCGCCGCGATCATTAGCGCGTTCCATCAGAACGTGCGAAACTGAAGGATGAGGGAGGAGATGGCGATGTGTAAAATCAGAGACGTCAGTGAGCTTTATGCCCTGGCTGACAAGTGTGCACGCGTTGAAGAGGGGAGGAGGCTCCCGGAGAGAGTACAGGAGCAGGAGGATCTGACAGTGAGGATGCCGCCCCGGCAAGGAAAGGCCGGCAGCGGAACAACAGAAGGAATAAGGGTAAGGAAGTGCTAGCTGTCGAGCAGACCGGCAACGGAGGTGGCGCCAAGGAAGCTAAGGCTGGTGGCTCTGACAAGGAGGCCCATCCTATAGCGGCCGCCGCCAAGCAGGACAGCTCCGGCAGGCAGTATTGCAAGATTCACCGCACCAAGGGTCACGATCTCCAGAACTGCAAGAAGGTCGAACAGCTCACTGAGCAGCAGAAAGCTGAATACGAGCGACGCGACAAAGAGAAGGCCCAGGAAGGAACCGGTGGATCCGGCATGAAACGCCCCGGCCGGGGAGGACGTCGCGGCAAGGCCAAGCAGCGGCAAGGAGACAGACCTCCCCGCTGCCGCGACAAGGATGAAGATGACGACGATGACGAAGACGTGGATGATGATGAGGCCGATGAGCAGGAATTTCAGAAAGCCACAGAGGTCCTGTGCATTGACGGTGGCGCCTCTCTGCATACTTCGCACCACTAGCTCAAACAGTGGATGCGGGAAGTAAATGCAGCAGAGCCATCCATAGAGTCACGCAAGCCCCTGAAATGGTCCAGCACGCCTATCATCTTCGACATTGGGGATCACCCTGATCGCGTAACTGCGGTCGGGTGCTTGCCGATGTTGGTCTCACCAACTATCCGCAACCTCAAGGTCACAAAGATGCTAGTTGACGGCGGGGCCGGCTTGAATCTCATCTCCTCCGCGGTCCTTCACAAACTCCAGATCCCTGACAGCGAGCTCGAAGAGACCGGCACATTCCAAGGAATCAACCCGGGAAGGAGCAAGCCGAAAGGGAAGATCACGCTGCCGGTCACATTTGGCAGCGAGCTGAATTTCAGAACTGAGAGGGTCACATTTGACGTTGCCAATTTTCCATTGCCCTACAATGGGATCCTTGGCCGTCCAGCACTCGCCAAGTTTATGGCAGCCTCTCACTATGCATACAACGTGCTCAAAATGCCAGGCCCGATAAGTGTCATCTCTGTCCCCGGCGACAAGAAGGATGCCCTTATCTGCGCCGACAAGATCTACCGGGAAGCAGCAGCCGCAGCTGATCACCACACACTTGCCGCTGAAGCTCCCGGGGGGAAGAAGAAGGCCAAGTCCGGCAAGAGCTCTGATGCCCACTCCGGCAAGCGCACCTCTTCAGAGTGCTGCGCTACCGTCGAGGACGCACCATTGAGCTCCACCGGCAAATGCAAGAACATGATGGCAGCTCCACCCGAGACCAAGAAGGTGTCCGCCAAGGAGGACGGCACTGGTGGTACCTTCACCATCAGTGCCACGCTTGACCCCAAATAGGAAAGCGTGCTCGTTGCTTTCCTGCGGGCGAATGTCAACGTGTTTGCATGGCAACCGTCTGATATCCCCGGTGTTCCCAGGAAAGTAATCGAGCACCACCTTGCCGTCTGTCCTCATGCGCGGCCCGTCAAGCAGAGAGTCAGGAAGCAAGCGATGGAGCACCAAGAGTTCATTGCAGAAGAAATCAGGAAATTGGAAGCAACATGCCTTGTCAGAGGAGTGCTCCATCCCACGTGGTTGGCCAATCCTGTAGTCGTGCGCAAGGCGAACGGGAAATGGAGGCTTTGTATAGACTTCACTGATGTCAATAAAGCTTGTCCCAAAGATCCATTTCCCTTGCCGCGCATTGACCAGATTGTTGACTCCATAGCTGGATGTGATTTGCTTTCATTTCTTGATGCGTACTCAGGGTACCATCAAATCTTCATGGCAGAAGAGGATGAGGAGAAAACCGCATTTATCACCCCTCGTGGCACATACTGTTTTGTACGAATGCCCTTTGGGTTGAAGAATGCTGGTTCAACATTTGCAAGAGTAGTCCACGTCGCTTTTGAGCCACAGATACACAGAAATGTACTAGCCTACATGGATGATATAGTGGTCAAGAGCAGGGACAAGGCTACCCTGATCCAAGATTTAGAAGAAACTTTTGCAAATCTGCGCAAGATCAACCTCAAGCTCAACCCCGAGAAGTGCGTGTTTGGAGTTCCTTCCGGCAAGCTTCTCGGGTTCTTTGTGTCTCAGCGGGGAATTGAAGCCAATCCCGACAAGATTAAGGCCATCGAGCAGATTGAAGCACCGAAGCGCGTCAAGGATGTGCGAAGGCTTGCCTGTTGCGTGGCTACTCTCAGCAGGTTTATCTCTAAGTCTGCTGAGCGTGCCCTGCCATTTTTCAAAATATTGAAAAAGGCAGGTCCAATGAAATGGACTCCGGAAGCGGAGGCTGCGCTGCAGGACTTGAAGAGGTACCTGTCCTCCACTCCAATACTTGTCGCACCTAAGCCACAAGAGAAGTTGCTGCTGTACCTAGCGGCAACCAATCAAGTGGTTAGTGCTGCGTTAGTAGCGGAGAGGGAGGCGGATGATGAACCAGCAACCGCAACAAGTGAATCCAGCGACAAGCAGGGGGCTTCTCCGACAAGCTCTGGTACGGCAAGCTCTGGTCCGGCAATCTCTGGTCCCGACAAAGATGGATCTGCGCAGATGTGCAAGGATGTGCAGAGGAAGATGGTGCAGCGCCCAGTTTACTTTGTCAGCTCCCTTCTCTAGGGGGCTAGGTCGAGGTACTCTAGTGTGCAAAAATTACTTTTCGGCCTTCTCATGGCCTCGAGAAAGCTGCGCCATTACTTCCAGGCACACGAGATCACAGTCGTCACTCGCTTTCCGCTGAAGAGGATACCGCAGAATCCGGAAGCAACAGGCAGGATTGTCGAGTGGACATTGGAACTGTCAAGCTTTGGCCTCAAGTTTGAGAGCACTGCAACAATCGAAAGCAGGGCATTGGCAGAGTTCATAGCAGAGTGGACGCCAACTCCAGATGAGGAAATTCTGGAGACGAGCATCCCCGTCAAGGAGACAAGCAAAGAGTGGCTGATGTACTTTGATGGTGCCTTCTCGCTGCAAGGCGCCGGTGCTGGCGTGCTGGTTATCGCACCCACCGGAGAGCACCTCAAGTACGTAGTCCAGATGCACTTTCCCAAAGAGCAAGCAACCAATAATACTGCAGAGTATGAAGGATTGCTTGCCGGTCTCAGAATAGCAGCCGACCTTGGGATCAAGAAGCTCATTATCAGGGGTGACTCGCAGCTTGTCGTCCGCCAAGTGAACAAGAACTACCAGAGCCCGTTGATGGAAGGATATGTTGAGGAAGTGAGGAAGCTAGAAGAGCGCTTTGACGGCCTACAAATGGAGCATATCCCGAGAGCTCAGAATGACATTGCTGATGGCCTGTCAAAATGCGCTGCACTAAAGTTGCCTGTGGAACCAAGGATCTTTGTGCTCAAGCTGACTCAACCTTCCGTGACACCATCAACTGGACAGAATAAGAAGAGGAAGTTGGTTTCTGGTGACTACTTTCCAGCAGAGCTCCCCGAAGCCGCCGCCAAGAAAGTCCCCAAGATCAACACCGAGGATGCTGAGGGGCAGTCTGCTCTGGCAAACCTTATGGTTTGTTCCGTCAAAGCAAACGCTCCCGACAAGTTCTGCTCCGGCAAGCTTGCCGGGAAATATCACGCTCCGGCAAATCCGCAGGATCTTGCCGTAGAAGCGGATGTTCCCGCAGCAACAAATATGCCTTTAGTCCTTGTTGTCGAGCCGCAAGCTCCAGCATGGGCGCAGCAGATCGTCCGTTTCCTTCAGACAGGAGAGCTTCCCGAAGAGCAAGAAGAAGCTGAAAAAGTAGCCCGGCAGTCAAGTATGTACAAGTTTGTCGACAGCACACTGTACTGAATAAGACTCAACGGTGTGAAATTGAAGTGCATTCGCCGGGAAGATGGACAGCAGCTGTTGGCAGAGATACATGGAGGCATATGTGGTCACCACATTGGCGCAAGAGCACTTGTCGGCAAGGCATTCCGACAAGGCTTCTTCTGGCCGACAGCCCTCCAGGATGCAACTGCACAAGTAACCAAGTGTGAAGCGTGCTAGTTCCATTCCAAACAGATACACCAGCCTGCTCAATCTCTCCAGACGATCCCTTTATCCTGGCCATTTTCGGTCTGGGGGCTCGACATCCTCGGCCCCTTCCCCCGAGCTGTCGGGGGCTTTGAGTTCTTGTACGTTGCAATCGACAAGTTCACAAAGTGGCCGGAAGTGGAACCAGTGAGGAAGGTGACAGCACAGTCAGCAGTCAAGTTCTTCAGGTCGATTGTTTGCCGTTTCGGGATCCCGAACAGGATCATCACCGACAACGGCACGCAATTTACGAGCCGCACCTTCATGCAGTACGTCCAAGATCTTGGCGCCAAGGTCTGCTTCGCTTCTGTTGCTCATCCAAGAAGCAACGGTCAAGCGGAGAGGGCGAACGCTGAAGTGCTGCGAGGCCTCAAGACCAGAACTTTCGACAGACTGCACAAGTGCGGAAGAAACTGGATCGAGGAGCTGCCGGTGGTTCTTTGGTCGATTAGGACGATGCCAAATCGAGCCACTGGCCAGACACCCTTCGCTCTAGTCTATGGAGCGGAGGCAGTTCTCCCCACGGAACTCGTATATGGGTCACCTCGAGTGCTCGCTTATGATGAGCTCGAGCAAGAGCAGCTGCGGCAAGATGACGCGCTGCTCCTTGAGGAAGGTCGTCTCCAGGCTGCTGTGCGAGCCGCTCGCTACCAGCAAGCTCTGCGCCGCTACCATAGCCGCAGAGTCAATGCCAGGAGTCTCGAGGAAGGTGACCTTGTTCTTCGGCACGTTCAGTCGGCCAAGAATTCCAACAAGTTGACGCCGAAGTGGGAAGGCCCTTATCGGGTGAAACGAGTCATTAGGCCCAGCGTTGTCCGCCTTGAGACCGAAGATGGCATTCCGGTGAGCAACTCCTGGAACATCGAGCATCTTCGTAAGTTTTACCCATAAGGCGCGGTTGTCGGACCCTGTCCGGCAACCACCTTTTTGTACAAGTCTTGCCGCTATTGCATGTAATCCTTTGTACAGAGCCGGGCGCAGACCCCGTGCACTAGTAAAGTTCATGTGCCCCGCACATCTTATCAGCTTTCTTTTATGCTATAATCCTTTTTCGCATATATTATCTGACACTTTGTGCAGCACCAAACCCCGGTAAGCGATAACGAGCCCAAGGCTCCATATCATTGCTTTATTTCTCTGTCTCTTTCTCAAAAGAAGGAAGGTTCCCTCGCCCACAAGGTTTACCGGGGGGGAAGGTGAAGATAATGGTGTGGACCAGGCCGTTCAAAAAAAAGTTTCTCTTTGCCGGGAAGCAGAAGACAGAAAAGCTAAGTTGCTAAAGCCTGAGCAATCCGTTTTTTAAGTTTTTGAGTTATTTTCCTTGAACGACCGTGCTTTGTATGGAAAACCTGTGCGCGGAGGAACCAATTCACAGCTAGCTGCGCCCTTACTTTGTTTCGAGTCCGCTCAACAACTTAAGTGAGCTGCCAGCGCCCTTACTTTGCTTTGAGTCCGCTCAGCAACTTAAGTGAGCCGCTAGCGCCCTTACTTTGTTTCGAGTCCGCTCAACAACTTAAGTGAGCTGCAACTAATTGCGACAAGGTTGCTTGTTGGTAGCGACCCCGCCAGCAGGCTGCTGAAGTTCCGCACTCGGCGCTCGTGGCAAGGGTGCCTGCACCAGCAAGTTTCCCTAGAAAGCGTAGGGCAGGACCATACAAAGCCAAGAGTCGAGTAAAGGAAGTAACACAGCTATTTGTTGCCTAAGATAGAGTTATATTACAAAAATAACTTGTCGCGCCTCTAATAAAGTGTCCCCATGGCATGACTGGCAGCGACAAGAGAGGAAGAAAACAGACGGCCTAATCTACGCGACCGCCGTCAACCCTTTTGACCTCGTTCACCCTGTCCACAATGGGTGCGACAAGGGCCTTAAGTGCATTAAGATCAGCGTCCGCCGGCAGCTTCTCGAGGACGTTGGTGAGGTTGAGGCCCGGATTGCGGAAGGCCACCTTCACCAGCACCTTCTCCAGAACTCCGGCACAAATCGAGCGTGACTCGTCGGCCAACTGCTTTGGGATCCGTTCCCGGAGTTGCTGGAGCGCCGCCGCCACGCCTTTGAAGAACAGAGTGAGATTGGCGCTGGGTTGGAGTTTCTCGTCGGAGCAGTACCCGAAGCCTTCCACCCCCAATTGCACCAGCTCCTCTTCGATAAATGCAGCAATGTTCACGAGGCCCTCCGTCCAGAGCTCCACAGTATCTCTGAGAAGATTCTGGGTTTCGGCGGCCCTCGCTAGCAGCGCCTCGTTGGCCTCGATGTCCTTCTTCAAGTCTGCCTCCCGTTTCCTGGTGCTGTCCAACGTCTCCGTCAAGGTGGCCAGCTTCAGCGTCAGATAGGCGTTGGAATCCTTGGCGGCGCTCAATTCCTTGCCCCTCTCGGCGAGTCGGCCCTGCAGCTCACCGTGGGCAAGGGCGTCCTTATCGCGCTCTAGCTTGAGGGCGGCAAGCTCTTCGCCACCAACCTTCAGATCAGTTTCCAGCAGCGCCACCTTTGCCTCCAATTCTTTCTTGGCGGCCTCGGCAGCCCCAGCCGTATCCTTTGCCTCTTGAAGCTTCCCGCCAAGTGCCCGTTCGCGCGCGGCAAGCTCCTCTTCGTGGCTGTCGAGGTTCACTTTCCGCTGAGTCAGCTCGCCTTCTCGCGCGTACAGCTTCTCGCCGGTGAGCCGCTGCTGCTCTTCAGCTTCGGCCTTCACGAGGAGGAAGGCCTTCCGTTCCTCGGCAACCTGCTCCCGCTCCTCCGCCAAGGCCCGGAGAGTTTCTTGACGAAGACCCCGGAGCTCCTCCGCACGCTTCTCTATGTCCATGCTCGCCCTCGCGGCAAGCACTTCCCGGGACTCCAACTTGACTTGACGGGCGCGGTAGAGCGCCAGCAGCCTCCGCAGCAGCCGCTCCTCCTCGGGCTCTTCACTGCTGCTTCCCGGTGCGTCGATGATCGACAACCCGGCGGAGGCAAGCACCTCCCCATCCAGAGCTTCTCCTTCCACCGGCGCCCTCGAGCTCGACGCCCAGGGGAGCTTGATGAAGATGCCCTCGCCAGCCTTCAGATAGGCACCGGGTTGGGGCTCCTCAGAGCCTAGCGCTACGGCAGCGGCGGAGGGATCAGCGGTCGGTGTAGCGCCTGACGCTCCTATGGCCTCAGGGCCGTCAGTGCGATCGCCAGATCCCCCGCCAGCTTCCTCGGCGGCAGCCTTGGCGGCCTCTTCGCCGGCAGGCACGTCAGTGCCGGCCCTTTCTTCGGTGGCCGCGGCATCATCAGTATTGCCGCACGCGTCCTCCTCGCCGCCCGTTTCAGTCTCCATCGGATCCGCGGAGGGTGGGTCTGACGACCGGAGAAGAAGGAGAAATCAAACAAGTATCCGAGAAGAAAAATCAGCAGAAGACTACAAGGAAAGTTTCAGGCAAGAAGGACTACCTATGCTGGGATCTGCTGTCATGACCTCTACCACCGGGGGATCGTTGGCGCTGTCCCTTGCCAGAGACTCCCCCCTTGCCGGAGACTCCTCCCTTGCCGGAGATCGCTCCCTTGCCGGGGAGTCCGCCCTTGGTGGCGTAGTCGAAGCAGACAACGAGTCAGAAGAGATCACCATGCCCTCCTGATGAAGTTGTTCTGCTCCTGCACAAACGAAACAGAGATCGGATGTCAACAAAGGAAAAGAGCAACCACGCGCACCCAGAAGCAGAAAGTAAACCATATGCTTACGCTGGGGGCTGCTCTGCGAAGTGATGGCCGGGTCCGGCAAGGTAGTCTCGGGCGCGCCTCCTGTCATCGCAGTGGGCTCGTCCTCGATGACCACCACCTGAGCCTTGGCCCTTTTCGCCGCCCTCTGGGCCAGAGTCCTGAAAAGGAGAGCCCAGGGTGAATCAGATCCGATGCAAGACAAGATCAGCAAGTTGAAGAACTACAAGAACAAGCAAGGGAATCTTACTCTTCTTCCTCTTCCTCATCGGAGCTGAGCGCGGAGAGGTCGAAGTTCGGCCCACCTCCGGTGCGACGAGGTGGAGGGGTGGGATCCCTTGGCCGCTTGGCGGGGACTGCGGCGCCAGCCTGAGACGACCCCGCCCCAGTTGCCACTGCGGCGGGAGGGGCACCCGCGGCGACCGTACTTGCCGCGGTGGAGCGCGTCGTGCGGCGCTGCGGCTGTTGACCAGCTTGCCGCCCTGCTGCATCCCCGATCCTGCTGGGGCGCCTTCTTGGCTGCACTGGGGGCTGCGTTCTGGGTCCTGCTCCCGGCAAGCTCCCCGTAGGTGGCGGGCCGCTCGTACCCTCGGCGGTCTCGTTCGACTCGGCGTCGGGCGCGGCGAGCTCTTCTTCCTCTTGGGGCTCGTTCGACTCGGCGTCGGGCGCGGCGAGCTCTTCTTCCTCTTCGGGCTGCTCCCGTTCGGCAATGCTCATCGCCAACTCCGCGTCCGCTTCCTCCACTGTGAACCCGAATTCACCCGCGGCCGCGGCGGCCGCCGCCTCTTCCGCCCTGGTGGTGATGCCCTCCATCTCTTGCTCAGTGGTGTCGCGGGTGAGGAGCTTCTTCTCATCAGCATTAACCGCCACCTCCACTAGGCTGTCAAAGAACTGCTGCACGACGTCGCCGGCGGGCTCTTGCCAAGTTGGAGCGATCCCGTGCGAGTCGCACAACGGCATCATTGCGCATATGCGGTCGCGCGAGGAGTTGTTGCACAGAGGAACAACGCCTGCTGGCAACCTGAACCACTCGGGATGCTGTGGGTCATGCTTGAATATCTCCTTAAGCATCCCGTCCAACTCTATGACGGTGAAATTGAAGTTGACGCCTGGACGCAACCTCATTATATCTGCCGGGCCTCCAAATTCCCAGGCAGGTCTCCCCCTCGCCTGCAGAGGGGCGATGCGCCAGCGAAGAAAATCTGCGCCGACAGCTCCTACAGTCAGCCCGGCGAGCCTGAGACGCAAGATCCGAGTAGTGGCGATCGTCAGCTTGTCGTCGTCCGCGGACAGAGTGCTCCAGTCATTGCCACGCACTGCTGGGGCTTGGCGCAGGGCGGTGAACGGCTGCGGGCTCTCTTCTACAACCCAGCACCAATCTGCTCTCCACTCGTCCCACTTGCTGCGAAGCTCCCCCTCCAGATAGGTCTCCTTCTTGCCGGCCCGCGAGATCCAGGCGATCCCGCCGGCTAGAGGTTCCCCTCTCTCAACACGAGGCATAAAGAAATGGCGGAAGAGAGCTACGTTGGGGTGGACTCCGACAAAGTTTTCGCATAGATGGGCGAAAACTTCCATGGTCAGAACAGCGTTGGGGGTGAAGTCAAGGAGGTGGAGTCCGTAGGTGTTCATGATATCACAGAAGAAATCAGAGAATGGTGGGCAGAGCCCGCAGTAGAAGAACACGGCGAAGAAAGGATATCCGTCAGCTGGAGCTGCTTGCGAGGCGACGGCGGAGAGTACCTTTGTGCACGGATGCGCCCGCGTCTCCGTCGACCAGAAGAGATAGTACCACTCCGTCAGCTCCTCCGCGGAGAGCTCGGAAGGGAAAGTGGCCTGCTCCTTCCGCAGCGCCTCAAGCCGCTGCGCTTCAGTCGACTTCACAGCTTTCGCGGCCGCGGCCTTCATGGCCTTCCCCTTCCCAGGCTTCGGAGGCATGGCGGAGGCGGTGGGGGAGATCGACGGCGCTGGTGGTGGCGACGGCGACGGGAGCGGAGCGCTGCTCTCTTTTGACCTTGGAAGCGGAAGAGGGCGGCGGAGGTTTCTAAGATTGCAACAGCGGATGACGAAGATGGAGGAAATGCCCCTGTTTCCCCTGCTTATAAAGAGGGACGGGGCGGACGTTTCGGCCTTCCAAATAAACAACCTCCCACGATCTCTCCCACGATGCTGCGTTTGACGCGTGCCGTTCTGGGCGTGCGCGGTGGGAGCGGAGTTAGATTCGGCGTGACCTAGGCCGCGTGTGCCTATGCACTGTTTTGGGCCTGGCCCAACAGCGCTCGGCACCGTGTGTGGCCCAGGCCCGGGGGCTCCTATCGGTGTACTAGAGTAGGGGGGTACCCTATTACCCCGAACTCGTGCACGGGCAGTTGCAGCGCCCCGCGGCAAGGCTTGCCGGGTGACCGCCTAGACCCTCCGTGGTTCCCTTGAAGACCATTCAAGAGCAAAGTACTCACACCAAGGCCCCGGCAAGAGGAGCTTGCCGGGAAGGCCAACCAAGGCCCCGGCAAGAGGAGCTTGTCGGGAAGGCCAACCAAGGCCCCGGCAAGAGGATCTTGCCGGGAAGAGACAAGACCCCGGCAAGAGGAGCTTGCCGAGAAGGCCACTCAAGGCATACCAAGAAAGCTTGCCGCGACGCGCCCTGCGTCCCGGCAAGATCCTGCGAGCGACAAGCTCCTAGACGCGACAAGACGACGGCCGCGGCAAGGAGCTTGCCGCGGGAAACCCCCACTTCGTGCCCGCGCTCCAGCACACCTGCTAACGTGTCGCTCTAGGACTCTCCCAAGCACACATGGCAGGAGGCCGTGCAGCTAGGGGTACGTGGTGGCAAGCGGAGATGAAGAGAAGCCCATCGTGGCAAACGGTGGCGCTCCTAACGGTCACCTTTTGCACTGTTTAGGAGACTTAGATAGGCATTTAATGCCCTTGTCCCCTACCGTCAGAGTTAGGTAGGGTGCACTGTATCCACAGTAGCGGTAGCTGCACCTACCGCATCCTTTTCCATTTCTACCCTTTTAGTCTACGTTGCCACCTGTGGGTAACCCCTTGAGAGTAAAAAAGGTGGCCCAAGCGCAACGTAGAGGAGGTTCGGCCAGTTCGGCTCATTCAACACCAGGAACACTCTCACGCTCAGTCTGGCAGCGTCCCTCGCTCCTGAGCAAGAATCCAATATACACCAACAAGCAGCAGTAGGGTTTTACGCATCCGTGCGGCCCGAAGCTGGGTAAAATCGCCCGCGTGTACTGCCTCGATCCACTCTTTGTGCGCTCTCCGCCCCCCACCGAACCGAAAGGAGCCCTGTCCCCATAGGTGTTGGTGGAATCAGCATCGCCCCCAACAAACGATTTTTGGCATGGTTCCGATAGGTGGTGCTATCGTACGTCCACGTTGATGGAGACTTCAACCCACAAAGGGTAACGGTTGCGCGAGTCCACGGAGGGCTCCACCCATGAAGCAACCTTGTCTATCCCACCATGGCCATTGCTCATGAAGGACTTGCCTCACTCGAGTAGATCTTCATGAAGTAGGCAATCTCCTTGCCCTTACAAACTCCTTGGTTGAACTCCACAATCTTGTCGGAGGCTCCCAAGTGACACCTAACCATTCTAGGAGACACCACTCTCCAAAAGGTAATAGATGGTGTGTTGATGATGAACTCCTTGCTCTTGTGCTTCAAATGATAGTCTCCCCAACACTCAACTCTCTCTCTCAGATTTGGCTATGGTGGAAAGATTATTTGAGTGGAAAGCAACTTGGGGAAGGCTATAGATCAAGATTCTTGTGGTTGGATTCGAATGTGTTGGTATCAACACATGAGTAGGTGGTTCTCTCTCGGAAAATGAGTAGTTGAATTGTAGGCACGTTCTGATGGCTCTCTCTCTAATGGAGATGGGGGTGGAGGGATATATATAGCATCCACACGAAATCCAACCGTTACACACATTTGACCCAACTGGTCAGACCGAATAGAAGAACCCGGTGAGACCGATTTAGTTCAAAATGTGAACATTAGGAATCTCGGTGGGACCGACATGGTCAACTCGGTGGGAGCGATGTTCTAGGGCTAGGGCAAAACCTCATCTCGGTGAGACCGATTGCATGAACTCGGTGAGACTGTAAGTGCATCTAGTGCCACCCCTAGTTGGTTTTGGGGTATTGACGACCAACCTTGTTGAGGGACTAATGTGTTTGTGAGAATTGCATGATAGCACAGGTAGTAGTCCCTCATTGATTCGCTTTACCTACCGGAGATGACCCCTAAAAATGTGTGAAGACACTGAAGACAATGGTGGTCTGTGAAGCTATTCACGTTGAAGACTATGACATGAGAAGACATCGCGTGAAGACTATGGAGCACGAAGACTTAGTTGTTTCGTTGTTTCCTTTTCTTCTTTGTTGAGTCATAGGAACCACTGCACTGCTAAGTGGGGTCTGTCAGTGTCAAAACCGGCGGATCTCAGGTAGGGGGTGTCGATCTGTGTGTATTAGGCTAATGGTAACAGGAGGCAAGGGACACAATGTTTTACCCAGGTTCGGGCCCTCTCGATGGAGGTAAAACCCTACTTCCTGCTTGATTGATATTGATGATATGAGTGTTACAAGAGTTGATCTACCACGAGATCGTAGAGGCTAAACCCTAGAAGCTAGCCTATGATGATTATGATTCTGTCTCTAAGGACTAAACCCTCCGGTTTATATAGACACCATAGAGGGCTAGGGTTTACATGGAGTCGGTTACAAGGAAACATAATATCCGGATTGCCAAGCTTGTCTTCCACGCAAAGGAGAGTCCCATCCGGACACAGGACGAAGTCTTGATTCTTGTATCTTCACGGTCCAATAGTCCGGCCAAAGTATATAGTCCGGTTGTCCGAATACCCCCTAATCCAGGACTCCCTCAGTAGCCCCTGAATCAGGCTTCAATGACAATGAGTCCGACGCCCAGTTCTGTCTTCGGCATTGCAAGGCGGGTTCCATCTTTGAGTACTCCAAAGTAGTTATCGAACACTTGAACCGTGTTCGGATCTGCAAGATGATCTTCACAGCATAGCACTTCATAAACCTGATCTGCTGGCAATTTTTACACGGTGTGCTCTCACGCCGTGGTCTAGTCCAACATGAACCGGTTTTTCTTGTCCTGCCTCGACACGCGTTGCGAGGCAGCTTTATTGGCACATCCTTCCAGAGCAGAGATCGTGTTCCCCTTATCACGGGATTTTCCGTCAATATGGGAGCGTGCAGCCCCATGACGCCTGTTGGTATGACTCCATGTTTTTAGGTAAGTCCTGAGCGGTTACGCTGAGGACGCTTGATATTCACCCCCAATATAAAGCGGCCCAGGCCTATCCCTCTTTTCCACCACTCTCGCGCCTTTTTGCATCTCGAGTTCTAACACCCGAAACCCAGGCTCAAGCACCTCGGATCCTTAACCTTGTCCGGATCCAACCCTCGGGGCCGGTGGGTGGCCTCCTCGGTCACAGAGGAGGACATTGCGAAGCTTAGGGAGGTCGGATATTTGACCGCCGACATCAAGCATAGGCTTCCCGCTCCAGGGCAGGTCATCCCGACTCCCGAGCCCAACGAGAGCGTCGTATTTGTTTCTCACTTCCTCCGCGGCTTGGGCTTCACCCTTGATCCCTTTGTGAGAGGGCTCATGTTCTATTACGGTTTAGATTTTCACGATCTAGCTCCGGACGCTGTCCTCCATATCTCGTCATTCATTGTTGTGTGCGAAGCTTTTCTCCACGTCACTCCACACTTTGGCTTATGGCTCAAGACCTTCAATGTGAAGCCGAAGATGATTGAGGGGCGGCACGCGGAGTGCGGAGGTGCTGTAATAAGCAGGAATGCCGATGCCCCATGGCCAGAGGGCTCCTTCCCAGAGGTGTACAATCTATGGCAGCGGAGGTGGTTTTACGTCACGGCTCCCAGCGGCACAAAGTGGGTGGCTGCCCCCGACTTTCGTTCAGGCCCTCCTTCTCAACTGGCGTCATGGACCAATATAGGACGGGACTGGGGATCTATTAGTGATGTACCAACACTGCAGAGCCCTATCTGGGAGCTGCTTGAGCGGGACATTAGCCTTGTCAGCATAATTCAGGTAATGCTAATCCGACGGATGTTGCCGTGCAAACGCCGGCCTCTCCAGATGTGGGAGTTCAATCCGGAAGGTCCGCGGACTATTCAGCACTTCTTCGGCCTGACGCTCGGAGGGATGTGTAAATTATTCTTCGGACCACAAGTAAAGTGTCCAGATGCCACCGAGGATGCGGGCCTGAGCTGCAATCGCCCAGATACCCAAGTAAGTAACCCAGAAACCGAACACTTCGTCTAATTTTATCATAGTCTTTATTCTGAAAATCCTCCGTGGTCAGGAGTGGCTCAGCAAGGCGGAGAGAATCAGGTGTCCGGCGCCACTTCCCAAAGGCTCGCTAAGTCCTACCATAGCCAAGATTCTTGGTCGTGTGCTAAGAACAATGCCCTCGGGGAAAGACGAAGGGAAGAACAGAGAAGAAGAATTTCACACATTGCGCATCCAAACCGGGGGAATTGCTACCTCCCCAAAGGAGGATAGTCGGGGAGGGGAATCTAAGGCCTCCTCCCCTCGCGGGAAGAAGAGGGCCGCGTCCGAAGACTTGGAGACGGAGGTGCCCAGACAAGGGAAGAAAGCTTCACCAGGGGGCCCTGCCCCGAAGCACGTCCTCACCGTGCCATGCCCGCCAATGGGCCAGCCCTCAGCCGAGCTATAAGTTAGTCGTAAATATGAAGGTACTGCTTCTTTCTCCGAGAACAATAACCAGGATCCATTCTTTGCAGTCCGGCTAGCAGCTCTTCTTGACAGAGTTCGTCTTCGGGGGATCTCCTTCCGGAGATGATGGAGAGTGAGAACCCCCCAACCTCTCCGCCTCATGAGGCGGGCGACCCCAAGGTGTCGTCACGGAGGAGTCCAGATCTGCCAAAGCCAGATGCTAATACTTCGGCCGCCCTGAGCCCGGCGCGTTTGGATACCACAGGGGGCGATAAGAAGGGTCCGGCATAGTTCGGTGTTCGGCCGGACACACTGACGGGCTTTCTAGAGCGAGCTGCTCTCTCGGAGGAGCACCATTCATTAATGGGCATGGTGCTCGAGAAGATTTCATCCGCAACAAGCGGTTTGAATGAAGCCTTTACGAGCCAGCTCAGAGGCTTTGAGTGTTGGGGAACGTTGCATAAAATAAAATTTTTCCTATGTTCACCATGATCAATCTATGGAGTCATCTAGCAACGAGAGGGGAGTGCATCTACATACCCTTGTAGATCGCGTGCGGAAGCGTTCAAGAGAACGGGATTGAGGGAGTTGTACTCGTCATGATCCAAATCACCGGAGATCCTAGCGCCGAACGGACGGCACCTCCGCGTTCAACACACGTACGGTTGGGAAGACGTCTCCTCCTTCTTGATCCAGCAAGGGGGAAGGAGAGGTTGATGAAGATCCAGCAGCACGACGGCGTGGTGGTGGATGCAGCAGCGATCACGGCAGGGCTTCGCCAAGCTTCTGCGAGAGGGAGAGGTGTTGCAGGGGAGAGGGAGGCGCCAGAGACTTGGGTGCGGCTGCCCTCCCTCCCCCCTCTTTATATAGGCCCCCTGGGGGGCGCCGGCCCTAGGAGATGGGAACTCCAAGGGGGGGCGGCGCCCAAGGGGGTGGCTTGCCCCCCAAGGCAAGTGGAGGCGCCCCCCACCCCTAGGGTTTCCAACCCTAGGCGTAGGGGGGCTAGGGGGTGCACCAGCCCACCAGGGGCTGGTTCCCCTCCCACTTCAGCCCATGGGGCCCTCCGGGATAGGTGGCCCCACCCGATGGACCCCCGGGACCCTTCTGGTGGTCCCGGTACAATACCGGTGACCCCCGAAACTTTCCCGGTGGCCGAAACTGCACTTCCTATATATAATTCTTCACCTCCGGACCATTCCGGAACTCCTCCTGACGTCCAGGATCTCATCCGGGACTCCGAACAACTTTAGGTTTACTGCATACTCATATCTCTACAACCATAGCATCACCGAACCTTAAGTGTGTAGACCCTAGGGGTTCGGGAGACATGCAAACATGACCGAGACGCCTCTCCGGTCAATAACCAACAGCGGGATCTGGATACCCATGTTGGCTCCCACATGCTCGTCGATGATCTCATCAGATGAACCACGATGTTGAGGATTCAATCAATCCCGTATACAATTCCCTTTGTCAATCGGTACGTTACTTGCCCGAGACTCGATCGTCGGTATCCCAATACCTCGTTCAATCTCGTTACCGTCATGTCACTTTACTTGTACCGTAATGCATGATCCCGTGACCAGACACTTAGTCACATTGAGCTCATTATGATGATGCATTACCGAGTGGGCCCAGAGATACCTCTCCTCATACGGAGTGACAAATCCCAGTCTCGATTCGTGCCAACCCAACAGACACTTTGGGAGATACCCGTAGTGCACCTTTATAGTCACCCAGTTACGTTGTGACGTTTGGCACACCCAAAGCACTCGTACAGTATCCAGGAATTGCACAATCTCATGGTCTAAGGAAATGATACTTGACATTTGGAAAAGCTCCAGCGAAACGAACTACACGATCTTTGTTCTATGCTTAGGATTGGGTCTTGTCCATCACATCATTCTCCTAATGATGTGATCCCGTTATCAATGACATCCAATGTCCATAGTCAGGAAACCATGACTATCTGTTGATCAACGAGCTAGTCAACTAGAGGCTCACTAGGCACTTGTTGTGGTCTATGTATTCACACATGTATTACGATTTCCGGATAATACAATTATAGCATGAACAATAGACAATTATCATGAACAAAGAAATATAATAATAATCATTTTATTATTGCCTCTAGGGCATATTTCCAACATTGAGGTATGTAATGAAAAATACATAATTTTTGGCTGTGACGCACGCGCTAGGTATGCTCCATATGGATAGTAGCCCCTCAGAATCTGGTTGCCCGCCCTAGGTGGCAAACGGAGGATCATATTGTTTAAGTAATGATTGCACTGTATTTATGTGCAGGTGTCTAAGGATCCGGCAGCCGACCAGTCCGTTGAAGTTGCCGAACTAAGGAGGCAGATTGGATCTATTGATGCCGATATCACACTGGTGAATGAGCGGCTTAATGAGGCACAAATTATGTGCTCTGCTTTCCTTATTATTTGTTATAGGAAAAACTGAGAGGAGCATAATGTTAATGTTATATGCTTCGACTGTAGACGGTGCTGCTGCCGTGGACGCCCTGAGGGCGGAACTTGCCCTGGCCAAGGAACAGGCCCGGGCGAGCAATGCGGCTGCCCTAAAGGCTGCCGAAGAGTTGAGAGCCAAACAGGCTGCTCGTAGCTGAAGCGAAGATAGAATAGCCGAAATGGCTGTGGAGCTAGAAAATACCGCCAACCGGTATGAGCTTCTTGAAAAAGAAAATCATGCGAATAAGGCTGACCTGAAAAAGGCCCTTGATGCGGCCAAGGAGACGCGTTCCGACCTTAGGGATGCGCGGGAGGAGCTTCGACAGGCTGGAGAAATCGCGGCTGGAAACCCCTATTTGTTGCGGATGAAGTTTTTAGATCCGAAGTACGCTCCTCTAGATCAACGCTGGAGTCCTGCAGACGCCTATGCGGATTTGTCAAAGAGTACGGCTGATGCAGCCAAGTTTTTTGAGGCTCAAAAAGATGATGAAGTGGAAAAGCTGTTCTGGTCACAGTTCAGCGCTCCAACGCGCAAATTGCCTTTGAGTGAGAAGATGGCTGCTGTGGTCAAGCTCCACAGGCTGTCCGGTCTTGCAATGCAGTCTGTACTAGACCATCTATGGCCGAAGGAGCCTAAGCCAGACAGTTATTTTGGTTTCGTGCAACAATTCCTTGGTGTCGTATCGCGGATCGATACCATGAAGAGGTCGGCGTGCATAGAGGGTGCACGGATGGCTCTTGCCCGTGTTAAAGCGTACTGGACATATATGGAGGCCACCATCATTGCGACCAAGAATCCGACGGGGGGCCAGGATCCGGTCGAGCACATCTTGGAGCAGGTAGCAGAAGGTGCTCGCTTAATAGAGGCTCAGTGCTCGAAGAATGTCATGTTCGAGTGACAAATCGTGTCATTGTAAAAACAATGTTATTTTGATTATGAGGCTATATTTATACTTTTTGCTCGAAAGTATTATTGTGCCTCCTGTGCGGCCGTTTTTATGTATGTGTGTAATCTGAGAGTTAGTAGTCGTTGGCTTCAGCCCCCACGCATACAATGCGGGGGTGTTCACGAAAAATATGTGTAATCACACTTGATCCAACATCTTGGTCCATTAAGGAGGTGATCACACGTCGAACTAGGCAACCGGACTATGTAGCTGTAACACTTTCACTTAGCCATAGGAGTTTGATGGTGGGGCTACTATGTAGCCCCTGGTACCTTTGCATGCATCCGAATACGGGCACATGTGTACATGACCAGAAAACGGTCCTTCGTTAATGCGGCGGAATCCTAAAGATTCCGATAAGTCTTCGAGTGGTTGAACAGTCTCTCGCTATATCATGGCAGTCAGTTTTCGGCTTTCTGTACTGAGGTGCTCATCCGGAATAACCAGGGCACAATCACAGTAGTTCTCCTTTGGCCGCCTTAGCCGATAAGAACTGAACGTACGGCGGCGAACCCAGGAGCCAAGCAAACCCAACATTGGACTAAAGACATGATTCAGAGCTGATGCATATAAGACCAAACTCGCGAGGCCGAACACTCCCTAAGGTATTCGGACTTTATAACATATACTGAGCTGAGTAACGCCCTTTATTATGAACCCTGTATTCCCAGGTACGTGCATTAGTCTGTCGTGGCGAAATGCCAATAACGTCAGTATCCTCTGTGGGTGTAGTACCCATGGGATGTGTAAGCAACAAGAGACAATAAAGAAGGTTTACAGAGGGGCTTAATCTAAAGAGAAACCTTTGAGCGGGGCCCTGCTGCACGTCTGCGCCTTTGTCCCCGTTGTGCCGTGTCCTGGGAGGGTGTCGCACGAATGGTGTATATAAAAAGAAAAACTCATGTAGAAGAGTATGACGTAAGCATGTGAAAAGTTGGCTATCACTAATGGATAGTAAAATTGGAAGACATTAGCCTGTTAATAAGGTCAGGGCAAGAATTGGGCTTTATTAATTATCTATAGCCCCTGGTGTCCTCTATGGTATTACATGTGTGGAGCCTAGATAAGGTTTATCTGGGCTGCCGGACTCATCTAACAGTGTCTGTGGTCTTAACGACCAGTCATGTTTTTAGGTATTAGAAGCCGCTTAGAGTCCGGCGGCTGGAGCCGTCGCGTATTCTTCTGCGCGTAAGGAACACTCTGTGTTTCCATTAACGGTGATGATGCCACGTGGACTGGGCATCTTGAGTTTAAGATAGGCGTAGTGCGGTAGTGCGTTGAAGCGGGCTAAGGCCGTTCTCCCAAGCAATGCATGATAGCCGCTTTGTAGGGGGCGATGGTGAAGAGTAGTTCCTCGCTTCAGGAGTTGCCTGGGGAACCAAATGTTACCTCCAGTACGAGGGAGCCCCTGCAGTGGGCTTCGACGCCTGGTATCACCCCTTCAAAGGTGGTGTTACCGTGGTTGATTCTGGATGGGTCTATCCCCATCCTGCGGATAGTGTCCTAGTATATTAGATTAAGACTACTACCGCCATCCATGAGGACGTGAGTAAGATGGTATCCGTCGATTACTGGGTCGACCACCAAGGCAGCTGATCCTTCGTGCCGAATACTAGTCGGGTAGTCCCTGTGATCGAAAGTGATTGGGTAAGCCGACCAGTGGTTAAGTTTGGGTGCAACATGCTCTATAGCGTATGCGTCTCTGAGCGCACATTCGCGCCTTCTCGTGGATATGTGAGTCACGTGGATCATGTTTACTATTTTTACCTCTGGTGGGAATTTTTCTGTCCCCCAGTGTTGGGCTAGCGAGGCTCATCCTCGTCTTCACTTGGTGTTTCCCTTCCCTTGTGTTCGGCATTTAACTTGCCGGCCTGCTTGAAGACCCAGCATTCTCTGTGAGTGTGGTTCACAGGTTTTTCGGGGGTGCCATGAATTTGGCACAGTCTGTCCAGGACTTTGTCCAGGCCGGACGGTCCTTCTTTGCCACCTTTAAGTGGCTTCTTTTGTGGACCGGGTCGAGAGCCCCTGAATCCGGCGTTGACCGTTGTGTTGCCTGGACTTTCTTCCTTGTTTTGACGTTTTTTTTTGTTGCCCGTGGCCTCCCATTGCCATCCCTGATTTCGGATGTACTTGGGTTGCTGGTGCCTTTACGAGCCAACTAGCTATCTTTGCCTACGCAAAAACGGGTCATAAGGCTTGTTAAGGCTGCCATTGTCCTCGGTTTTTCTTGGCCGAGGTGTCTGGCGAGCCACTCGTCCCGGATGCTGTGCTTGAAGGCCACTAGGGCTTCGACATCCGAACAATTGACGATTTGATTCTTCTTAGTGAGGAATCTATTCTAAAACTTGCGAGCGGACTCTCCGGGTTGTTGAATTATGTGACTTAAATCATCCGCATCCGAAGGCCGGACATAGGTCCCTTGAAAATTGGCCCTGAAAGCATCCTCGAGTTCCTCCCAACTTCCAATTGAATTTTCGGGGAGGCTTTTCAACCAGTGTCAAGCTGGTCCCTTCAAATTGAGGGGAAGGTATTTGATGGCGTGGAGGTCGTCCCCACGAGCCATGTAGATATGCAGGATAAAATCCTCAATCCAGACCCTGGGGTCTGTCGTTCCGTCGTATGCCTCTATGTTCACAGGTTTAAAACCCTATGGAAGTTCATGGTCCAGCACCTCTTCGGTAAAGCATGGGGGGTGAGCAGCCCCTCTGCGTTTGGACGTGCTGTGGCATACCGTCGGCTGTTGTTGTGTCCGGTGCTGATTCCGAACTGGTATCCGATCAATATGATTGTTTTGGTGACCATAGTCCTGCATCGGGGTGTGTCCTTTAGATCCATAGATGGACCTAGCCGCGCCGGCCTTTTTATCGAGGAGCTCGCGTAAATCGTGTGCAGCGTCGGTAGCTACTCTATTGTGGTTACGAAGTGGTTTGTCCGGCCTCCTAGCCGCATTGTTCTTTGGCAGAACGGCCTCATCGTTGAATTCTGGCAGCAGCTTGCGTTTTGGATAGCTCTTTGTGTGGCGATCAACACCGTACTTTTCTTTAGTGTCTAGCACTTTATTCCATCTGCGATTGAGTGTTTCCTATGCGGCCTTAAGCATTTGCTTCTGCTTCTTTAGACTTCTTGAAGTGGCCATAAGCCTTCTGTGGAGGCTATCTCGTTCCAAGCGTGTTTCCGGGATGATGAATGCATCGTCATCCGGACTGTGCTCTTGTCCCGGGCGGTTTGATGAATTCGTCCCTCGGGATCATTGTGATCAAGCGTCTGCTCCGAGCTGTGTTCGGCGTGACCTGGCTCATCCTGCTCCATTGCTTGGTCCATATGGTCGTTGTAGCCTTCGGAGTTAACTGGGGTGTCGATCTTTCTAGCGTTGTTGTCTCTATTTTTCCTATTGCTGGACTTGGAGCGGCGTCTGCGCCGTCGTTTTGGCTTTTGTCCGGGGGTTTTATCCTCTGGTTTGTCGCCGTTATCTTCTTTAGGCGTATCCACCATGTAAATATCATATGACGAGGTGGCAGTCCAGCGCCCCGTTGGTTCTGAATCGTCTCCTGCGCAAACGTCCATACCATCGGTATCATCGAAGTCGAAGTCAAGAATGTCTGATACATCAGCGACAGTGGCTATGAAGTGGGTGGTGGGCGGCGATTGATTTCTTCGTCGCCTTCTTCCCCTTTGAGCTGGACATAGTTCGGCCAAGAGTCTCCTGACAAAGAGAGAGACTCTAATAAGTTCAGCATGTCGCCAAAGGGCGAGTACTGAAAGATATCCGTAGCAGTAAACTCCATTATCGGAGCCCATCCAGATTCGGCGGGCTCGGGGGTGCGCGGACTGGGACCTACAACCGGATACGAGTTCGGGGGTCTGGTCTCACAGGCTTCCTTGGGGGCGAAGTCTGTGTTCAGCTCTACCGCCGATGAGTGTGCGGCCTTCGGAGCGGGGTCCATCCACCCGTCCTCGGGCGATGCAATCTGCTCCGGATTTAGGTCCGGGGCTCCTGCAGGGGCGATATCCCGAGCATTATCCAATAGCAGGTCTAAGCCGTGCTCATCATGACTGCCCGGTGCTCCTGGCGCAGGCCCGAATCCGTTGAAGATCAAGTCTCCGCGGATATCGGCCGTGTAGTTCAAGTTTCCGAACCTGACCTGGCGGCCAGGGGCGTAGCTGTCGATCTGCTCCAGATGGCCAAGCGAATTGGCCCGCAGTGCGAAGCCGCCGAACACAAAGATCTGTCAGGGGAGAAAAGTCTCACCCTAGACCACGTTGTTGTTGATTGAAGGAGCCATCAAGCCTTGCAGCGACGACACAGAGGAACCCTCAATGAAAGCACCAATGTCGGTGTCAAAACCGGCGGATCTCGGGTAGGGGGTCCCAATCTGTGCGTCTTAGGCTAATGCTAATAGGAGGCAAGGGACATGATGTTTTACCCAGGTTCGGGCCCTCTCGATGGAGGTAAAACCCTACTTCCTGCTTGATTGATATTGATGATATGAGTGTTACAAGAGTTGATCTACCACGAGATCGTAGAGGCTAAACCCTAGAAGCTAGCCTATGATGATTATGATTCTGTCTCTAAGGACTAAACCCGCCAGTTTATATAGACACCGGAGAGGGCTAGGGTTTACATGGAGTCGGTTACAAGGAAATATAATATCCGGATCGCCAAGCTTGTCTTCGCAAAGGAGAGTCCCATCCGGACACGGGACGAAGTCTTCAGTCTTGTATCTTCACGGTCCAATAGTCCGGCCAAAGTATATAGTCCGGCTGTCCGGATACCCCCTAATCCAGGACTCCCTCAGGGTCCAAGTGAACAAAGTCAGAGTGACTGAAGTGATGCTCAACCAAATCCTATGTCTTCGAGCGAAGACAATGGGAGCAAATCTTATCTTGAGTCGGATGAGTAAGCTTTACTTGTAGCCCAGGTCAAGCTGCCGCGTGTGTTTGAAATCTGACCGTTGGGACACATGTTAGTTCCTTAATGACCCAGGGTCATTTCAGACAAATCAGGTAGGGTTGTCTAGTGGCTATAAATGGCCCACCCCCTCCACCATAAATTGGTGGCTGCTCCGAGTTAGTGCACGATTTTGTCGTTTAAGAGCAACCCACCTCCAAAGCATTTGAGAGAGAATCCTTGCGAGGACAAAGCCCAAACCACCCATAGCCCAAAGAGTGTTTGGCATCACTGAAGTCTTTTTTTCCGCGTGATCTGAAGACTTGTTACATTGAGGACTGTGAATCCTCCAGCCGGTTAGGCATCGCGTTCTGAGAATCCAGGAGTCATTGTGGATTGCGGTGAACGAAGTCTGTGAAGGTTTGGAAGTCTACCTTGAAGACATGCCAGAGTGATTGGGCGGGGACTAGGTGTCCTTAGCTCAAGGGGAATAAGGTGAAGACGCAGTCTTCTGAGGTTAATCTCAGCCTCCCTAACCAGATGTACAATTGTCACAGCAACTACAACTGGTCGAACAAACACTACAAAAAAAGACACATCCGTGACATTTTGGGCCGAACGAATTTTTTTTCTGTCATACATATGACACTTCTATGACGATAATTGTGACTAAACCCGGTATCATCATAGATGTGGTGGGCTCCTACTTCTATGAAAAAAAATCATGATAGAAAATGGTATTTTCGTCCTGGGCAGGCTGGAGACGCAGCTGCATGACATTCTTTGGGCCGTCCATGACGGAAAAAACCATGGTAGAAGCAAGGGGGAGGAAGATTTCGGGGACTTGCCAGTTACGGTGGGAGGTCGGGGGCGGAGCAATGCGTGTTTCTCTCATACGTACGCGCGTGTGTGCGAGGCATTGGCTCTAACTGAACCCAAGCGAGGCGTTGGGCTCTAACTAAACCCGAGCGATTCCACTGCAGGCTACGCATTACTGAACCTGAGCGATCGATCGATGGTTGTTAACTGAACCCAATGGAGCGATTCCTTCGCTACTGCTGCTAACTGAAGCCGATCGATGCTGCCTCTGGGATGAACAATGAGTGTTGCGGGGGAGTTTGGATGAACAGTGAGCGGTGGCGTTTCCTCTGGATGAACAGGAACCCGTGGTGTGGTGGGTTGGATGAACAGTAGACGGTGGAGGGGTGGCCGTGGAGGGGTGGTTGAACAGGACCCCGTGGTGTGGAGGGCTGGATGAATAGTAGACGGTGGAGGGGTGCCCATGGAGGGGTGGTTGAACAGTAGCCGCTGGAGTAGCGCGCGGTGGAGGCTGGATGAACAGGAGCCCGTGGAGGCTGGAGGAGGTCGACGGTAGCCCGTGGAGGCTGGAGGAGCTCGACGCTGGAGATGAACAGTATCCCGTGGAGTCCCATTTTGCGGTACGCCACTCCCCTCCTGATGAACAGGACCCCCATTTCAACCATAGGAGGTCCGTTTCGTCCGTTTTGCGGTACGCCACACCCCTCCCAATCAACAGGACCCCCGTTTCGATCGTAGGAGGTCCGTTTCCTCCGTTTTGCGGTACGCCACACCCCTCCCGATCAACAGGACCCCCGTTTCGACCGTAGGAGGTCCGTTTCGTCCGTTTTGCGGTATGCCACACCCGTCCCGATCAACAGCACCCCCGTTTCGACCGTAGGAGGTCCGTTTCCTCCGTTTTGAAGTACGCCGGGCCCCTCCCGATCAACAGGACCCCGTTTCGAACGTGGCCGGTCGAACACAAGGCCGTTTCCTCAGTTGTGCAGTACGCCAGGCCTCGTTTCCATCGCCTATTCAGTCCAAGCCCTCCCGATGAACACGGCCACGCATTCCGTTCCGACCCAGCCGGTTGGATCCCCATGAACACGACGACAACGCTATTTCTCCGTTCCGACCCATCCATGTACGTATGCACGATAGGCGTTAGAGACCCTGCCTGTATGTACGTATGTGGCCGTATTTTCTTTCTTGCACCCTTGCTGTTGTACGTACGTGTACATGCTACGTGCGCGCCTCTACTACGACACGTGTGCGCCTCTACATCTACGACACGTGCGCGCCTCTACATCGACCAGTATGTAGGTACACGTTCGCGACCAGAATGACAACGCTACGTACGCTTCGACCAGGTGGGTCCTGACTGTCAGGCACTTCCTTGCGTGCGAAGATGTAGCTGGTGGGTCCCAGCAGTCAGGGGGGCGAATCGTTTTTTTTTGCCCAGACACACTTCCTTGCGTTTGAAGATGTAGCTGGTGGGTCCCAGCAGTCAGGGGGGCGAATCATTTTTTTTGCCCGGACGCACTTCCTTGCGTGCGAAGGTGTAGCTGGTGGGTCCCAGCAATCAGGGGGGAAACGTTTTTTTCGCGAAATATGGTGGCCCGTCCGGTGGGTCCCCGCTGTCAGGTGGAGGAATAATTATTTTGCGCGTAATAAGGAGGCACTTCCTTGTTGCGGCCGTGGACCAAGCTGTCAGCCTCTCCACGTACAGTCCACGTCCGATGGAAGCTGTTCCTTGACCATGTTGACCATGCCACGCCGAGAGCACCAGGGCGGTGGACAATGGCGAGGCCTAGGAAGGGGACGACGCGGAGCCAGGGAAGACGCAGAAGTGGATGCCCACGCGTAGAGGAGTACGAGGGTTCACTGGTTCGCTGCGGTGTGAGGCTGTCGGCGCCACAGAATAACAGGGGGTGTGGGTGAGTAGAGGGATGGCCTGGACAGCGGTGGGAGTAGTAAGGGGCGGTGAGGCCTCCGCCGCATCGCAGCCAGCCACGGGAGGCCGGAGCACGAGGCACGACTGGCGCTGGTTTGGGCGGCTGGAGCAAGAAGACCAGAGGTTGAAGAAGCACTACGGCCGTTGGATGGACATCGTATGGTCACTGGAGCTAGAATCGTGCATATTGACTAAGTTGACAAAGCCCTCCGTCCCCGTCAACTTAGTAGGCCCACAAGTCAGCCTGCCACTATACTGGGTCCCAGCTAACAGGGGGAGTATTCATTTTTTTGTGCGTAATAAGGAGGCACTTCCTTGCGTGCGAAGATATAGCTGGTGGGTCCGAGCTGTCAGTGGCGGTAACTTTTTTTCGCGAAATACTGAGGCCCTTTCAGTGGTTCCCTGATGTCAGGTGGACGAATCATTATTTTGCGCGTAATAAGGAGGCATTTCCTTGCGTGCGGCCGTGGACCCAGCTGTCGACCTCTCCACGTACAGTCCACTTCATATGCATGTCGGTCGTTGACCAAGTTCACCAGGCCGCGCCGAGAGCACCAGGGCGGTGGACGACGGCGAGGCCTAGGAAGGGAACGACATGGAGGCAGGGAAGACTCAGTAGTTGTTTCCCACACGGAGGGGAGTACGACTGAACGAGGGTTTACTGGTTCGTCTGCCGTCGCCGGAGAATAACAGCAAGTGTGGGTGAGTAGAGGGATGGCTAGGCCAGCGATGGGAGTACGGTGGGGCGGTGGGGCCTGCGCGGCAGCACAGCCGGCCGCGGGGAGGAGGGAGCAGGCAGTCCCGCCGGCGCTTGTTTGAGCGGCTGGAGCAGGAAGAGCAGCGATTGAAGAAGCACGACGGCCGTTGGATGGACATCCAACCGTCACTGCTTGTGCGTCAACCTTTTTTTTAGGAAAGCCTCAAATCTGTGGAAAACAACATACGGCCCATCTTGCATTATTTCTAATAATTTACAGCCCATTTGCTAATACTTAAGGTTTTTTTGGAGCCCATATTCTTTTTGTTAGCATTACAGCCCATATTGTGGCCACGGTTAAAAAATTATACGAAATTTTTTATATTTCGATGCGATCCGAACTGTTTTTAATCCCGAAATTTTGACTCACATTCAAACTGATTTTAAAAATAAATGTATATCAATATAAAATCCAACAAATTCTCCACGCATAAAAATTAATGTAATTTAAAATCTTGAAATGAAAAAAAATATATTTGAAACTAATTGCCGGTTTGATGTGTTTTAAAAATGTACAGCCCATTTCTCATTACTGATTGGCCATTTTCTCGGCCAGCCGAATGAAAAGCTCTCCTCGTCTTGAAAGATTTGCAGCCCAATAGGCCTGACAAAGCGACTTAATTGGCAAATCACAAAAAAACTGGGCTGTGGCCGTGGACCCAGCTATCAGCCTCTCCACGTACAGTACTCTTCCGATGGAAGTCGTTCCCTAACCATGTTAACCACGCCGCGCGGGGAGCACCACGGCGGTGCATGACGATGAGGCCTAGGAAGGGGACGACGCGGAGCCGGGGAAGACGCGGCAGTGGAAGCCCGCGCGGAGAGGAGTACGAGGGTTCACTGGTTCAGCTACGGTGTGAGGCTGCCGTCGCCGCAGGGCCTGGCCAGCGGTGGGAATAGTAGGGGGCGGTGAGGCCTCCGCGGCAGCACAGCCGGCCACGGGAGGCAGGATCATGCGGCACGACCGGCGCTGCTTTGGGTGGCTGGAGCAAGAAGACCAGAGGTTGAAGAAGCACTACGGCCGTTGGATGGACATCATATGGTCACTGGAGCTAGAATCGTTCATATTGACTAAGTTGACAAAGCCCTTCAGCCCCGTGAACTTAGTAGGCCCACAAGACAGCCTCCTACCAAGGTGGGTCCCAGCTAGCCGGGGGAGTATTCATTTTTTTGTGCGTAATAAGGAGGCACTTCCGGTGGGTCCGAGCTGACAGTGGGGGGAACGTTTTTTTCACGAAATACGGTGGCCCGTCCGGTGGGTCCCAGCAGTCAGGGGGGAAACGATTTATATCGCAAAATACTGGTGGCCCGTCCGGTGGGTCCCCGCTGTCAGGTGGAGGAATAATTATTTTCCGCGTAATAAGGAGGCACTTCCTTGCGGCTGCCGTGGACCCAGCTGTCAGCCTCTCCACGTACAGTACTCTTCCGATGGAAGTCGGTCGTTGACCACATTGACCACGCCGCACCGAGAGCACCACGGCGGTGGACGACGGCGAGGCCTAGGAAGGGGACGACGCGGAAGCCGGGCCATGGGAGGCAGGAGCAGGCGGTAGCACAGCCGGCCACGGGAGGCAGGAGCAGGCGCCACGACCGGCGCTGCTTTGGGCGGCTGGAGCAAGAAGACCAGAGGTTGAAGAAGTCGTATGGCCGTTGGATGGACATCATACGGTCATTGGAGTATTGACTAACTTGACAAAGCCCTCCGTCCCCGTCAACTTAGTAGGCCCACAAGTCAGCCCAACAATATGGTGGATCCCAGCTAGCAGGGGGTATTCATTTTTCAGGGCGTAATAAGGAGGCACTTTCTTGCGTGCGAAGATATAGCTGGTGGGTCCGACCTGTCAGCGGGGGGAACGTTTTTTTTGCGAAATACAGAGGCCATTCCTGTGGGTCCTAGCTATCAGGTGGAGGAATCAGGTTTTTGTGCATAATAAGGAGGCATTTCCTTGCGTGCGGCCGTGGACCCAACTGTCAGCCTCTCCACGTACAGTCCACTTCCGATGGATGTCGTTCATTGACCACGTTGACCAGGTCCCGTCGAGAGCACCATGGCGGTGGACAACGGTGAGGCCTAGGAAGGGAACGAGACGGAGCCAGGGAATACTCGGCAGTTGTTTCCCACGCGGAGGAGTACGAGGGTTTACTGGTTTGTCTGCCGTCGCCGGAGAATAACAACATGTGTGGGTGAGTAGAGGGATGGCTAGGCCAGTGATGGGAGTACGATCGGGCCGTGAGGCCTGCGCGGCAGCATAGCCGGCCGCGGGAGGAGGGAGCAGGCAGTCCTACCGGCGCTTGTTTCAGCGGATGGAGCATGAAGAGCAGAGATTGAAGAAGCACGACAGCCGTTGGATGGATATCCAACAGTCACTGCTCTCGTGTGTTGACTAAGTTGACAGGGCGTTGCGGGTGCGTCAACCTTTTTTTATGAAAGCATACACATCAACTTGTAGTAGGAGCACAAGTTAGCCTCAAATGTGTGGAAAACAGCATATAGCCCATCTGCCATTATTTCTAATAATGTACAGCCTATTTGCTAATTCTTAAGATTTTTTTGGAGCCCATCTTCTTTTTGTTAGCATTACACCCCATATTGTGGCCACGGTTAAAAAGTATACGAAATTTTGCATATTTCGGTGCGGTCAACTGTTTTTAATCCAGAAATATCGATTCACATTCAAACTATTTTGAAAAATAATTTATATAAATATAAAAATCAAAATAATTGTCCCCGCATAAAAATCAATGGAATTTAAGATCTTGTAATGAAAAAAAAGAAACTAATTCCCGGTTTGATGTATTTTAAAAATGTACAGGCCATTTCTGGGCAAACCGAATGAAACTCTCCTCGTCTTGAAACATTTGCAGCCCAGCACGGTTGATAAAGCAAGTAGGCCCTTGTTTGGGTATTTCTTTAAAAAAAATAGAACTAGGCTAGCCATTTTCAGCAAGAAAAAAACACAACTGGGCTCATGATGTGGTAAACATAAATAAAACCCTGGCTAGATGGGCCACAACCCCCGCACAGCCCCGTTGTTACCCTGATCCATCGCTAAAACTAGTATAAATAACAACTGCTTGTTCCTCATTGTCTTAAAAAAACTGCTTGCTCCTCAAAAAAACTGCGCGACTTGCTGGGTCCCTGGTGTCAGCCGCTCGTAGTGTAATTCTCTCGTTTATTGACTACGTTGACGATGGCGTGAGCCCCAGATGTCCAACCATTAGGAGGAACCATATTTTTGGGCTTGTACTATAGAGGCACTTGCTTGCGTACTGCCATGACGCTGGTGGGTCCCTACTGTCATCCTCTCCACGTACAGTCATCTCCTTGTTCCTCTCGGTTGTTGACGATGTTGACAACGCAAGAGGGCGGCGCACCACGCACGGCGAGCGAACCAAGGCTGCAAGGCGGAGGACGACGACGAGGCCTCGGACGGAACAAACAGGAGCCGTTGAAGATGTGCCGGTCCAGTCGCAGGCGGAGGGGAGTACGAGGGTTGACTGGTGGGGGTGGTGGGGGCTAGTCACTTGGCTTCTGTAATGCATAGTGAGCTCAAGCAGCCGGCGTGAGTGATGTTATTTCCCTTGGTTGTGATTTGTTACAATATTTCACTCTAAATTAAACGAATGGCAAGCCATTTGCCTTGTTTCAAAGAAAATATGACAGTCATAGCCGAGTTGAAAAGGGCAGGAACATCTAACTCCAGCTTACAAACTGTACAAAAGCACGAGGGTTGATTGTTCATCAAGTTTACAAAAAAACCCAGATTGAAAAGGGAAACAACATCTAATTCCAGCACTGTTTTCGGCAGTCACAGTCAAATGGATCGGTCAGGTCCATAGAATGAACATCCTGGATTGTAAAATTTACTAGATTATGACCACAATATGTTGTAAATAGAAGCCCGGCATGTTTAGAAGCTCTTTTGCCTACCTAAAACTCCTTTTTTTGCTCTTCGACATACCCATCCGTCAAAACCATGCTGCTGATAAACTTAAGCCTGATGGACAATAGTAACCTCGCATTCTGCAGGAAGAATGTGACAAATCTTGTGTTTGAACGGTTGGCTACATATCGTTCTAGCGTTATTGTCTTCAATCGAATCTCATGAGAAGTGAGAAAATCCCGATGCTTACGAATCCACCGATTGGTTATAACTTGCTTACCCCGTACTGTTGCCTAAATAGACATGAAAATTGAAAACAGTTAAGGTCTAAAAGAAGAGTGTCGAAAGAGCAACATCTGAACGGTTAATTCTAGTACACTATATGCGGGCTTCCAATGTGCGGGAAATTATCACCTTTATATACAACTTCTCCAGACATGGAAAGCATTGCAGCAAGCCAATAATCTTGTTCAGATCAAAACTATTCATTTGGATATATAAGCTCTTGACAGAATCCAGCACCATTGATAGGCCATCCATGGAGAAACTCTTCATTGAGCATAGAACATAATATTATTACAAAATGTGTACTCCAAGATGATATATAAATTATGCGCAGAAATTTAAAATGCAGCATATGGTTACAAGTTAGATGATAATATAAAGTACCTAAAGAACTGTGGAGCCAAACACCATATTGAAATGAGCACAGAGATCATGTATTACACCCAAGGTCTCCAGTTTAGGTGTAGAGAGGACGGTTATTTGCAACAGCGAATAACTAGAATCAAGGATCAACCTTTGAAGTGAAGGGGCATGTTGGATGATGAGCTGCCTTCCGTCAAAAGAAATTGCAATTCTAACAAGGTTAGGCGACTTTATTTGGAGACAATCGATTCTAACTATGAAAACAAGCACCAAGCACTCCACCGCAGGGCAACTGGAGTGGATGATGTTGTGCAATGAGGCCTCCGATATACGAACCCACACAAGTGAAAGTTTCTTGAGAAATGGGAGTCGAAGGTTTAGTACCAGATTGTCTGGAAGGTAGCACAACGCAAAGGTGGCAGTGTGGAGAGAGGAGGAAAACCGTGAGATGGACATCGGTGCTGAGGGCACAAGTTCATAGCGTTCTGTATGTGGTATGTGATTTCCAGGGGAATAGTAGAACTCAAGCAGCTGTAGTTCTGTGAATTCAGGGATTTCAGCCAGGCGTCCACCATGCAGGGCATGGTATGCTTGCTCAGGTAGCATGATGGGATGGAGAGGCTTTGAACGGAGCCCTGGTGGGAGGAGATGATGGCTCTGGGGATTTCAAAATCATTGAAGAGAGATAGCTGACGATAGTCGAGATTAAGGGGAATGGCGCACCATAGAGGGTACCACCGAATTGAGAGGACTTGGGTGCGGCAGCAATCCTTGGTGGGGAGAAGCGAGATGATCTCCCCAAGGACGGCGTCCGAGAGATCGCTAATGCGGTCCACCCGAGATTCTATTGGTTCTTGGGATCCGGTGGGGGCGGGGTCGCCGCTTCTCCCCGCGCTGCCGGGTGCGGGATCTACAACAGGTGTCGCTGCTGGAGGGAGCCTCATCTTCTTGGCGCTGGGGTCAGCCGACTCCATTTTCCTCGAGGGCATCACGTCGCGCTCACGGATTTGAGCAGAGTAACGAATGACGAGCCTAGTTGTAGTGCGAGCGAAGAAGAAGGGGAGCTGGGGGGTTTTTGTAGGAGTGAGGAAGAAGGGGAGCTGGGGTTTTCTGTAGGAATGAGCTGACATGAGGTGGGTGGGAGCGAGGAGGAAGAAGAGCACCCAGGTTTTTTTTGTGGGAGGGGGGGGCGGTGTGCTGGGTGTGGGTAGCGCCTTTTGTATTGATTTTACTATTTACTAGTGTGGATTGGCTGTTTTGTCTTGGGCCCAGAGAAACAATTACTACTCGTACAGTGGAGACACTCTACAGCTACCCAGAAAAACAATTACTACTAGTACAGTGGAGACACTCTACCCCTTCTGGCTCCTCCTAGGTCATTGAAACGTCTCCCTCTATTGAATGCCGTTATACTTTTGTTCACCGACATGCGGGCCATGCAGCACGTGGGCCCAAATGCCATCCACCAAATTATCAGGCAGTATGCAGGCGGAGAGTCACCTCGGTCGTAGCGCGGCAGTAACGAGCCGTCGTACCACAAAACCCCACCTCCCCGCAGTCTAAGTTTGACGGACGAAGCAACCATCATTTCACTCCTCGCTCAATCCCCTTCTCCGTCACCGTCTTCAAGAAAGGCAACACTCGCATCTGCCACTGTTCTTCTCTCCCAACAAAGGGAAGGTAAGCGGATCCGTGATGTTGGTATATTTTCGTTCAGAGAAAAAAGAAAGAACTTTTGCAAAGCAGTAACCGATCCTCACTCTCTTTTTTGTTTCATTGTCATTGTGATTGTGTTTTCCTTTTAGTGGTCTCCTAGTATTCGTCAGTTTCATGATGGACCAAGGAGAACCAGGCAAAGATCTACCGGTATTGGAGCAGACGCGGGAGGCTGATCCCCACGAGATAGAGAGCTCCAAGAAGATGGACGCAACCACCGAGCTGACCCTAGATACCCTCACGGCCACTACTGAGATGGTCAACGCCCCGTTTGAGGTTACAGCCCTGTGGCACTATAG
>NC_041391.1:404394620-404407330 GCF_002162155.2 Triticum dicoccoides | reverse complement strand
AGGTGATTTCCTTCTTTGCCGATCTCGATTGTGGTTTTTCATCTAAGTATGTGGTGATTTCTTTTAGAAAAGGAAGTATGTGGTGATTAATAATGCAAAATTTTATTAGCTTCGATGCCATGCTATACATAGTGGTTTAAATAACTTGTGGTTCTTATACTGAAAAGTAATTCAGAATTTGTTTCTGTTTCAATTAGAGCCCTGATGCAAACAAGGATTGTGTGGTTGTGCATGTCACTCGCTATGAGGCGGACGACATGAATATACGCACCGGGAAAACAGAGTTCTTAGGCTGTTGGATCCTGGAAGCCATTTGCGGTTATACCAATGAAGAGTTGTATTCCAGCCTCACTGTTGTCAGGCGTGTTGTCCAGGGTGTACTGAAGCACAGGAAGTTCAAAGCTACTCCTTCATTTGTGAGTCATACTGTTCTTGTCAAGCTTACGCAGGAAGATGACGTGGTATGCCTCCACAAACAAGTTTATCAGTGGCAAGGCCACAAGGTTGTCTTCATGAAGGTTCACAGGATTGAGCTGCTGCGGGACGTCCTCGATGATGTTCATGGAAAGGTCCGTCTTGTTCCAGCCCAAATTAGATCGAGGCATGAAATAGTTGCCCCAGCTAGTGTTTAATAGTAGTTTGGATTGTGTCTAATTATCCGAACCATGCCTGTTATCGACCCCTCTCGGGCTAGTGGTCTGTTTGAATCCGTCTATGGGAACTGCTGCTACTTTTGTGTGCCCGTGAATCATGTGAGAACCATCGTAATTCTTGCCAAAACAAATGCATCCTCACTAGTTTTTTCATGAATATGGCATGGTAAGACATAAGTTGTCATGGTTTATCATACGAGCAGTGTGTGTTTTGATGAAATAGAGCACTCGTTAAAGAACCGTGCGCTGACGTATACATAAGTACTTGTAAACACTGTTGGTGCTACCCCACTTGTAAGCAGTTGTGCAAAACACATCACATTGGCTCAGCTCGCTTCAACACTAGGCTATCGACCAGCTAACAATCAACAATCTGTTGTCTGACATATAAGCAACTACTATGTATCTTGTTACAGTGGTTCATGCAGTTAATTGAGGCCACAATGTAATAAATTCCAAACGCTCACACGCTAGTCCAACGCTCATGTGGAACACTCACAATTAAACTCGTCTTCATAAAAATCTTGAAAAGCATAAGTTAAGCAATTTTATACATCTCAATGATTCATAGAACATAACAAACATATACTAGTTCACAGCAAAATACAAAGTTGTGAGAAGGTTTACAAATCAGGAAAAAACAAGCAAGGCTTCTCTGAGCAAAGGGCCTCCCGGCAGGCTTAAATTTCCTGGAGTTCACTCCGGTTTTTTCTTGTTGCCACCATCCAGGGTTAGGTTCTCTCATTCCAGAATAACCAATTATAATTGTGGTCTCAGCTGGAATGCTGAACTGAACCATGCAGTGTACTAACCAGCTGAAATGCTTGTGCATTCCACTAAATTTAAGCACCGCTATTTGCAGAAATAAGCAGACCACAATGCCTCTTATCCATGCACCTGTCCAAAAAACCGCCGTGCAGCCGTGCCAGCTAGTCCTCGGTCCATGGATGAACTGGTAGAACGTGCATTCCGGACTAGGATGCAGTTGTTTTCGCTCGTCCCTACACTGCAATCAGGAAGTAAAACGTACGAGTCAGCTTCTTTTAGATTGTGTTGGTCATTCTACCTTAGTTACTACCACTGTAGGGATACCTTGAAGACGGGAGGTTAGACGATGGCAACGAGGGATAGACATCTCATTTTGCGCAGTTGTACTAAAATTGAGGTGTGTGCTTTTGATTGCGTGGATAGAAACTATACGGAGACAGACATCCCGAAACGATATGGAGACAGACATCCCTGTTTGCGCAAATACGAAATACGGTTATTTAAACAGTGACACATATTACTACTTTCCCCCGTTTCCTCTTAGAACCAAGTCCTAGATTCATGCTATAGCTTTCCCACTTTCTTCCCTATTTGAACCAACGCTTTGAGTTCACTGTATGAACTAGCTTTACTTCTAATAATAGTAGAAGTCTAGGTGGCTTTGTAACAGCATAGGAAAGTAGAAAAGGATCCACACGAAGGGGGAAGAGCTGGGGCAGTAGAGCAAGGCAGGTTTCGAAGGAATATATACCTGAGGGTCGTCGGCATGTGGCAAAGACGGCGTCGGGAGGCCGCATCTTGGCCACAATACCGCAGGGAGGAAGAAGGGGTCGAAGGCCCTCCCGAGCCGGTGCTCTCTCAGAGAGAACGGCACGGCCGCCGATCGGGACGCGCGGGCTGCCTTTGGTCTCCTCCCTCGCCTCCGACGACAGCGTGAACGATGCACCTACACCCCCTGCCCGGTCGAGGTTGTCTGGCCAGATTTGTGACCAGCCGTGAGCTGAGAGAGAGAGTGTGGCCACCTATGTCTTGCTTAGATCTGGAGAGCATGAGAGAGTGAACGAGAGGAACCCTAGTAAAGCAAGCGCTAAGGCTCCTGCTTTTATATATAGTGGAGTGATTTTTTTTGTACCGGATTCAAAAAATGCGCTCCTACATGTACCCGCGAGTGGGTGTGAGAGAACTAGTGCGTGCATGCACTGCTTCTCTTCGTGAGAGTACAACATATACTATGCCCAAAGAATGTTTGCCGCAAGAGTAATAGTATAAGTGTGTGACGTGTGAGCTAAAATAAAATGTGTGCACCATCTTTTGTTTTTTAGAAGTTATGAGGGTAGGGTGTGAAGAGCACATATGTGCGTGACGTCTACCTGCAGATAGAGGATGGGTGCGACGTGCGAGTCTGCGAGAGGACTCGGAAGAATCGTGACTCATGAGGGTGCGTGTGCGTGAGAGAGAGGGGGGCACGTATCAATGCAATGCATGTGTCCGTAAATCATTATCCGACAAACGTTCGCCACAAGCCTTTTCCTGACGAACGCCGTAAGAACCGTTAGATCGGCATCCGACAGTGTCAGTTTTGCCATGTCATTTAACAGAACAGCCACTCCTCCTACACACAAATCTTCCACGTGAGTGTTAGCAACCGCCGTATGCTCCCTCCGTTCCGAAATGCAGTGCATATAGCTTTATTGAAAATTAGAACCTCGCAAACTTTTACCAAGTTTTCGTGTACCAAATTGCACATGTAGAATACCCTGTATATATCATTTCATTCATCTTCGATAGGTAACTACAAAGATGGATGAGGAGTCTACAAAGAAAGACCATCGTATCACCCGCAGCAATTTCAACCATCCTTTAGTGTCGAGGAATGTCATAGGAACTCTATATGATATGATTTTTATATGATTTTTTTCCTTTAGAGCCAATTGGTTCATAGGAATAGATTCATATACTCTACATTTCAAAGGAAATAAACATGATATCATTTCTATAGCTTTAGAGCCACTTGGTTCATATGAATGGATTCCTATACTCCCTTAATTTCAAAGGAAAATAAACATTAGCGTATATTCAATAGAAAAGTTCCTATGATATGAACCAAATTACATCTCTTTACTAATCCCTCCTCATAGGAATTGAGATACATGTCATCTCTAGATTCAATAGAAAAGTTCCTATGAAGTGAACCAAATGACATCTCTTTTCCAATCCCTACTCATAGGAATTGAGATGCTCCATGTCATCTCTTTCCCTACAACTTCCACGTATGCATCTTCTATTCCTAAATAGATAGTACAACCCACTAGTAGCTTTTTTCCAAAACATGCAACTATGGAAAAAGAACTATATAGTGTGACAATAACTTTGAAAGATGGTCGTTGGATGAAGCTAACCCGACAGTGCAGAGATGGGCAAATCCGAGCACTACTGGCCATTGGATATCATCAACATTCCACCAGATCTGCCACATGTACAATTTAGAAGACTCCATGGTTGAACTTAAGCATAATGCACAAACCTCAAAACACAAGCACTTCTCCTTGTTCTAGAATCTTCTGTATCATAATTGATTATTATTTTTCTAAATGAATTGCCATTATTTGTTTTTTACTTTATGATTTACAATGCACAACCCCATGAATCTTAACTTTTTTATAAAACTAATTGTTTTTGAATGAGATGAACTATAAGAACTAAACGAACATCTACATCATGCATATATGACTCAAAGCTTTACATGCTATTGTGTGTATTTATTCATAATTTGGTTTCAAAATCTCATGCGTTCAATACATGTGTACCTTACTAGTTTTGAGTAGAGTAGCAAATTTCACGCGGCCCCGGGTATATCAAAATGCAGGGCCCATGCATCATTGCCTTTCGGTCGAACCTATGTCCACAATATTTTTACATGCTATATCTCCACTGGTCCCCAAACCCAAAATATTGCCTCGTTCTCGTAAAACCAAGCGGCCCACACATATTTAAGGCGTCGACTCGATCACTCGAACCCGTTTACTACGACGTGGCCCCACACGCCATAGTACTCCTACAAACCCTACCGCCGCACTCATCATCAGTTTTCTTCAAGAGGATGAGGGAGAAGCCGATTTGTAGTGGAGGCACTTTCAAAAAAAAAGGATCTGTAGTGGAGACCCCTACCCTAGGGTGCCCTAGGTAGCTACCGCACGCAACATTGTTTTCTCTTTTCTTTATGCTCTTGTGCGCTAGAGTGAAATGATGGTTTCTTCGTCTGACCAGCTTAATGTGGGAAAGGTGGGGCTTTGTGATTTGACCCCTCATCGCTCATTTTCTACTACTGCGGCGCTACGGCCGGGGTGCCTCCAATTCCAACCGCTGCTCCGAACTGTAATTTGGTGCATCGCACGTGGAACAAGACGGTGGATGAGCCACATGTCTGCCAAAGGGGTCATGTTAAGTGTGTTGCCATTTCGTGTGCGGACTGACCCTGCTTGAGTTGCTACGCCAACACGACAGGAGCAGCCTACCACTTGGTTTTGCTCCTTGGTGAATCCCGACTATATTGATCTAAAAAGATACTGTGCTGAACTATCCTGTCCGTCTTGGTTTTTTATTTGTAGGCGTCTCGATTTATTGGGCGTGCACGTAGTTCTAGGTCATCCATTTGACTAACTAAATATGAGTTACTATGTCACAAAAAGTATATCATTGGATTCTTATTGGTTGATATGTGAAGAAACAAGAAACGAGGTAGAAGTTAATGCACCGCGCCTTAGTATTGTGGGATTATTTGGTTTTCG
Organism: Triticum dicoccoides; assembly: GCF_002162155.2. Lineage (NCBI taxonomy): Eukaryota > Viridiplantae > Streptophyta > Magnoliopsida > Poales > Poaceae > Triticum > Triticum dicoccoides. The sequence continues at coordinate 404,402,121 of NC_041391.1, read as the reverse complement.
TAAGATGACGTGCGTTTGGTTGCAAGGGTGGTAATGAATGGGTTGGGATCATTCAGAAAATAGACATGTTTGGTTATAAAGCACATGCATGGTTCGAGTCAAAAAAAGAGAATATGCCTTGAAGATGTTGAACCATTCCACCCAACCAAATCGGTCGAATCAAATGGCCACCCTTTGCATGCATGACTATGTGAGCATGATTGGTGGTCCCGTCTTAAATAATTAGCTCATCTCTTATATTCAGCCAAACACATGAATTGAATGGTTCAATCCCAAAAAAATTGAATGGTCCCAATCCATTCATACGATACCTTCAACCAAACGCATCCGACAGAGGGAGTAGTTGTATTTAAAAGTCGAGGGCGGGGCTTTTCCTGTGCGGTAGGCGGGGCAGTTCCGCCTAGTCGGTTCGACAAAGACGCGAGAAGACGAGGGAGTAGGCTGCTGCAAATGTAGGGCTGTGAGATTTGACAGTGAGTTACTGCTGGACAGGTGGGGCCCCATGATTTGACTTGCCATTATCATTTTAACTGCGGAGCTACGACCGACATGAGTCTCCCGATTCCTGACCACCTCCATACAGGTGCCTCTCCCAATGCTCCACCATGTAGTAGTAGAGGCTGGCTCTTGCATGAGAGCCCACTTCTCCACTTTTTCCTTGCCTCTCTTTCTTCCACATATGCAAAAATGCCATGTAAAGCGCACTATTGTACTTACTTGCTCCTACAGGTGCTTAAGCTTGCCACATAGGCATAAAGTCTGATGTGGCAAGTTAATCAAGAAGAGAGAGACTAGTTTGGTGACCCAAGGAAGAAATGGTGCTAAGCGCGTGTACCTAGGTGAAAAGACAATTCTGAGTCTATAACTAATTAAATGAAGCAAACTTAGCAACACCATTTCATTGGAAGAGGTCACTCCTTGGCAAATGCAATAAATACTAGTACTCCCTGTGTCCCATTATATAAGAACGTTTTTGACACTACACTAGCTAGTGTCAAAAACGTTCTTATATTATGGGACGGAGGGAGTACGAAGAAAGAGATAGAGAGGAGTAAAAAAATACACTTATAGCCAACCTTATAGCCAACCTTGTTGTAGTATGAGTGACTAAGTGATGACTATGTATGACATGCTAACATCAGATAGCCTAACGCACCGTGTTAAATCTCCAAGGGCGCGACCACGCGAGCGATGCGACGATCATGGTAGGCGCGACCATGATACGGGCTGCTAGCAGCCCTTGGATCTGAGATCAAACGGTCGCATGCTAAGTTGTTGAAAATTTTAAGAATAACCCTCTAGGATAGGATATTCACCCATAGGTCTAGAATCACGCCATGCAACCGTTCGATCTCAGATCCAAGGGCTCTCGGAAGCCCGTATCATGGGAGAATGGAAAGCCACTACCCTGCCGTTCGCACGCTGGCAGTTCGCTCCTACTCTTTCCCGCACGTCCTTTAATACTATGGCGGTTCGCTCCTAGTCGTCCCGTCCATTCACATTACGGCAGTTCCACTAATCCTAACCCTCCTCCCAAATCCATGGCGTCCCAAATCTCCCCGATCAGCAGTGAGTACAAGATTAACCATCACCGGCGATAAGTTCGACGTCATCTACACCCTTACTTCCACGATGGTGAAAGGATGCCTTTCTCGCTTCAGACGCATGTTCGAAAACTCACATGATGAGTGGGTCGCTGGGCTAGATGTTGAGTACACAATAGTCCTGGGACGAGAGAAGGATCTAAAGGACTAAGAGAGGAAGAAGCCCGCCGTGATCCAGGTTTGCGTACATAACGTTTGCTTGGTCTACCACATATGCCATGCCGACGTTGTGTGCCAGGATTTTAAGAACTTCCTCGAGGACAAAACAGTCAAATTCGTTATTGTAGACTTTAAGAACGACAAAGAAGTCCTGCGTCGGATAGGCCTCGTTGTAGGCAACCCCTTCGACCTCCAGAAGAATTGGCTGGTGCCCTCTCGTCAGCCGTCAATGCTGACCCTGGCAGGAGCCATGGTTCATCCTTCGTACCGCAAACTGGAGAAACCTCATTACACGTTTCATCGTCATGCATGGCAGCGGAATGTGGTAGATATAGACCACATCCAGTATGCTGCAATGGATGGCTACCTTTGTTTCAATACCTACAAGGGTTGGATGAAGAGCAACAGCCAAGTTGGCGGTTCAAGCAAAGAAGTATCGGCCAAGAGGAAGAGGGACAAGGACGAAGTCGAGGACGTTGACGAGGACTCCGAGTAAGGTGGCAATGTTGTTGCTCATGGCGGTTCTAAACTTCTAATGCAGTGTCTACCAGATTAGTTGCATAGTTTAATTTCAGGTGTGCTTAGTTTAATTTGAGGGGTGTGTTGTGCTGAGCCCCCAGCAGAACTATTTTATGTTTCTTCTTGTTACTTTAACTCTTCAGTATTTACATACTAGTACTAGTATTTCTTTAATAGAATTTAGCACCCAATTAAGCACGTACTAGCTTTTTTAATAGTACTATATGCATAATTTGGCGACGAGCGCTCTCTATATGTACCACCTTTTTTTAAAATTTCAATTTTTGCTCCATGGCGCAATCCATCAATAGTGGAGTACTACTGTACAAAAGTATACATTTTTTAAAAGGCTAGCGTACTGTTCATCACATATATATATATAGCCAGTTAAATTCTCAACCTAGAATGACGTGCATGCCATGTAGTAAACCGATCCGGACGAAATATAGTAAAAATGAGGTGATTTTACCCAGCGATCGGCGGGGGAGCATGGCCTGTCATGCGGTCCCACGTGTCATGATGTACCAAGGCGATGCGCGTGTCCCTCTTGAGGCAGAAGCAATACTAGTACGTGGTTTGAGATGATGTCGAACCGAAGTGTGAAATAATGGTTGCTTCGTCCGTCTGGGAAGGTGCGGCATTGTGATTTGACGTCTCATTGCTCATTACTAACACTAGGCCGGTATGAGTGGGGTGCATCCCCCCTGCTGTTCTGCACTGTTATTTCGTGCTTGACACGTTGACCCGGTTGCTATATGTCCCACATGTCGGTGACAGGAAGTACAGAATTCATGAAAGGGAGCGTCGACGGAGGTGTATACTACAGAATTCATGAAAAGGGAGCGACTTAGTTTTGGAAAAATCTGTTTTTACGGAGTACGTACCCACTAGGGTTTATAGGGCTCATCTAAAAAACATTCGTTTTTCCGTTTGATAAGTCTCAATTCTAGTACTATACTAGTAGTAGTACCATTACATGTTGGATTTCGAGGTGCGTTAGATCACCCGACGCAAGCAGTGTCAAGAGGAAACTAACCAATGCATGTACAAGTTCATGGAAATTTAGTGGTCATTCATGCATTCGTTCTAATTAATGCCTCGATAAACATAACTTCTTGAGAAAAACGAGTGTACTGTGCAAACTACGAAATTAATTCGACCACTCACCGTCTACCTTGGTTGGAGAGATTTTAAAATTCAGCCATAAACTAGAAAGGAGGGAGTAGTAACTTCTGTCTCAATTACTATTTGTGGCCTTGTATAGATGCAAAATGTATTTTTTTATAGTGGCCTTTTATAAGTAAATAGAGGGAGTACTAACCAAAGTACGTAGTAGGGACGAGGAGTAAACGGAGGGAGTAGTAAAATTTTCTCCTCGTGCTGCGAGCCATCGCGCGCGTGGGCGAGGGAGTGGGCGTAAAGGCGTACAGTAGTACTCCAGCTTCACCTCATCCTGCGAGCCACCGCGCCCGTGGGCGGGGGAGACGGCGTACTAAGCAAGTTTCTCCTCATTCTGCGAGCTGACGGGACACATCTAAAGTACTCCAGTGCATACAGCCTTGCCTCTAAGGTAGGCCCCACATGGTTTGCCTCTTTTTTTAATTTAACATAACGCGTCAAGTCGCAATTTGTTTGTTCACCCGTGGTAGACGATCCTCCCTCCACCAAGTGGACAACCAGTACACGTGCCAAATTACCACGTGGGCTGCCTTTTTCGTACAGAAATGAGCTCCACCGTGTACCCGTGCGGGTGTGGTTGGGAAAGAGACAGGAGTACGTGCGCCGTGCGTGCACCTCTTCTCTTCGTGCACGTCCCCCACCTACGTGGGTGTGTGTGAGAGAGATACAAACGTAGACATAATGCGCCATCCATCCCCATGCCTCCGCCCAGTTCGACCACCAGTTACCACCACGGCACCACGCCCCACTCCTCCTCACCTTATCTCTCATATTTCTCCCTCGATTGTTATATACAAGGGGCCACTATCAAAATTACAATTTGCAGATATACAAGGCCACTAACACTAATCGATGTAATATTAATGGTGTTTGCCTCGTGGTACTAGCAAAGGAGGACATTAATTATCCCTTGCATGCATGCGGGAGTTTGTAAAAAATGCATCTTGATGTTCCGTGCAATGCACGGGCATCTTGCTAGTCCATGAAAACAACACATGGCAAAATTCCACGGCGAACGAGGGATTTGAATCTGTTGGGAGGGGCTGTTTTGTTCTTGCCCGGAGTAGCCAAAATATTGGCGACCCTTTTGTCCACCGGTGCCTTTGCCACCGATGAACGACGAACGGCTCGGGTGCTCATGATGTCATGCATCCTCCAGCGCTGCACGTTGGAGACGAGCTCGAACGAGCTGTGTTTTTCTGTCCCACAACGCCACCCGAGCCGCCCGCAGACCGACCGGCGACCCACAAATTACGCCATCCAACCGTAGCCGCACACATTATGACAGCAACTCAACCAACCGAACGAAATTCATGCAAACACGTAGACAAACTGATACACATTCATGCAACCACCGGAGTATTTCATATAAACAACGACGGAAATCATATAAAATACCGGATTTTCACACAAACATGACGGATTTCATTACATTCAAATGAACTAAGCGGTGCTAGTTCTGGACAGCACAGGTATATAATACAGGGCCTAAATGGTCGCCCGCCGATCGCTTTGTGTTCCTCATGTCTGGCAGCACGATCACCGGACTGCCGGGAGCCCCGGAGGTATATGCTTCAGCGCAAAGGATGGCTCGCTTCCCCACTGCCCAACTGATATCATTGGCTGGTGCCGAAGATGATGGTGGCCGGCACCGGTTCGAGTTCATCACCGGCCACTACTTCGCCATGGCCGGCACCGGCTCGAGTTCATCCTAACATTGACCTCTTCCATGGAGCCCATGCGGGGTCGACGAAGGTCCTCGCAACAAAAGGATCCGGCAAGACACCTGCTATGTATGCCGGCGTCGCCTCCGCGGTGGCCTTCATGGGACCCAAGCGGCGGTGGCCTCCCATGTTCTACTTCTCCTCGATGATGGAGGCGGACACCGAGGCGCTGGCCACCGACTCGTCGCTCTCCATGCACCCGGCTTCTGTCGCTGCTTGCATGGAGCGGCCGCCGGCATGGGAGTCTCGGCCACAGAAACGGGAGACGTGGTACGAGGCGGCGGCGTGGACGGTAGCAATGACGCCCATGCGCCGCTCCTCGTTAAGCTGGCGTGGAGCGGCAAGTTGCTGAACCGCGTGCCGGCTTGGGGTGGCAACTGGCTCCGTCGGGTGAGGAGAGGGAGGTGGATCAGCGAGCTGCATAGCTCGTATATCCGGCAAGCTACCCAGCCGGCTTGGATGCAGAATAACTACTCTTCGTAAGCCATTGTAAGAGTGGACAAAATGGTGGAGGAGATAGGGGAGCGGCGGAGGCGTGCGATTCTTGGCCGGTGTTTGGCCTCGTTTAAATAGGAGATTAAATAGACGGCGGACGGGAGGAGCTCAGCCGGCGTTGCGTTTAACACCGGCCCGGTCATCAACGGATGTGTGTCTAGAGTGGGTTTCTCGGCTTCCACACGGGCGGGTTTCATGGAGGCGTTTGAATGCGGCACGGAGGCGTGTTCAGCCGGGCGTTCCGCGAGTGGCGCCCTCGACTATAACCTAGGACACCACGCCGTTCTTCCACTGGCGTGTGGGCTCTTTGGGTGCATGGCCTGCATGTCAGTGACCCAATGTAGGCAGCGCATAGCAGAGGAACCTTTGGTGGGCCAGGGCAGTCAGAAGCTGGCATTTCATAAACCGATGATTGTTCATTGAGTGTGATGTCATCTTTTTCATGTAGTTAAGCGTGTGTCTTGCGTCGTGTGCTGTGTGCATGCAGGTGTGCGAGTGTTGCGTGCGTGCAAGGGTGTGTTTCAGTGTTGCATGCATGGGTGCGTACGTGCAAGGTGCGTTTCAGTGTTGCATGCATGGGTGCGTATGTGCGTGTGTTCGTGAGTGCATGTGTACGTGTCAGTGTTGCATGCCAGCATGCGTGCGTGTGTACGTTATGTGTACGTGTCAGTGTTGCACGCCTACATGCGTGCGTGTCTTGCGTGCGTGCATGTGTACGTGCGGGGTGAGGCTACACGTCAGTCGACTGACTTTTTCATCTCTGGTCATTAGATTTTCCAGCCGTTGGATACGAAATCAAGGGCCCCCAGTTTATCATCAAACTCCACCCCCCCCGAGCCACCAGCCACCACCGGCCGAACCGCCCGCCCCCGCCACCCGCGGTCGGCCCACCCTCCCTGAAACCACTCCCCACCGCCGGTCCGCCGCCGCACCTTCGAGAGAGTGGGCCAGCATTTATGATCTTGAGATTTTACGAAGTCACCATAGGTGCCTCGTAGTCGAGTGGAACGTCTCCTCCCACTGAACGTACATCGCCGGAAAATACTGAAATTAACAGAAGATAAATGCGAGCACCGGGACTTTAACCTTGGTGGGCTCGAGAAACCACTATCCTCTAACCATCCAACCACATGTTGGTTAGCATGAAAAAATGTATGTGGTGACCGTGATGAGCTTATTCTGAAGTCTAGTGACCATATCGTGCTTTTTCTTCAAATACAATGACCATAAGTGTCGTCAACAAAATACGGAGCACGCATCAAATGCAAAGTCCGTCAGTGTCATCAACAAAATATGGAGACGTATCGTGAGCTAGATAGCATTGTACTATTGTATATTCTTATTTTCTTAGTGGCCGATTGCGTGTGTGGTGTGGTGGGCACATCATTTCTAGTTGTGGTGGGTCACCATGAAGACTCATGGGTCGGTTCCATCCTGTGCCACATATAGGTTGGACCGAGACGTGTTATACGGAGACTCATGTGTAGGACTCGGCGTACAACACAAAGCTACCAGAGTCGCGGAGGACTCTATCCCCACTGGTGATAAGCCGACTATATATGATTTGTAACCCTAGGCCCTTAGTATGTTATACAAGCTTGGGGGCTAGTTCGTCGATAGTATACACACACGCACAATGCTTGGTATTCACGTGTACTTTGTACACACCCCTAACACTAATATACAGTACCAGGAGTAGGCTCTTTCTTCAACTGCAAGGGTCCGATCCGAACTAGGGTAAAACTTTGCCTCGTATTACCATCCAGCCTAACAGCCAGGGATATCCTACCGAATGATATGATGAAATCATATCTACCAACT
>NC_041391.1:404169685-404394241 GCF_002162155.2 Triticum dicoccoides | reverse complement strand
ATGTGCGTGCGGGAGACACATAGGCACATATATGTGCGTATAGAGGGCCAGTAGAGACCGTGCATGTGTATATATGCATGTGAGAGAAATAGTGTTTTCCAACTAAGATTAGTGAAAAGAGTGGTACATATTAGTCAGAAAGAGAGATAGAGAAATAGAGAGAGCATGTGCATGAGACACCCCGACACCCTGAGAGAGATTGTGAGCATGTGTGAAAGAGAAATGCCGATGCATATAAAGTGTGTGCACTTATGCATTAGATAGAGAGATATCTACGTGTAAAAGGCGGTTCTACGCATTAAATTAAAATATAAATGGCATTATTATTTTTGGATGAGATCATGAATTTTGCAAAATTGCGTATGGATGAAAATCGGTCTATCAGACACCCATACTCTATTGAATTTTAGCATGTGCATGTGTTTATTTCATATTATTGATCCATAGAGTGAGAGCGGTTTGAAATACAGGCAATGGATGCTTTTGCAATTCATATATAAACATTAATTAGTGCACTCCATGTTGTTAGTGTGAAGCACTTTATACATTTTTCACTTGCATGGATACATTCCAAATTGCTAGCTGCGAAATAAAATACATGTCGAATTCAACATAAAGGGGGTTTCGAAGATTCGAATTCATAGGAAGTGCATTCATCTATTTGAACCCGAGATAATGGCATTTGTAAATCAGATGTAAAAGGGGGCATCAATCTTTGTTGTGAGTTTGAACATGGTATATATATTCATACGCATATCTAACTTTTTTTTTGCAACCAAGGAGATTATACCTGGAACCATGCATGAACTGAGGTAAGTTGCATATTTTTTAATATATACTTGTGTACAATGTATATTAAAATGTACCCCCTCCATTCCAAAATAATCGTAGCTTTAGGATTTTCAAGAGTAAAGATTTGTGAAGTTTGACAAATCCTGAAAGTTCAATTCAAGAGAACCAAAAACGTTAATGCTTCTGCTCCCAAATATTGAACAAAACGCCAAATAGGCCTCTGGTCACCCGAAACCGCGCGAGACTAATGTTTTGGTGGTAGGAAATTACTGTCCTGACTCTGGCCCGTGTAGCCTATCGGCCTGATGTCCAAAGGTCTAAACCGGGGTAGGTTTGTAACTTCACCAAGATGCCAGTCTTAACAGCCTCCGAGAAGCATTCATACGCCGTGGGTGCCTAAACACCCATGCGCTCGGCCGAAATCTATCCCGCCCACATTTGGGATACCTGACATGACTGTCCTACCCCCAACCCGCAATATGTCCAAAATTTTAGATGGGGGCAAAGTTTGTAACTTTCCCCAAATTTCAAACAAGAGCGCCTCAAACTGAAACATTGTTCCCCCTTAGTTCCTTGCCTCCCTCCGTTTCCCCATTCATACTCCGTGGGCGTGAAAACGCCCTCTCCACCAGTCGCGAAACCCCAACCTCGTCCGTCCTCCACCCCATAGCGGCCAATGCACCACCGCCCTCCTCCATCACGCCAGAGCCGGTACCCCGACGTCGTCGTCCAACGCAACCGCAACCGCAATGCCCTCAAGGAATTAGCAGCTGAAACCAAGGCAGAGCTGCCTCCACGACACCGACGCCGACGTGCGCCGTACCAGAACCACTCCAACCATGCCGTCCTGCGCCTCACTGCTGCGGCTCCACTGTCACAACCGTCCACCGCACCGGAGCTGTTCCCGCTATACTATCATTCGCAGCCTCGGATCTACTTCGCCGCCGCCGACCGACGGCCACCGCACCACACTCAACAACTTGGCCATGGGTTCATCCAAGGCTGCACCGTCCTCCACAACTTCTGGTTTCCGGCGAATAACAAGATCGTCGGAAAAACAGAAGGAGGACACAGCACTGCCAGCAGAAAGTGGTACTCCTCTTCCCTTATTCATGCAAATCTTACGTCTCCGCTCACACCGTATTCATCCCACGAAAGAAACTAGTTGAGCGCTTCTTACTGCATCTTCTTCGTGATACTAAATGCACAAGGTTTCCTCCCTTTTACTATTTCACCTTTGCTAGAGGTCAGTAGCCCGCCTGGATTTCAATTCAGGGTCAGTCGAACCGCAATTAAAAGAAGCAGCACCCGCTTAGGCGCGCGAAGCACCTAGTCCGCCTGTTCCGCGGGGAAGCGGCGCATCGGTGTCTATCATAGGGGTGTGGGGCGCAGGAGCTGCTTGCGCCCGATCTGGAGGTCGGCGGGGCTTGAATGGATGGCCGGGGGGCGGTGCCAAGCACGGTGGTGCGGTGAGGTCGATTGGAGGGCGCAGACAGGGGAGGAATACTGGGCCGGTGGTCGCTAGCGTTTCGAGGAAGATCATCAACACTGACTGGCTGGAGGTAGATGAAGGCGATCTCCCCGTTCTTTGTACATCGGACGGTGCAGAAAAAATGGACTGGCCTATTTGCTTTCAGTCGACTATTATTTTCATAGAATCCTGTAGTAATTGAGTGTCCCATGCATGTTGTAGAGCTATCATACGTCTCCCGTCATTTATTTCTCACCGACCTGCTATCTGCTACCTTTACACTGTACTAATTGTGCACACACTTCACCCATACTCACGCTATTGTTTTTTTATGCATGGGTATTTTAGACTCTGACGCGGTGTTGATGAATGCAGAAAAGAAAAGATAGAAGTCGTTCTAGTGTAATTCGAAGATAAGTAGTAAGCGTTTCAACGCTCTAATGGGTGCAGTGTCAGCAGTGGGAGACAGTAAAAGTAGCTCTGCAGTTGATGATCTCAATTGCCACACACAACCATCCCAGGTGCTTGCTTTAACTTCGCGCTGTCAAATGTGGTTGCATGTTGCATATGGTGTCTAGCTTGTATTGCTTCCAAATTGGTTAAATTGCATCTGCTTACTTTACACATTATACCTTTGATAATGACATGCCTTCCTGTTTTTGATACATACTACATATGTCTATTAACCATGTTCTTACATCAAACATATGCTATTTTGTATCCCTCGTCAATCACTTATGATGATACAGTCACCTGGGTGGGTTACTGTGAGACGCCCTACTCGTTTAAAGAATGCAGTGTCATCCTCCCCACATGATTCTCAAGAAACAACAAGGCTAAATGAAGATAGTCAACGTAGCTCTCTAGTTGATCACCGCAATTCCCCCACACCACCATCGCAGGTGCTTGCTCTTACTTAGCAGTGTGATATGTGGTTGCATGTTACAAATGGTGTCTACCTTGTAATGCTTCTAATTAGGGTAAATTTTATCTGCTTAGTTAACACATTATACCTGTGAATATGACATGCCTTCCTGTTTTTGGTACATACTACATCTTTCTATTAACCATGTTCTTACATCAAACTACTTCTCTTGTGTATCCCTCATCAATGCTCCTAATTTGTTAAATTGCATCTCCTTAGCTTACACATTATACATGTGAATATGACATGCCTTCCTGTTTTTTGGTACATACTACATCTGCCTATCACACCATGTTCTTACATCAAACTACTGTCTTGTGTATCCTGCGTCTATCGCTTATGATGAGACAGTCACGCGCGTGGGTTAATATGAGACACAATACTCTTATAAATAATGCAATTTCATGCTCTCCACATGATTCTCAAGAAACAGCAAGCCTAAATGAAGATATTGAACATTGATCTGTACCTGAAGACAACACTTCCCCTACACCACCATCACAGGTGCTTTCTCCAACTTTGCAGTGTGATATGTGGTTGCATGTTGCATACGGTGTCTAGCTTGTAATGCTTCTAATTAGGGTAAATTGCATCTGCTTAGTTTACACACTATACCTGTGAATATGACATGCCTTCTTATTTTTGGTACACACTACATCTATGTGTTAACCTTGTTTTTACATGAAACTACCTCTCTTCTGTATCATGCATCAATTACTTACGATGAGTCACCTTTATTCGTTGCATATTGCATATTATTTCTAGCCTGTTGCCATGTATTGCTTCTAATTTGGTCAAATACATTTGTTAGGGCACCCTTTTAATTTGGTAGAGTGATATTGGTTTCATCTTTCATATGGTTTCTAGCTTGCATCGATTCTAACAAGTTCAAGCACCTTGTGCTTAATTTACACTTTATACATCATACATGTCAATATGTCACGTCGTCCTATTTTTCATACATATTCCATCCTCCTATCATGCGGCTGCCTTACATGAAAGTAGTGTTCGTCAGTATCATGCATCAATAAGTTCTGAAGAGCAAATTTTATTCCTTTTTCTTGTGGGTTTGACTTGACAAGGAAAAATCAAGAAAGAGGAAGGAAAAGAGTAAGGAAGGCGATGATGGTGATCCTCTACAGCAAGGTAAATGGAGCATCTGTACCGATTCTGCTTGTACTGATAGTGCATTACATGGTCCAAGTCTCCGCTCCCCTACTCCACCATCCAAGGTGCTTGCTCTAACTTGGCAGTGTGATATCTGGTTGCATGTTGCATATGGTGTCTAGCTCGTATTGCTCCTAATTAGTGTAAACTGCATCTTCTTAGCTTACACATGAAAAATGTGAATATGACACGCTTTCCTGTTTTTGGTACATACTATATCTGTCTATCACACCATGTTCTTACATGAAACTATTCTTCTTGTGTATCCTGCATCAGTCACTTATGATGGGACACCTTTAAGTTGGCAGTGTGATATTGGTTTATGTCTTGAATACGATTGCTAGCATGTATTGCTTCTAGTTTGATGAACGCCACCTATGATGAGACAGTTTTAACTTGGCAGAGTGATATTGATTGCACCTTCCATATGGTGTCTTGCAGTGTTTCTAATTTGTTGAAGTGCCTTCTGCTTAGTTACCACATCATAGGTGTGAATATGTCAAGCCGTCCATTTTTTCGTACATATTCCATCCTCGTATCATGACTTTGCCTTTCATTAGAGTAGTGTTTGTCATTATCATGCATGAATGAGTTCTGAAGAGCGAATGATATTCCTTTTTCTTGTCGGGATGACCTCACAATGCAAAATCAATAAAGCTGAAGGAAATTGGCAAGGCATTGGATGATGGTGATCCTTCCGAGCAACTAAAATGGAGGTTCTCTACAGATTCTACTCCGCCATCCTCCCAACAAGATTCGCAAGACAACGCAAGGCTAGACAATCAACGTAGTTGTGTAGATGATGAGCACATCTTCCCTACTCCACCATCACAGGTGCTTGCTCTAACTTGGCACTATTATATGTGGTTCCATGTTGCGTATGATCTCTAGCTTGTATTGCTTCTAACTTTGTTGAATTGCATCTGCTTACTTTACACATAATGCCTATGAATATGACATGTGTTCTTGTTTCTACATCAAACTACTATTCTTGCATATCCCGCATCAGTCACTTATGATAAGGCACCTTTAAGTCGCAACTATGATATTGGTTGTGTCTTGCATATGATTTCTAGCATATACTGCTTCTAATTTGTTGAAACGACATACAGTTTGAACTTGGCAGAGTGATATTGGTTGCATCTTTCATATGGTGTCTAGCTTGCAGTGCTTCTAATTTGTTGAAATGCCTTCTGCTTAGTTACCACATCATAGGTGTGAATATCTCACACCATCCTATTTTTCATACATATTCCATCCTCGCATCATGTGTTTGCCTTTCATCCGAGTAGTGTTCGTCAGTATCATGCATGAATGAGTTCTGAAGAGCGAATTTTAATCCTTTTTCTTATCGGTTTGACTTCACAATGCAAAATCATTACAGCTGAAGGAAATTAGTCTGACATGGATGATGGTGGTCCTTCGGAGCAACTCAAACAGGGTGCCTCTACAGATTCTACTCCGCCATCCTCCCAACAAGATTCGCAAGACAACACAAGGCTGGACAGTCAACGTAGCTGTGTAGATGATGAGCACATCTCCCCTACTCCACCATCATAGGTGCTTGCTCTAACTTGACACTATTATATGTGGTTGCATGTTGCGTATGATGTCTAGCTTGTATTGCTTCTAACTTGAATTGCATCTGCTTACTCTACACATAATGCCTGTGAATATGACATGTGTTCCTGTTTCTAGAACATATGTGTACACGATGAGCACATCTCCCCTACTCCACCATCACAGGTGCTTGCTCTTACTTGGAACTGTTATACGTGGTTGCGTTTTCCGTATGATGTCTAGTTTGTATTGCTTCTGATTATGTTGAATTGCATCTGCGTAGCTTACAACTTATACCTTTAACGATCACTTACCCATCAGACCCATTTAACTTGGTACTGTGATGTAGGTTGCATCTTGCATTGTCTTCTAGCTTGTACTGCTTCTAATTTCTTGAAATGGCACTTACGACGAGACACTTTTTACCTGATAGAGTGATATTGGTTGCATGTTCATATGGTGCCTAGCTTTCATTTCTTCTAATTTTGTGGAAATGCCTTCCGCTTACTGTTTTTTCATACATATTCCACCCTCCTATCGTACGTGTGAATATGAAATGCTATCTTTTTTTGTATATATTCCATCCTCCTGCGCTTGCCTTACATCAAAGTAGTGTTTGTCTGTATCATGCATCAACCAGTTATGGAGAGCTAATTTTATTCATCTTCTTGTGGTTTTGACTTCATAAGGCAATATCAGAAAATAGGAAGGAAAAGAGTAAGTTAGGGGATGTTGGTGGTACTCCGCACCGATGCAAACAGAGACTCTCTAGATTTGCCACTGCTACTGCTAATGAAGTTGAAGTCCCAAGTCTACATGATGAGTTCATCTCCCGCACTCCACCATCGTAGGTGCTTGCTCTAAGTTGACAGTGTGATAATTGGTTTCATGTTGCATATGTTGTCTAGCCTGTATTTCTTCTATTTTGATTAAATTGCACCTACTGAGTTTATACGTTATACATGTGCATATGACATGGCTTTCTGTGTCTAGAATACACTGCATCTATCTATCATACCATGTTCTTACATCAAAGTACTGCTGTTGTGTATCCCGCATCAGTAGCTCATGATTGGACGCTTTTAACATGGCAGTTTGATAGTGGTTGCATCTTGCATTGATTTATACGTTGTATTGCTTCTAATTTTTCGAATTGCCACTTATGGCAAGACACTTTTAACTTGGCAGAGTAATATTGGTTGCTTCTTTCATATGGTGTCTAGCTTGCATTACTTCTATTTTCTTGAAAATCCTTTTGCTTAGTTTGCACATCGTAGCTGTGAATATGTCATGCCGTCTTGTTTTTCTTACATATTCCATCCACATACGGTTGTCTTACATCAAAATATTGCTTGTCTGTATCATGCATCAATGAGTTCTGAAGAGTGATTTTATTCTTTTATGTTGTGGGTACAGCTTGACATGGCAAAGTCAAAAAATAGCAAGGAAAATAATATAGTAGGGAGTGCTGTTACTCGTCGGGTGAAACGGAAAAGGCTCTGCCGTCGAGATTCTGCTGGTACTTATAGTGCAGTAGAAGGTGCAAGTCCACCGGCTAAATCTACAAACACAGTATCACCTGCTCCACCAGCTGCAGCATCCGCTTCAACTGTACCAGCATCTCAACCAGTTACTCATTCGTTTGCTCCGGAACTGGCTAGTTCCCAAGCTACCTTCACACCTAACACTACTTCCGAAGCACTGTTGACACAACAGGACTTGGCAAGATCATATGAACCTCATGAGCATCAACACCAAGATGGTACCTGAACGAGTCAAGTTGCAGTTGCATGCTCCTTTATATGTACTCTCACAGTTTGATGTACACTAACACTTTCCATATTCGTTGTTGAACTAGCAACACGGCGCAAGCGGAAACAGACATCAGGGATAATGCTTAACAGATTAACAAAATCTAAAGGAGGAAGAATGGAGATCCATTTTGAGGCAGGTTTAAAAAGGCCACGTGATGCTACAGAGTCAGCCGAGTTAGTATCAGAGGCAGCCGTTGCCGTTAGGTGTCATGCACGTATCCTCCCAACGTGGATCCAGTACAGGAATGAGAAAGACAATACCCAGTTTAACACCTTCCTTGACCATTTATCTGTAAGTAATGTTATTCATCGCAATTAGTAATATTGTCTTGCTCTGTCCCATACTTTCTAGCTTCCTCCTAATAAGACTCACATTCTTTTTTGAACAGATGAGGTTCAAGTTGGATCCGAAAGATGATGCAACTAAACAAGCATGCACTCATGTTTTTCAGTCTGCTCTGTGACAGTATCGGTACCACCTTAGAAAATCTCACTTTGAAGGCAAGGCTAACAATGAAATCGCCCAAACATCTCCAGTGGAATATATTACAGATGAAGACTGGACAGCCCTCGTTAAACACTGGTCTGATCCAAAGTATCAGGTAGGATATATGTATTTGATCAGACCACATATTGAACTTGTATTTATGTATGTGCCTTACAAGTGTATCTTCTTCTAGGCGAACTGTTTGAAGAACAAAACCAACCGTTCTAAAGTGAAATTCCAACAGACAACAGGATCTCGTAGCTATATTGCACACTGCGAGGCTCTTGTAAATAGCTGCTACTTCCTTCTTTTTTTGTGCCATATTATCGTATCTATATTGACTTGTTCCAAATACAGCGGAAAGCCCGTGCGGACCAAAAAGAACCTGAACCGAATGCAGTGCAAGTCTTCAAGGATTGCCACACCAGCAAGATGAAGGGCATGAGCACACCAGTTCAAGCCGCTGTTGTAAGTCCTTACTCCTCCTGCCTTGAACTGATTGGTACTGCGATGTGTTCATTTAACTACTTGGTTTGCAGCCAATGTCAGTTACTCTGTTCACTTTTATACACAGTTGTCTTAACGTATCATTTAACCTTACATGGTTTAAAAGAGATGAAGGATATTCTTTTGGTCTTGATTTGTAATCTAGTTGTTATGTTCACGTGCGCACACAATGATAAAATAGCATGTTTGTTTTATATTTGTTTGCCCATGATATGAATGATGTCATACTATGTTCATCCTACTTTAAACCATGTCTCTTTATCCTTAGATGTCAACGAATGTGAGGAAATAGACAATACAGTAGGCATGCTACATGGACATATGTTCCGAAAGTGATTTTATTATGTAGTTGGCACTACAATACATGCTAATGTATTACAGTAGTTCACCAAAATAAGTTATGTATAAACGTTTAACCTACTTTGTTTGTTTTTGTCTCATTAGTAACTCACTGGTACACTAATCTACAAGTTCAAACTTTCAAGAAGCTATGGAACAAATGATTGAACAGCCACAACCACCTGAAGGTGACGAGGCTACTACAGGCACAATGTCACCTCTTGCTGCAGTGCGTCAGTATCTCTCCACTAACAGTGCAAAAAGCACCTTCCTGCGTAATTCTGGGTTGTTTCTCAAGGTAACCTCGTCCAAATTGCCTACTGAACAAAATCTTCCTGCTAGACAGAGTGATATATCTGTGCTCCAGACACAAGTCCAATCCCTAATGGACGTTGTTTCGGAAACAAGAATAGTGGTTGAGAAATGCCGTCAAGATATGAATGGTTTTGAAACCAGACTATCAGACATTCGCTTCGTTGTTGAAGAGCAAGGGCAGAAAAAAGGTGGAGATCATGCTGCTCCATCAGATTCTACAGCCTGAAACATTAGCACTCAGGTCAAATGATCTGTGCTTCTATACATCTGATGGTTCTTTTATCTGGAAGGACTATAAACTTTATGCCAATAGGCCTTTTGTTGTATGATTGGAATTTATTTTGTTGTGATACAACATTTATGTTGCTGCCACAGGCTGCAGTAATTATGACGCTATTTTTGTATAGTGTAGGTTTATCTTAGTAATGTATTCGGACGAAAGCTTCGTAGGAGCCCAACATGCCAACATTCGTCGGGCCCATTCCAATTGGGCTAAAAACGATTACGGGCCAAAATTGGCATGTAGCCCACTAAAAATATCTGGTCTTAAATTAGCATAAGCTTTCAAATTTTTCTGGTAGGCATGTGCCCATAGTGGGCCTTTAACAGGCCTAAACATAATTTGGGCCCTCAGTAAAAGTAGGCCGTTTACAGGTGTAAATATGTCGAGGCCATAAAAAACATGGGCCTTTACTAGACCGAAAGTGAGATTGGGCCCTGATTGTGCCATATAACCCACTGGACTTAGCAGGCCGAAATGGTGGCCCATTTACGATGCGGATATTTGACAGGCCGAAATTCGGGCGGGCCATAAATGCACAGACCTAATACACGGGCCTTTAACAGGCCGGAACTTCGGTCGGGCTAGATTATCGTCATTTTTATATGGGCCGTTAATGGGCCCGATATGACGTTGGGCCACATATGGCCCATGGTTTACGTCCAGCGTTAACGGGCCGAAAATGACAACAGGCCTAAAGTGGGCCAAATCTATAGTGGGCCTCTAACAGGCCGAATGACAGACATGGCCGAATATAACCCAAATCCTTCATGGTCGTTTATGGGCCGAAAGTTTGATGGCCTGTAAATGGGCCCAAATGAAGCCGGGCCTTTAACCGGCCGAAAATACACCGGGCCATAATTTGGCCCAATTACTTAGCGGACTGTTAACGGGCCAGAAGTGACCATGGGCCGCATTGATGACAAGTTTAGACCAGGCCGTTGACGGGCCGATTTGATAGAGAATGTTGGGCCTTTAGCTGGGTCGGCCCATTATGGTCTGCAGAATCTTGTGGGCCTTTAGCTGGGCCGGCCCATTGTGGTCCGCAAAATCTTGTGGGCCTTTAGCTGGGCCGGCCCATTATGGTCCGCTAAATTTGGTGGGCCTTTAGCTGGGCCGGTCCATTATGGTCCGCTAAATCTTATGGGCCTTCGGTTGGGCCGGCCCATTTAAACTTTGTGGGCCACTTTTGGGCCGGTCCACATGTCAACATATCGTAGGCCCATCTCGACTGTTCGATGAGTGACACCTGTTCCAACACGGAGCTAACACGTGGATCCGTCAGCCAATGAAAATTTTACACGTGGAAAATCCGCATTGGTCGTGGCTGTTAACGGGTTATCGGATCCAAAATCCGACCTGATAGCTTAACGGCGTTCCGTTACGGTGGATGCCACGTGTCGGTCTTCCTTGACGAAAGAACTTCTGTGACGCGCGATTTATCGTCATGGAAGTGGACACTTCCGTGATGATAATTTTGGTAATGTCATGGAACACTTCTACGACAGCACAAGTATGACTATCTTGATTCTGTCATAAATTTGTCATGGATGTACATGCATGACAAAAAACGCGACCTACTGTGACAAACATGTATAATCACGGAAGTGTATTTTTTTGTAGTGAAATCTCTGTCCTCTCCAAGCTACTGGTTCTATCTCTCACTTCTCTTTACGTACAGTTTGTGTTCGTGAAGTCACTGCCTGCTTGCATTATCTATTTGACTTCACTATGTGACTACTTGTTCTGATTGGCTTCATACTATCTTCCATCCTGATCCTTACTACCTAGCTGCTAATAGTCTTCGTGCTTTCACTTCATTGAATACTTGACTATGGCTTGCCTAGTGTAGTCTACCTTCCGCTGGATACGAATAGTGTCATTTCTATTATTTGTCTTTGAAACTCCCATGTTTTGAAGACTTTTATAAAAATCGCCTATTCACCCCCTCTCTAGTCGATAACTAGCTCTTTCAATTGGTATCAGAGCAAGGTACTCCCTTGTTCTGTGTGATTCGGTTTAACCACCTGGAGTTTTAGCTATGTCGATTGTAGGGATAATCAAAGTCTCCACTACGTGACCCATCTTCGATGGCACTGAATACCCCTATTGGAAGAATAAGATGTGCATGCATCTTGAAGCCATTGATGTTGACCTGTGGTAGGTCGTCAAGAACGGCGTTCCCAAGACCGGTGAAGGTGTCATCCCTGCTGATGTCAAGAAGTTCATTCAACTGGACTCTACTGCCAAGAACATCATCTGTGGTCATCTGACCAAAGGACAGTATGGCCGTGTGAGTGCTCTGGAAACATCAAAGCTAGTTTGGGACTGGCTCTCCAAGGTCAATGAAGGCGTCTCAACTCAGCAAGATCAAAGGATCAGTGTTCTCCGCAACCTCTTCAACCGCTTCAAGAGACACGACAATGAGAACGTCCAGCTCACATTTGATCGCCTCACTGATATCACAAATGAGCTCCAAGCACTCGGCGCCACTGAGATCATGAAGCATGAAATAGTCAAGACACTACTGAGATCACTTGACAGCTCATTTGACACCTTAGCCCCGATGATTCAAGAACGCCCTGACTTCAAGACTCTCAATCTGTCTGACATACTTGAGAGGCTCAACACACATGAGTTTCAGCTATCTGAGAAACGAGATATCTATGGCCCCAACTATGGCCGAACTCGCACTTTGAAGGCAAAGGTTGTTTCCTCATCTGAAGAAGAATCTGACTACAGTTTTGGTGATCCTGAAGACATTGGAAAGGAGCTTGCTATGCTTGTGAGAAGTTCCAGAAATTCACCAAGAAGAAAGGCTTCAGAAAGTCTTCATGATCCAGCTCAAGAAATGATGAAGCTTCCACCCATGACCAGAAGAAGAGAACCTGCCACAAGTGCAAGAAACCTGGTCACTACATCTCTGAGTGTCCACAGTGGGACAATGAGAAGAAGAAGAAGAAGAAGAACAAAGAATATGATTCTGATGACAAGAAGAAGAAGAAATCCTCAAAGTCTTCTTCCAAGTCTTCGTCACACAAGAAGAGCTCATCTGGCAAGGCTCAAGCTTTTGTTGGCAATGAGATGGATTCAGAGGAGGAGTCTGCTTCTGAGGAGGCGGAGGTGGAGTCTGAGGAGGAGTCTGACTCTCGTGTTGCGAGTCTGGATCTAGCTACAGCCTATGTTGCCAAGTCCATCTTCAACACTGAAGATAATGGCTCCGTCACCAACGATGATGATAATGACAAGGACGACTCGGCTCCCACCTACTGCTTCATGGCACGCGGTGCCAATGTAAAATCATGCGATGCCTACTTTCAAACATGAAGTGAAGATGACTCTGATGGTGAATCCAAACCTAGTTACAAAACACTTGCTAAAATTGCAACTGAATAACAAAAAGCTATGGAACATATTCAAAAACTGTCAGACAAAAGCGATGACCTGTTGGACGCGGAAATGACCCGATCTCAGTCCTTAATTGAAGACATCAAAAATCTTCATGTTAAGTACGAAGAACTTGAAGGTCATCATGAAACACTCACAACAACTCATGAAAAGCTTTCCTACGATTATCTTCGAAGGAAGCAAGATCTTGAGAAATTGAGAGCGATTCATGAAGATCTTCAAAAAGAGAACGAGTCACTTCCCGCTCAATAGATCAGTCTCGCTCAGGAAGGATTTGAACCACTATGTTTAAAATGCATTGAGCGTGATAACGCTGCCTCTATTGATGAATGTTCTACTGCTACTCCTGTTGCAGTATCTTCAACTGTCAATGTGGTTACTGACCCCTCTACTGAGGATACCACAACTATTGCTAACAAGAATGCTAGGTTGAAGACACTGCTTGAGACAGGGATGTACAAAAGTCTCAAAGGGCATCAGACATTATGTGATGTCCTCAAAAAGCACATTCTGAACCAAAACCCTAGGAAAGAGGGTGTTGGGTTCGAGAGGAAAATGAATGTTGATGGGTCTTACTGGAAGCCTGGGCAGTACCCCAAAACCACATGGGTTGCTGTAAAGGAACCTTCAGTAGATCCATCCACCTTATCTGGTTTCACTTATGCTATGAATCCTTTGATGCAAACTATAAACTGTTTAAGAATCAGAATGGCAAAGTGTTTGCTAGGTATATTGGTACTAACTGCAGGAATGGTCCACCTATGAAGAAGATATGGGTACCCAAAAGTTGTCTTGAGAATCTTCAATTGAATGTCATCATGACACCACCTAGGAAGAAGACAAACCCCATACCAAAGGCTTCATATGGTCCAAAAGCTTCATACAGACTAAGGACTCATCTGAGTCAACATAACATCAATGTTTCGCAGGGAAATCATACTCAGACCCATGAATATGAGCGTGTTTCCTCAAACTGCTATGTTCAAACAAAGAAATTTTCTGCTTATTCCTATGAGTATTATTCACCTCCTACAAGGCTATTTACTAGGGCTCCAAAGCCGAAGTTCTCAGATGATGCACTTAGACTCATTGCTTCTAAGACACCCCTGAAAATGTGGGTGGTTAAGAAAACTTAACTCTCTTTTGCAGGGAAAGGTCTCTAGCCGGAAATCAAAGGCGTCTGATGCTAATGCTAGGGACCTTAAACATCTTGTGGGGCGCAAGATAAAATGCCCAAATGGTCTTACTATGTATTGTGTCCCTGGATTCCTTGACACTCATCCTATGTATCCTAACCAAGATCTGAATTTCCATGTTCCACTTGTTCGTCAGTTTATGCTTCACAACTCGCTTGGTGAAGCCTATCCCCCAAACTGCACTGTAGGCTATGACACCTCGTACTCAGAATGGATTATGGACAGTGGATGCACTAACCACATGACTGGCCATCGAAGTCTTCTGATGGATTCAACGCTACGTCCATCAGGCAAGAGTCACATCACATTTGCTGACACTGGTAAAAGCAAGGTATTGGATATAGGTAGAGTTGCAATATCAAGGGATCACCACATGGATAAAGTGATGCTTGTTGAATCCCTTGGTTTCAACTTAATTTCTGTCTCAATGCTTTGTGACTTAAACATGATTGTGCTATTTGGAAAATATCGTTGCCTTGTACTAATGGAATCTGACAAGTCTCTAGTCTTTGAAGGGTATCGGAAAGATGATCTGTATATGGTAGATTTCTCAGCAGGACTACAGATGGCCGTATGCCTTCTAGCAAAAGCTTCAGAGTGCTGGCTTTGGCATCGAAGGCTAGGGCATGCTGGCATGAGGAACTTGCACACTCTCGCGAAGAAGAAGCATGTCATGGGCATCGAAGGCGTCAAGTTCAAGAAGGATCATCTAAGTGGTGCCTGTGAAGCTGGAAAGATGACAAAAGCCAAGCATCCCTCGAAGACAATCATGACTACATCTCAACCCTTCGAGCTACTACACATGGACTTATTTGGCCCTACTCACTACTCTACCCTTACTACCACTGCTTGCCTCTATGGTTTCGTCATTGTTGATGATTATTCAAGATATACTTGGGTGCATATAATCATCTACAAGAATTAAGTGCAAGATGTCTTCAGACGCTTTGCCAATCGTGCCATGACGAACTATGGCGTCAAGATCAAGCATATCAGAAGTGACAACGGCACTGAGTTCAACAACACTAGCCTCGACCTTTATTTGGATACTATGGGCATCACTCATGAGTTCTCTACTCCGTACACACCTCAACAGAATGGCATCATGGAGCGCAAGAACAGAACCCTTACTGAGAAGGCCCGAACAATGCTCGATGAGTACAAGACTCCATGGAAGTTCTGGCCTGAAGCCATTGATACTGCATGCCACGTCATCAACCGTGTTTATCTTCACAAGCTTCTGAAGAAAACATCCTATGAACTCCTAACTGGTAAGAAGCCAAATGTCAGCTACTTCAGAGTATTTGGTGCCAGGTGCTGGATCAAGGATCCACATCACACTTCAAAATTTGCACCGAAAGCACATGAAGGTTTTATGCTTGGTTACGGAAAGGATTCGCACTCCTACAGAGTCTTCAACCTATTTTACTATAAAGTGGTTGAAACTGTGGATGTGTGGTCCGATGAGACTAATGGCTCACAAAGAGAGCACCTACCAAATGTGCTAGATGAGGTACCTCCAAGTGAATCAATCAAGCAAATGGGAATTGGAGAGATCATACCTTCTGAGGCTCAGAGTAAAGAGGAACTTGTCATTTCTGCACCTAATCAACCTGAAGACAATACTCAGCCTGAAGACAATCCCCCAAATGATGACATTGATCAGCAAGAGCAAAATCTTTGTCATGTTCATCCTCGTGTTGCAAATGAAGTACAGATTGAGAGGATAATAGACAGCATCAATGCACCAGGTCCACTCACTCGTTCAAGAGCTACTCAAAGAGCAACATAGCTAACACATTTCGGTGGGCATTTTGCATTCGTCTCAATCTCTGAACCCAAGAAAGTTGCTAAAAGCCTTCATGGAACCTGAATGGATTCAAGCCATGCAAGAAGAGCTTCAATAGTTCGAGCTAAACAATGTGTGGGAATTGGTTAAGCGTCCTCATCCTCGTAAGCACAATATCATTGGCACCAAATGGATGTATTGCAACAAGCAAGATGAGCATGGTCAAGTTGTCAGAAACAAGGCTCGACTCGTTGCTCAAGGATACACTCAAGTGGAAGGGATTGACTTCGATGAAACATTTGCTCCGGTGGCTAGGCTTGAAGCCATTCGCATAATGCTAGACTATGCAAATCATCACAACATCCTTCTGTATCAAATGGATGTGAAGAGTGCCTTTCTCAATGGAAAGATTGAAGAAGAAGTATATGTTGCACAACCTCCTGGCTTTGAAGATCCAAAACATCCTGATATGGTATACAAGCTCAACAAGGCGTTGTATGGCCTCAAACAAGCCCCTCGTTCTTGGTATGACACACTCAAAGACTTCGTGAAGAGCAAAGGCTTCAAACCTGGTTCACTAGATCCTACTCTCTTCACGAAGACATATGATGGTGAACTATTTGTGTGCCAAATCTATGTGGATGACATTACCTCTAGCTGCACTAACAAGAAATACAGTGATGAGTTTGGTCACATGATGCAAGAGCAATATCAGATGTCCATGATGGGCGAGCTGAAGTTCATTCTGGGTCTCCAAATCCGTCAGCAATGCAACGGCATCTTCATATCTCAAGAAAAATATCTCAAAGGTTGCCTGAAGAAGTTTGGAATGCAAGACTGCAAAGGATACACGACGCCAATGCCAACCAAAAGTCATCTGGGTCCCGACGCCAATGGTAAAGAGTTTGATCAAAAGGTATACCGCTCCATGATTTGTTCTTTACTTTATTTATGTGCATCTAGGCTAGATATAATGCTTAGTGTTTGCATGTGTGCCTGATTCCAAGCGGCACCAAAGGAATCGCATCACTTAGCTGTGAAGCGAATCCTTCGATATTTGGCTTACACCCCAACACTAGGATTATGGTATCCAAAGGGCTCAGAGTTTCATTTAGTTGGATTCTCTGATGCTGATTATGATGGTGACAAGGTTGATCGCAAGTCCACATCAGGCACATGTCACTTTCTGGGACAATCTCTTGTCTGTTGGTCTTCAAAGAAGTAGAACTGTGTATCTCTCTCCACTGCTGAATCCGAATACATTGCTACTGGATCTTGCTGTGCTCAGCTTCTCTGGATGAAGCAAACTCTCAAGGACTATGGTATCCACCTAAAGAATGTGCCACTCTACTGTGACAATGAGAGCGCCATCAAGATTGCCAACAACCCAGTTCAGCACTCGAAGACAAAGCACATTGAGATTCGTCATCACTTTCTCAGAGATCATGTCATGAAGGAAGATATTGATATCATTCACGTCAACACAGAAGAGCAATTGGCTGATATCTTCACAAAGCCCTTGGATGAGAAAAGGTTTTGCAAGTTGCGGTGTGAGCTAAATATCTTGGAATCCTCAAATGTCCTGTGATTGGACACACATCCTAACACTTATGCATCTTGATGACTTAGATGTGCAACACACGAAGTAATGTATATCTTCAATCAGTGAAGACATACACTCTAAGTGTGAATACATTAATGCAGAATTTGACTTCGGAGCGCCACGATAATTGTGCGCCGTGTCTGGGTCTAATACTTCCTATACGGTGGGTAACACCGCCACCAAACTTTTGTTTGAAGTGTTTCCCTTGGCGTTATGATTGCAAAGTCTTCGTATTTGTTTTGTCTTCATCCCTGACTTATGTTCAAGTTTATCTTCATCTTGTTGATTTGGTCTTATACTAGTTATATACATAGTTGTGTTCTGTCCTCTACAGCATTCACTTATGGCTATGACTTCTTGCTGAATCTTTTGATCTAAGTGAATATGATCGGACCCTAACCTATCTATGCTTCTACCTCAACTCTATCTGTCCAAATCATATGCATTCTTTTGAAAACTATCGATTGTCTTCAGGAAGACCTTGTCAGCTGAAATCAATCTGACAAACATTTATATCTGTTTTTAATGCTATATCCTTATTGCCTGAAAGCCGGAGAATTCGGAACGACCACCACGACAATCCAGGCGTGCATGGGAACATGGAACAACTTCCAAGGTGTTGCATGCTTGCCACATGCCCTTCAGATGTGAACCGCCAGGGGCACCTGCGTAATTGCGTTGTGCCGTCCCTTTCCTTATAAATACCCATCACATCATGGTCAGAATCATTCCTCCACCTCGCCACCTCTCGCAAACCCTAGCACCACCGCTAGCTCTAAACGACGCCGGCGACGAAGCGCTTAGCTGCCGCGACCTCACCGACGCTGTCCTCACGCCGGCCGCGGACCTCGTCTTCTCCGCCGCCGCCGTAGGTGTCTTCCGTTGCCAAATTAGGGCACGGGAGATCGAACTGCTCGGCCTACAACTTCGCTCTGTCTAGCAGTTCTTCGTGTGGTAATTAAAACTTACTTTGTACAGTCTTTTTGATATGATAGATTCATCCTTCTTTACCAAAAGTGGTTTCTATACTTCCAAAGTTGAATCTAGCCCATTCTGCATCTCATATTATGCCTAGTCTATTCACTTATGCTTCTCTACAAGTTAGATTCCTCACTTGTACTTATTCTTGGGTTCATACAAATCTGGAACCAACTCAGAAGAAATAAGTGAATGTCTTCGCGTTATGAGGTCAATGTCTTCAAACTAATTTATCTTCAAAATCTTCTAAGAATGCATATGACCTCTTCCCCTTTCCTCGCACCTCTAATGCTGTCACAGGTACATGTCCGTGGGAGAGTCCCTTGGTTCGCATAGTCTGCATTCATTTGCAGACTTCTTACAAAGTCACATAAATTCTCCTGAAGCCAGTTCTTGTCTGGCCAGCTGTCGGAAGCCTTTGCTAGTTCTGAAGCCTTTCAGGTTAAGCTTCATGGCAACTAAGAAGTCAGCAAGAAAGGGTGGTAGACAGCGCCGTGGTAATACATCCAAAGATTTGCCGCCAGATCTGCACGAACTGTACAAGACAGACCCAGAGGAAACCTATGGTGAATGCAAGAATCGAATCCAATGGATTCGAAGATATTGGGCAGAGGAATGGTTCAAATACAGATTTGTCACGGCTGAATACGCCGAGAAGAATGCCATCAAGCGACCCTGGGGAGATATCCTATACAAAAATCTTCCTCCCAGGTCCAAGACTGAAGCTATTGATCAAGGCTTCTATTCGTGCATGGTTCGCGGACCCCAGCCAGAGAATGCTGACCCTTCGTCTCTGCTGTGGTGTCGTGAAGACAATCTGTTGAAGCGTAACTTCAAGTTCGCCAGAGACTCTGCTGAGAAGAACAAGAAGGCATTTGGACTTGACTTCAACCTAGGTCCACCTGCTCCTCGGGAAGATGGCACCCGTGAAGCCAATGAAAACAGAATCGGCCCCTTCTACAACCTCGAAGGCCTCATCACTCACATTGACGTCCAAGGTGCAAATGTGGATCACTCTGCCAATGATGCTGATTCTGATGATGCGCCAGCTCCTCCTCCTAAGCCGCAGAAGCAGAAGAAAACTAAGGCTTCAAAACATTATGCTGCTTCAAAAGCTTCTCGAGTGAAGCCATTGGCATCTGCTCCTCCTGCTCCAAGTATCAATTCTGAAGATCTCTCTTGCATCTCCAAGAAGAAAGAGAAGCCCCAGAAAAAAATGTTCAGAGTTCTGGTCAAGCACTAAGACTGGCTGCCCTTCTGAGGAATGAAACTGAAGCCATTGATCCGTCAACTGATGATGAGTGCGGTGATGATGCTCTTGAGCAGCTGATTAAGAGCAAGCAAGAGGCGGAGATCTTCAATGATCTGCCCCCTCTTTGATGTGAACATTTTGGACAACTTCATTGATGAGTGGTTTGACAACCCCAATCTCAGCTTTGATGATCTTCAACTCCCAATTGGCATCAGTGTCGCTGTCCAAGGCGCCATTGCTCCTAAGCTGGCTCTGGCTCAGGGAATTGTTGAACTGAAAAACAAAATTGACTATGAGAAAGACCAGTTCAAGAAGCACGTGGCCAAGTTCAGTGTGGCTGATGTTCAAAACTTCAAGCTGATGCTGCATGACCTCAAGGAGGCATTTTGCAAGAAGCGCGAAGAAGCCAAAGGTTCATGCGAGCGAATGAAGAATCTAGCTGCCAAGTGTGTTCAAGCTTACAATAAAGCTGAGAAGCGCAAGGCACTTGGGCGTCCTGGCATAGACCCCAAGCTGGCTACCAAGAAGAAGAAGCCTGTTGTGGCCCAAGCTGAAGCACAGAGGCGGGAAGAACCTCGCATTGTCTTCCCTACCAGTATGACAGGCTCGAAGCCTAAGGTCCCCACGGTGGCTTCAGATCAGAAGAAAACCAGGGCAGCTGAAGCCGAAGCCGAAGCCAGAAAGCGCAAACTCAAGAACACCACTGACGATGCCCCACCCACCAAGAAAAGGAAGACCAAGAAGAAAGATCGGGATGCTCCCACAGAGCCCCTCGTTGTCGATCCCATCTCTTTTGCTCGTCCTGCCTCCAAACACCAAGAGCGTCAGTTGATGGTTCATGAGCCTACCTCCACAGGGGCTCCTGAAGCTGAAGAAGTTCCAGCCGTTGACCCCATCATGGCTGAAGACATTGGTCCCCAAGACAATGTTTTTGATGATGAAGTCCTTCCCCAAATCGAGCACCAAACGGTATCATCGCCGGTTCTCACGAACAGAAAACTCATCAGTATTGGTCGTCCTTTGACACCAATCTCTCAGGATGTTGCATGGGCTGATCGCCCCCAACCAGCAACTCCAAGTCAAGACTCACCGCGAAGTCCCCCACCTCAAGTCACCAATCCGGTGCTTGATGATGATGACGACTATGTGGTCCATCCCACTCCTACTCCAAAGGCGTCGCCCGCATTTCGCAGGCTTCGCAAAGGACCAAGGCCACAAGTCGCTCCATCGAGCGTTCCAGAAGGAGAAGTGCAACCCAAATTGGCAGCACAAGTGTTTCCTGTAGCCACTCCTACTGTGAATGTCTCTGCGTCTAAAGCCAATGCTGCTGAAGACATACCGGCTGCATCAGCTGATGAAAATCAAGAACCCCGTCAAGAAGAAGAACGTGTTGCCACACCCCCAACCAACCAAGAAGATGTTCTCAAGGAGAACGTGTCTGTGCCCGACCCTCCAGCTACTTAAGTGGAGGTTGAAAATCCTGAGGCGGCCACCAATAACACTACTGACGCCAAGGACGTTGTCATGGCTGAAGATAATGTGGCGCCTGCAATGAACATTGTGCATGAAGCCAAAGATGCACCTGCACCAAATGTGCAGCCTGACGCACTTGCCAATGCCACTGCTCCTGTACCGCCACCACGGTCACACACCATTGAGTAAGCATTTTGTCAAGGCGACCTTGTTACTGTCAGATGGCCAATTCTTGTTCCTCCGCCTGCTCCCGGACCTCAGTTTGATTATCATGTGGAGCGCAGGCCACATGTGCAGAAGCCAAAACCGAGGCTGCCAAGGTTTCCAGGTATTGCATCTGCACCAGGATCATTCAACGTCAATGGCTTCATTGCACACAACACTTTCTTTGATAGAGCCAAGAACCCATATTCAAGAATATCTTCTGATCGGTTCTGGAGTTATCAGCAGCGCAGCTATTACTCCTGTGTTCTATGCAATCAAGGGTGCATATTTCCCCATATGCATCTGGACTGCAAAGCCATTGCTACCTGCCTTGCTTAGAAGAAGCCCTAGACTATTTCAGAGATGTAGGCCTTCTCCAGTTTGTGACTAATAAGGAGAATTGGAATGAAGAGCTTCTGCTGCAGTTCTATGCAATTCTCCACATCCACGGCTACAACAGGGATCCGAAGACGTGGGTCCTTGAGTGGATGACAAGCAATGTACACCATGAAGCCAAAGCTCTTGATCTCATTGAGCTTACTGGCCTATCCACTCCATGTGAACTATATGAACCTGGTTGTCAGCATCACCGCAATGCATTGGAAAGCATCTTCCAAAAGCCTGAGCCCAATATGAGCCAAATGCTGAGCATGATGAAGGCACTGCCGTAGGATGCTGAATATCCCAAGGAATTCTTTGTTGAAGACCTAGAGTATCTGCCCCGCACCATCTATCACATTATCAGGCGAACTCTATGGCCCATCAAAGGACATTCTTCCTCAACAAAGCTTGAAGGCGCAATGAAGCCATTGGTCTTTTATATTCTTAATGCCATCAGCTTCAATGCTCAGGATTTCTTCATTCACCAATTTGCTACATCTGGCTCAGACATATTTGGTCTGAAATTCTATGCTCCATGGGTAATGCGACTGATCAATGTTCACTCTGCTATTGACTATCATCCCTCTGCTTGCAACCATCTCATATTCTAGCCAGAGGTTGATATGCCCGTTGAAGCCATATACCCAGAGCCTGCCAAGGAGGCAATTTATCTTCACAATGTCAATCATCAGAGTTTCTCTCAGCATGTTGAAGGAGTTCATGCTGCCACTCGTGTTTATCCGTTGGCTGGCAATACTCGACGTGCTCATACTGAAGCCACTGAAAGCACTATTGCTCCAAGGACTCAGAAGAGATCTCGTGTGCTCAATGACCGAGAGCTTCTCATGGCCTTGCATCAAAAACACGATAAGCATCATTACTGGCTCAAGCGTCAGATGAAAAGCCTCTTGGTGGATGTTAATTGCATTCGAAATCTTGCCACCAAGAATGCGTTTGTCACTCATGAAACCTGTCGGAGGTCTTGGAAGAGTGTGACATTGCTCAGTGCTGGCACTGATCTTCAAGATGATGGCTTCACAGAGAGATTGAAGTTCGACACCACTCCTCCCAGGAATGTTGTCTTGTGTCGGACTTCATCTCTTGAAGATTCTGAGTACTCCTCCTCCGCGACAATCGTTAATGCCAGAGTTCTTGATGACGCTCATGATGCTACTTCACCACCTCCAACTTCGGCGCGTATCGACACTGCACCAAGTTTGTCTGCACCACCAAACCTCAATGACGACTCTGCTACCTCACCTACTCTTCATGGGAACGAGTAGAGACTATGTCTTCAAACCTTTTTGGTCATTACTGACAAAAGGGGGAGAAGCATATGTTGATAGTCTTCAAGCGGGTCCATATGGGTGGTTGCTATACTTTTGCTAAGTGTTTACAACTCTTGCTTTTGATACATTTGGTTTTTTGAGTTGTAACACTTGAACTTGATGGTCATCTGCTACTTGTGTTGTTATTCTGTGATGCGACGATAAATTCCGCATGTGCGATGATAAATCCCGCATGAAGTCATTCTGTAGACGTCCATTTTTCATTATGCATGTCATTATTCTTGTTATATCTATTCATGCATGATGTATTGTCTTCATAAGGTGAAGAGGATCTCCACAAGTACAACCTGCCATGTGCATTCGCATTCCAAGGCAAAACAATTATATGCACATCTTCAGGGGGAGCCTTTTTGCCACCTATGAAGAAAATATCTTAATCCTTTACAATTTCACATACTTTTATCCCCGTTGAAAACTTCAACCAGTTTGTCATCAATCACCAAAAAGGGGGAGATTGTAAGTGCATCTAGTGCCACCCCTAGTTGGTTTTGGAGTATTGACGACAAACCTGGTTGAGGGACTAATGTGTTTGTGAGAATTGTAGGATAACACAGGTAGTAGTCCCTCATTGATTCGGTTTACATACCGGAGATGACCCCTAAAAATTTATGAAGACACTGAAGACAATGGTGGTCTGTGAAGCTATTCACGTTGAAGACTATGACATGATAAGACATCACGTGAAGACTATGGAGCGCGAAGACTTAGTTGTTTCGTTGTTTACTTTTCTTCTTTGTTGAGTCATAGGAACCACCACACTGCTAAGTGGGGTCCAAGTGAACAAAGTCAGAGTGACTAAAGTGATGCTCAACCAAATCCTATGTCTTCGAGCGAAGACAATGAGAGAAAATCTTATCCAGAGTCGGATGAGTCAGCTTTACTTGTAGCCCAAGTCAAGTTGTCGCATGTGTTTGAAATCTGACCATTGGGACACGTGTCAGTTCCTTAGTGACCCAGGGTCATTTCAGACAAATCAGGTAGGGTTGCCCAGTGGCTATAAATAGCCCACCCCCACCACCATAAATTGGTGGCTGCTCTGAGTTAGTGCATGGCTTTTGTCGTTTAAGAGCAACCCACCTCTGAAGCATTTGAGAGCGAATCCTTGCAAGGACAAAGCCCTAGCCACCCAGAGCCCAGAGAGTGTTTGGCATCACTGAAGTCTTTCTGTCCGTGTGATCTGAAGACTTGTTACACTTGAGGATTGTGAATCCTCCAGCCGGTTAGGCGTCGCGTTCTGAGCATCCAAGAGTCATTGTGGATTGCCGGTGAATGAAGTCTGTGAAGGTTTGGAAGTCTACCTTGAAGACTTACCAGAGTGATTGGGCGGGGCTAGGTGTCCTTAGCTCAAGGGGAATAAGGTGAAGACGCGGTCTTCTGAGTTGAATCTCAGCCTCCCTAACCAGACGTACAGTTGTCACAGCAACTGGAACTGGTCGAACAAATCTCAGTTGTCACATCCCTAGCCTTACCTTGCACTAGGCTAGCACTTGTCTGTTGCATCATGTTTAAATTCTTTTGAAACTTGAAATGAAGATTGCCTAAACCCTAGCATCAAAGGAATTCACTAGGTTCAACTAAAATATTTTCAGTGAATCCAAATGGCTTTCAAAAATGTTCATCATTTCTGGAAAGTGCTAGAAACCATAACCAGAGGTGTTGCACATTTTTCCATGACATATTTGGTCAGTGAATTAAATCATATGCTACTTGCATTTCGGCATTTAAATGCTATATAATATTTTAAATGTCCAAATAATTCTAAACTTAAGTGAGGGATGTTGGAAATATTCCAAACAGAGCCCACAATTATTTTCAGGGTTTTTGAAAATGCCTTAGCATTTTAATTAAGTCAAAACAATTGCAGAAAAATAGAAAACAGAAACAATTTAGAAAAGAGAGAGAACGCCTACCTGGGCCACTTACCTGGCCTGGCACTGGGCCGGCCCAGCCAAGCTGGCTGACGCCAGTCATCGTCCCCACTACGCCAGAAGGACACAGGGCGTGTGCCCGACGTGCGCGCGCACGCAGCGGCCACCTCCTGCTTGCGTGCTCATCGCTGGACTCACACGAGGGCGCCACGCACCCCCCCTCGACCCTCTGCACCTCCTCCCTCCTCGCAGCTCTCTCCCGTCCCCTCTCTACTCTCTTCCAGAGTGCAGCCGTCGCCGCCGCTCACCGTAGCCACGGCCACCGTCCACCTATCGTCTTACCGACGTGCCCCCGAGCTCCGCCACGACGTCGTCGTCCACTCCACCGAGCCACGCGACCGGAAGGGCCCCGAAATGCCGCCCCGACGCTTTTCCCCTCCTCGGCCGCTGGAGATCCACCTCGCCGCCCCGCTCTGCTCTGGCTTTCCCCGAGCCCGCTTCCACGCCTGCTGCAACTGCTGAGAGCTACTGCTCCTTCTCCCCCTCTCCGTTTTCTCGGTTGCACGCCATAGCTGCCGCTTCGCCGATGACCGAAACCCGCTGCCGCCCAGGCTTACCGCCGACGATGCTACGGTGACCATTTGGTCCCGGGCGCACGTCCATCCTGCTTGCCGCATCGCGTAGACGGCTTAGGTTCCGCGCACGCATCACCTAGGCCAGCGCAACCGCGTTTTCGTGCACACCCAAACGCCGGCCGCCACTGCTGAGCTCGCCGCCGTCAGCTCTGGCCACCACACACCCGTCTACCAGCCCCATCCGATGCGCACTGGCAAGGGCTATCCAACGAGCCTAGCCGCGCATCAAACGGGGCACCAGCCAAATTCCGAGCACCTCCGCCGTGTTTGACCCCGCCGGCGGCTAAACGCAGGTGGGTTTGACCCACTTTGACCACGGCGGGAACCCCCTATATCCTTGACATGTGGGGCCGGCCTTTGACTAAATTAGTGTAGGGTTATAATTAGTGCTAATTGCCACTATTAGAGGTTAATCTCCCGCTAACTAAACACTGTGCCACTTACACTGGGACCCACTACCCAGTTAATCCACGGTTTATGTTTAAACCTTCTTAATTAAATGCACATCCACTAACATGCGGGCCCCACTGGTCAGGTTTGACCTGTATCGACCTTGTTGACCGCTGACATCACAGTGATGTCATGCTGATGCAGTAATTCTTTCTGGAATTTAAATAAATCTTAAATGGTTTATTTATTTCAAACAATGTTATAAAGTTCGAAATATCATATAAAATCAACCGTAACTCAGATTGAAATAAGTTATATATGAAAAATGATCAGAAAAATCCAACCTTTCCATCTGTACTAGTTTCATGCAGGTTAGAGCAACCTAACCTTGCTGTTTAGATGAAACATGATAATGCACTTATATGAGTTCATAGTTTAGGCTTGTATTTGAATCTTTGGTTCAAATAAGCTCAAACCACCCTGGTTTTCGTTGCATTAGCCCAACACACAGCATACTGACATGTCATGATCATGCATCATATTGTGCATTGCATTGATTGTGTTTCCTTCTCTGTTGGCGGTGTTTGTCCCCTCTCACTAGACGTGGTTCCAACGACGAGATCGATGACACCAATGAAGAACTATACTATCTTTAGAAGTGCCAGGCAAGCAAAACCCCCTTGTTCATTCCGATACAATCCCACTCTCTCGCTCCTATTCTCTTTTACTGCATTATGAAAACAAAGATTCATCTGTTACTGTTGGATGTTGGGTTCCGGCAGACCCTTAAGGTTCGAACTCTGGGGTGCGCTCGAAGATCTTTCCCCTACCGATCTACGTCCGATCGCCTCGCGAGAATCTAAGCTAGGACAATGAACAACGCGATGGACACAAGATTTATACTGGTTCGGGCCACCGTTGGGGTGTAATACCCTACTCCAGTGTGTGGTGTGGTGGATTGCCTCAGGGGCTGATGATGAACAGTACAAGGGAAGAACAGCCTCGCGAGAGGTGTTCTTGAACTAGTGTGATGAACTGCTTGGGTGAGTTTGATCGCCTCTCTCTCTTTGTCTAGTACTCTCCCTGATCTGCCTACTCTGTGGTGGCTAGTCATATTTATAGTGGCCCTGGTCCTCTTCCCAAATATTGAGCGGGAAGGGCGCCAACAATGACCATTACGAAGGGGAACATCTAGTACAAGTTATCCTGACTAAAGTTAGTCTTTGGCTACCAAAGGCACTGGCGATGACGCCGTCCTGGGCTCCACGGTGACCTCCATCCTGCCGCTCTGCTGGTCTTGGTCTCATTGCACTGAAATGGCAACCTTTGCCTTGTGCCTTGGTACTCCACGCCTGTGCTTGCCCCCTTTGCACCAAAGAGGAAACAAGGACACTGCACAGGCGGGCTCCTGCCTGGCGCCCGCCTGGTCTCGATCGTCATGGCTTGCGTCATGAGCACCTCGCGAGGTACCCTGCCTTGATCTCTCCACCTCCTCGCGAGCCTGCCTGGCGAGGCCGTTCCTGAGGAAGTCCTGTGTCGTCCACCCCACGAGGCTTGGCCCCTAGCGAGGGTCTTGAGTCTTGCACTGATGAAGATGGGCCGTACTGGGCCACTACTCAAGCCACGCCGCAGGCCGCAGGCAGGCAAGTCTGGGGACCCCCATTCCCAGAATGCCGACAGTAGCCCCTGGGCCCAAGGCGCGCTCGAACTTGGCTTAGCGGAGAAGCGAAGGGGCAAGTGCAGAGTGCCATGGGCCCCATCATCCTGCGGCCTTGGGCGCCGCGTGGCGGTTGATTGGACGTGGGCGCCTCCGCTTCCCCATGCTGCCTCGGCAACTTCTCAACTTGACAAGTCCCTGCATGCAGAAATGGGTCATGATTACCTGAGATCGTAGTGGCCGATGGTTGGCCTCCTTCGGTTATAAATGCGGGAGAGCGCAAGCCCTCGCTATACATCTTCCTCCTCGCCCCCTTCTTTCTCCCCATCTCAGCCGCTCGCCATCTTCTATGGTGCCATCGAAGAGGTTCTCGTCTGCGGAGAAGGGAAAGGCTCGCTGGGAAGGGCCTGACTCTCCCCCGCCCAAGCGTGGCCGGGGTCACCCCCGCAAGCATCCTGTGTCGCCTGCAGCGGCTCCTCGCGGTCGCGGCTGCGATCTCCCGCGCGGTGACGGGCGCTTGGTGGGTGAAGGAAGACGTGTCGCGGCTGTGCGGCCCCCCAGGCCGCGCTTCCACTCGGCGGAGGTGCTGCCGGAGTTCGTCGTTTGGTCAGTGGATCCAACCGGCAGCTGGCTCCAGCTTCCCCGCTTCTTTGTAGGTGAACTCCCGGCCCGTGCTCCTAGCAGCCTCTGGCTTCTAGCGGACGGTTGCTGCAGTAGGGCCTCCTAGGCCTCACTGAAGATCTCGCCGCCGGGAATGTGGCCTTGACCCGCGCTTGGCAAACGTTTGCCCGTGCGCGCGGCCTGAGCCGATGGTGCACCCTTCATTTCAAGTTCGATGGCGATGCTACCCTCTACGTGAGGGTGTTCGGAGAGGACGGCTGCCGCGCCGGGTGCTGCCCTGAAGACGACGACGGCGGCCATGTGCCCAGCCTTGGCGATGGTCGGGATGAAGATGAAGGCGGGCACGTGGTCGGCGGCCCTCGTGGCTCGCCAAGCTTTGACGGCTCCCCTTCGGACGGCAGCTCCTCCAGCGGTGGCCACGACCAGCCCCCGTGCCATCGCGCTTGCTTCGAGGGAGGTAGCGGGTCATCCTGCCGTCGCGCCTCGATGAAGCGTGAGGAGGGGTCCGACTGAGCTTCGGAGGCAGTTCGAGCCCTCCTCACAAGTCGGCACCGAGCGAGCTGTGTCTATTTTGTTTTCCTCCCTTTCCTGCGCAAAGAGAGTAGCGTAGGGCCCCGCAGGGGCGTGCTGGACTATTGCCGTTAACTATCATGCTATTTTCATTATTCCCATGCTATGTTTTGGTGTCGCGCGCTCGCGTGTAGGAATTACTTAGCTTGGGGGGGCTTGCCGCGGTCTTCGCTTCCCGAGGCTGAGGCCTTGTCGCGCGCTTCGTGGCCTGCAAGGATTAGTTAGGAGAGGTAACTTTCAGTCGTGAGGGCAAAACGGCTCAGGTCCTGTGTTCGTGTCACGATGCCCGTGGGGCACGGACCGGGAGGAGTGCTCCCGCGGTGGACTTGGATAGGAAAGCCTCACAAGACTAGATCAGAAAACTCTCGCAAGGGCGCCAGCGTAGCCCCCTCACGAGACTCGGGAGAGAAAAATGATTCAAGTGGGCAAAAAAGACAAAGAATCACAGGTCAGGGACGGCAACACACTGAAAGCAACTCCAATAAAACTTCAAATAGGGATGAACAAGCCAACTGCAGAAAGCAAATGAAAGAGCCGCGTCCGGCACCTAATCTAGTCTTCGATGTCTTCTCACCAGCACGAAGCTAAGTGCTGCCACTGGGCATGGGCGGGAGCCCCCGAGGCCCGAGGGCGGCTCTCCGGAGACTCCGGGGCATGTACATCCCCAACTCATTATTACGTGAGAGTGTCACGGGCGGTGAGCTTCACAGGCATTGGCCTTCTTCACAGGCTCCGGGCCTTTCTCGTGGCGATGAGCTTCACAGACGTTGTCCTTCTTCACAGGCATTGGGCCTTTCTTGGTTCGTCTAGCTTCACAGGCGTCGGGCCTTCTTTACGGGCGCTGGGCCCTTCTTCAAGGGTAGAACTTCCGGAGGTGCTGGATGTTCCACGCGTTCGGGATGGTCACCCCCTCCTGAGTCTCCAAACGTGCGGCGCTAGGCCTGGAGACATGAACAACCTTGAATGGGCTCTCCCACATGGGCGAGAGCTTGTGTAGCCCCTCCCTAGAGAGCACCCGTCTGAGCACGAGGTCACCTACCTCGAGGGTCCTAGGGCGGATGCTGCGGCAGTGGTAACGCCGCAGCGCCTGTTGGTATCTTGCGGCCCGAAGCGTAGCCTCCCGACGGCGATCTTCTCCCAGCACGAGGTCCACCCCCCGCATGGCGTCCTACTGTGCTTCGTCGAAAGCCAGGACCCGCAAAGAGCGATGCCACACCTCGTGAGGGAGGGCCGCCTCAGCACCGTAGACGAGGAAGAACGGGGTTTTGCCAGTCGACTTGGTAGCGGTTGTGCGGATGGACCATAGCACGGATGGAAGCTCATCGTGCCAGCCCCTGCCGCAGGCCTCCAGATTCTTCTTGAAGGTCCGGGTTTTGAGGCCTTTCAGGACCTCCGCGTTGGCGCGTTCAGCTAGGCCGTTGCTCCGAGGTTGTGCCACCGAAGCGTAGCAAATCTGTGTTCCAAGGTTAGCATAATATGTTTTGAAGAGATTGCTGGTGAACTGCGAACCGTTTTCGGTGATGATGTGATTAGGTACCTGATACGTCTCCGTCGTTTCTATAATTTTTGATTGTTCCATGCCAATATTCTACAACTTTCATATACTTTTGGCAACTTTTTATACTATTTTTTGGGACTAACATATTGATCCAGTGCCCAGTGCCAGTTCCTGTTTGTTGCATGTTTTATGTTGCATATCAAATGGAATCCAAACGGGATAAAAATGTACGGAGAATTATTTTAGAATATTTGGGATTTTCCGGAGGAGGAATCAACGTGAAACAGTGTCCGGGGTGGCCACGAGACAGGGGGCGCGCCCTCCCCCCGGGCTCGCCCTGGACTCTCGTGGGCCACCCGTAAGGCGGTTGACGCTCTTATTTTGCCGCCAGAAAGCTAATTTTGCAAGAAAGATCTGGGCAAAAGATTCACCCTAATCGGAGTTATGGATCTCCAGATATAAAAGAAACGGTGAAGGGGAAGGATTCCAGAATGCAGAAACAGAGAGATAGATCCAATCTCGGAGGGGCTCTCGCCCCTCCCACGCCATGGGAGCCAAGGACCAGAGGGGAAACCCTTCTCCCATCTAGGGAGAAGGGCAAGGAAGTATAAGAAGAAGAGGGGCTCTCACCCCCTTGCTTCCGGTGGCGCCGGAACACCGCCGGGGGCCATCATCATCACCGCGATCTTCACCAACACCTCCATCATCTTCACCAACATCTCCATCACCTTCCCCCATCTATATTCAGCGGTCCACTCTCCCGCAACCCGTTGTACCCTCTACTTGAACATGGTGCTTTATGCTTCATATTATTTTTTCCAATGATGTGTTGCCTTCCTATGATGTCTGAGTAGATTTCCATTGTCCTATCGGTGATTGATGAATTGCTATGATTGGTTTGAGTTGCATGTCTTATTATTGGTGCTGTCCTATGGTGCCCTCCGTGTCACGCAAGCGTGAGGGATTGCCGCTGTAGGGTGTTGCAATGCCTTCATGATTTGCTTATAGTGGGTTGCGTGAGTGACTGAAACACAAACCCGAGTAAGGGGATTGTTGCGTATGGGATAAAGGGGACTTGATGCTTTAATGCTATGGTTAGGTTTTACCTTAATGAATCTTTAGTAGTTGCGGATGCTTGCTAGAGTTCCAATCATAAGTGCATATGATCCAAGTAGAGAAAGTATGTTAGCTTATGCCTCTCCCTCAAACAGAATTGCAATAGTGATTACCAGTCTAGTAACGTAGTCAATTGCTTAGGGACAATTTCACAACTCCTACCACCATTTTTCCACACTCGCTATATTTCCTTTATTGCTTCTTTATTTAAACAGCCCCTACTTTTCATTTACGCATTCATTATTATCTTGCAAACCTATCCTATCACACCTTCAAAGTACTTCTAGTTTCATACTTGTTCTAGGTAAAGAGAACGTCAAGCGTGCGTAGAGTCGTATCAGTGGCCGATAGGACTTGAGAGAGTATTTGTTCTACCTTTAGCTCCTCGTTGGGTTCGACACTCTTACTTATCGAAAGAGGCTACAACTATCCGTATACTTGCGGGTTATCAAGACCTTTTTCTGGCGCCGTTACCGGGGAGTCATAGCGTGGGGTGAATATTCTCATGTGTGCTTGTTTGCTTTATCACTAAGTAATTTTTATTTGTTGTTCTTAGTTGTTTTCGATCTTCAGTTATGGGTAGAAACGCAAAATACCAAAAAAATTAGTTGTACCTACTGAACCAATGGTTGAAGAACCACTCAAAATCTATCACAGTGCTGAAGCTTTTTACTTGGATCATCTTCGATCCCTTTGTGCTCATGCTGAAATCCCAACTAGCTTAGTTGAGGGCAAATCTTTAGATGAGCATGCTTGTTATGTGCGACACCGTATATCTGAAAACTGGAAACTATTACTAGATCAAATTCATCGTTAGCAATGCTATGCTTGGAATCTATGTGAAATATATGATATTACTTGTTGTTCTGAAAACCCTAAGAAACACCTTCCCTACCAATGTGAGTTTATTGATAATGGAATCGTATTTTCATATGCTAAGCGTGTTTATAATTACTATGATGTTCAACAAATTGAAGAATTTGTTGCTTTTAAAGGTGCTTATGAAATTGCTTCTTTGATTGAAAAGTATGATGCTACTCTCTACAAATCTGAAAATTTTGGCATATTTAAATATTGTTATGATAATTATGCTTCTAATGCCTATGTTAAACTATATATTGAGGACTCCTCCACTGTCCAAGAAGAGACTAATATTTTGCAGGAAGCTATGGAAGAAGAAATTGATGAAACTATGTGCTCATTGGATGAAAAAGATGACGAGGAGAGCGAAGAACAAAAGGAGGAAGAGCGGATTGATCACCCGTGCCCACCTTCTAATGAGAGTAACTCTTCAACTCATACATTGGTTAATTCCCCTTCGTGCTTACCGAAGGATGATTGCTATGATGATTGCTATGATCCCTTGAATTTGTTTGAAATATCCCTTTTTGATGATGCTTTCTATGCTTGTGGCCAAGATGCCAATATGAATTATGCTTATGGAGATGAACTTGCTATAGTTCCTTATGTTAAACATGAAATTGTTGCTATTGCACCCACGCATGATAGTCCTATTATCCTTTTGAATTCTCCCAACTACACTATATCGGAGAAGTTTGCGCTTAGTAAGGATTGTATTGATGGGTTGCCTTTTACCATTGCACATGATAATTTTGATGAATGTGTAATGCATGTGCTTGCTGCTCCTACTTGCAATTATTATGAGAGAGGAACTATGTCTCCACCTCTCTATGTTTCCAATACGATAGAATTGCAAGAAACTGCTTATACTATGCATTGGCCTTTACTATGTGCATGAATTGTTCTTTTATGGCATGCCTATGCATAGGAAGAGAGTTAGACTTCGTTGTTAAATGACATATGTTACTTTGTGCTCACTACTAAATTACAAATCAATGTTAATTAAAATTGGCTTTGATATACCTTGGGATCCGGGTGGATTCATTACTTGAGCACTAAATGCCTAGCTTAATGGCTTTAAAGAAAGCGCTGCCAGGGAGACAACCCGGAAGTTTTAGAGAGTCATTTATTTCTGTTGAGTGCTTTTATATAGTTTAAAAACAAAAAAATAAATAGGGGAACCCAAAACTTTTCAAAAAGAAAAGTGAAAGTGAGAAAGACAAGCATTGTTGAAGTGGGAGAGCTCCTTGAACTTTGTTCATGCTCACGGTAACTTTGTGAACCTTAATTACAGAAACTTTTCATCAAAAATAATTATCCCCTTGTATAATTTCATTGTATTATAAAAATAATGTGCTAAGGTTTGCCTTTAGGATGTTTACAATGCTTGTTGGTTTGTACGGTGCAGGATAGAAACTTTGTCTGTAGTGCGCGATTTTACATTTTTAACTGGAACGTCAAACGGTTCTGATTCTTTTTGCACTGTCTTTCTATACAACTTGTTTATTTTTACTAATTTTGGTACAATTTTTGGGGTACCATAAGTATGGTGGATGTTCATATTGCTACAGACTGTTCTGTTTTTGACAGATTCTGTTTTTGATGCATAGTTTGCTTGTTTTGATGAATCTATCAATTTATATCAGTGGATTAAGCCATGGAAAAGCTATATTACAGTAGACACAATGCAAAAACAAAATTTGAATTGGTTTGCTACAGTACTTAGGGTGGTGATTTGCTTTATTATACTAATGGATCTTACCGAGTTTTCTGTTGAAGTTTTGTGTGGATGTAGTGTCTAATCGAGGATGTCTCGATATGAGGAAAAGGAAGAGAGGCAAGAACTCAAGCTTGGGGATGCCCGAGGAACCCCAAGTAAATATTCAAGGAGACTCAAGCGTCTAAGCTTGGGGATGCCCCGGAAGGCATCCCCTCTTTCTTCAACAAGTATTGGTATGTTTTCGAATTCGTTTCATTCATGCATTATGTGCAAGTCTTGGAGCGTCTTTTGCATTTAGTTTTCACTTTTCTTTTATGCACCATGCTGGTATGAGATAGTCCTTGGTTGATTTATAGAATGCTCATTGCACTTCACTTAAATCTTTTGAGTATGGCTTTATAGAATGCTTCATGTGCTTCACTTATATCATTTGAAGTTTGGATTGCATGTTTCTCTTCACATAGAAAACCGCCATTTGTTAATGCTCTTTTGCTTCACTTATATTTGTTAGAGCGTGGGCATATCTTTTGTAGAAAGAATTAAACTCTCTTGATTCACTTATATCTATTTAGAGAGATGATAGGAATTGGTAATTCACATGGTTAGTCATAAAATCCTACATAAACTTGTAGATCGCCGAATATGATATGCTTGATTCCTTGTAATAGTTTTGTGATATAAAGATGGTGATATTAGAGTCATGCTAGTGGGTGGTTGTGGATTGTAGGGACACTTGTGTTGAGGTTTGCAAGTCCCGTAGCATGCACGTATGGTAACCGTTGTGTGACAAATTTGAAGCATGGGGTATTTCTTTGATTGTCTTCCTTATGAGTGGCAGTCGGGGACGAGCGATGGTCTTTTACTACCAATCCATCCCCCTAGGGGCATGCGTGGTACTACTTTGCTTCGAGGGCTAATAAACTTTTGCAATAAGTATATGAGTTCTTTATGACTAATGTGAGTCCATGGATTATACGCACTTTTACCTTTCTATCATTGCTAGCCTCTTCGGTACCGTGCATTGCCCTTTCTCACCTCGAGAGTTGGTGCAAGCTTCGCCGATGCATCCAAACCCCGTGATACGATACGCTCTATCACACATAAGCCTCATTATATCTACCTCAAAACAGCCACCATACCTACCTATCATGGCATTTCCATAGCCATTCCAAGATATATTTCCATGCAACTTTCATCATCATCATATACATGACTTGAGCATTCATTGTCATATTGCTTTGCATGATCGTAAGATAGCTAGCATGATGTTTTCATGGCTTGTCCATTTTTTGATGTCATTGCTACGCTAGATCATTGCACATCCCAGTACACCACCGGAAGCATCATATAGAGTCATATCTTTATTCCAGTATTGAGTTGTAAGTAAATAAAAATGTGATGATCATCATTATAGAGCATTGCCCCATGAAAAAAAAT
Organism: Triticum dicoccoides; assembly: GCF_002162155.2. Taxonomy (NCBI): domain Eukaryota; kingdom Viridiplantae; phylum Streptophyta; class Magnoliopsida; order Poales; family Poaceae; genus Triticum; species Triticum dicoccoides. The sequence continues at coordinate 404,358,578 of NC_041391.1, read as the reverse complement.
GAAAAAAAAAGAAGAAAAAAAAGGAAAGGCCAAAGAAGCCTAAATAAAAAAGGGGGCCAAAGAAGCCCACCAAAAAGAAAAAAAGAAAAAGAAAGAAAAAAGAAAGAAAAAAAGAAAAGGGGCAATGTTACTATCCTTTTTCCACACTTGTGCTTCAGAGTAGCACCATGTTCTTCATATAGAGAGTCTCCTATGTTATCACTTTCATATACTAGTGGGAATTTTCATTATAGAACTTGGCTTGTATATTCCAACGATGGGCTTCCTCAAATGCCCTAGGTCTTCATGAGCAAGCAAGTTGGATGCACACCCACTTAGTTTCTTTTGTTGAGCTTTCATACACTTATAGCTCTTAGTGCTTCCGTTGCATGGCAATTCCTACTCCTCGCATTGACATCAATTGATGGGCATCTCCATAGCCCGTTGATTAGCCGCATCGATGTGAGACTTTCTCCTTTTTTGGCTTCTCCACATAACCTCCATCATTATATTCTATTCCACCTATAGTGCTATATCCATGGCTTGTGCTCATGTATTGCGTGAGGGTTGAAAAAGCTGAAGCGCATTAAAAAGTATGAACCAATTGCTCGGCTTGTCATCGGGGTTGTGCATGATGGGGGCATTTTGTGTGACGAAAATGAAGCATGGCCAAACTATATGATTTTTTAGGGATAAGCTTGCTTTGGCCTTGTTGTTTCGAAAAGACAAGATTGGTTTATTAGTATGCTCGAAGTATTATTGTTTTTTATGTCAAATGATAGACTATTGCTTTGAATCACTCGTGTCTTCATATTCATGCCATGATTAGACACATGATCAAGATTATGCTAGGTTGCATTCCACATCAAAAATTATCTTTTTTATCATTTACCTACTCGAGGACGAGCAAGAATTAAGCTTGGGGATGTTGATACGTCTCCGATGTATCTATAATTTTTTATTGTTCCATGCCAATATTCTACAACTTTCATATACTTTTGGCAACTTTTTATACTAGTTTTTGGGACTAACATATTGATCCAGTGCCAAGTGCCAGTTCCTGTCTGTTGCATGTTTTATGTTTCACAGAAAACCCATATCAAACAGAATCCAAACGGTATAAAAACTGACGGAGAATTATTTTGGAATATTTGGGATTTTCCGAAGGAAGAATCAACGCGAAACGGTGTCCGGGGTGGCCATGAGACAAGGGGGCGCACCCTCCCCCCTGGGTGCGCCCTGGACTCTCGTGGTCCACCCATAAGGCAGTTGAAGCTCTTCTTTTGCCGCCAGAAAGCTAATTTTACGAGAAAAATCTGGGCGAAAGATTCACCCCAATCGGAGTTACGGATCTCCAGATATAAAAGAAACGGTGAAGGGGAAGGATTCCAGAACGTAGAAATAGAGAGATAGAACCAATCTCAGAGGGGCTCTCGCCCCTCTCACGCCATGGGAACCAAGGACAAGAGGGGAAACCCTTCTCCCATCTAGGGAGAAGGTCAAGGAAGAAGAAGAAGAAGAAGGGGGGCTCTCTCCCCCTTGCTTCCGGTGGCGCCGGAACGCCGCCGGGGGCCATCATCATCACCGGATCTTCACCAACACCTCCATCATCTTCACCAATATCTCCATCACCTTCCCCCATCTATATTCAGCGGTCCACTCTCACGCAACCCGCTGTACCCTCTACTTGAACATGGTGCTTTATGCTTCATATTATTTTCTAATGATGTGTTGCCATCCTATGATGTCTGAGTAGATTTCCATTGTCCTATCGGTGATTGATGAATTGCTATGATTGGTTTGAGTTGCAAGTTTTATTATTGGTGTTGTCCTATGGTGCCCTCCGTGTCGCGCAAGTGTGAGGGATTCCCGCTGTAGGGTGTTGCAATGCGTTCATGATTCGCTTATAGTGGGTTGCGTGAGTGACTGAAACACAAACCCGAGTAAGGGGATTGTTGCGTATGGGATAAAGGGGAATTGATGCTTTAATGCTATGGTTGGGTTTTACCTTAATGAATCTTTAGTAGTTGCGGATGCTTGCTAGAGTTCCAATCATAAGTGCATATGATCCATGTAGAGAAAGTATGTTAGCTTATGCCTCTCCCTCAAACAGAATTGCAATAGTGATTACCGGTCTAGTAACGTAGTCAATTGCTTAGGGACAATTTCACAACTCCTACCACCATTTTTCCACACTCGCTATATTTACTTTATTGCTTCTTTATTTAAACAGCCCGTACTTTTTATTTACGTGTTCTTTATTATCTTGCAAACCTATCCTATCACAACTTCAACCTATCCTATCACTTCTAGTTTCATACTTGTTCTAGGTAAAGCGAACGTCAAGCGTGTGTAGAGTCGTATCAGTGGCCGATAGGACTTGAGAGAGTATTTGTTCTACCTTTAGCTCCTCGTTGGGTTCGATGCTCTTACTTATCTAAAGAGGCTACAACTATCCCATATACTTGCGGGTTATCAGTACCCTTGATGAACTTGACCGCTGAGCCAGCCGGGATGGTGTGGATAGCTTCCACCTCTGCCCACTTTGTGAACTTGTCAATGGCGACGTAGAGATAGCGGTAGCCCCCTGGCGCCCGAGGAAATGGGCCAAGGATGTCCAGTCCCCAAACAGCGAACGACCATGAGAGGGGAATGGTCTGAAGGCCCTGAGCCGGCTGATGAATCTGCTTGGCGTGGAATTGACAGGCTTCATAAGCCTTCACCAACTCGATTGCGTCGTTGAGTGATGTTGGCCAGTAGAACCCGCTGCGAAACGTCTTGCCGGCGAGTGTGCGTGAAGATGAGTGGTGCCCGCAGTCTCCACCGTGAATGTCTGCCAGTAACTCTTTCCCTTGCTCCCTGGAGATGCAGCATAGGGTAACGTCCTTCGGCCGCTTCCGATATAGCTCTCCGTCTTGGATGTAGTAGGCCGTGGCCTGCCGCGCCACGCGTTCCGTGTCCTCCTCCTTTTCTGGCAGAATCCCCTGTACCAAGTAATCCTTGAACTCTGCGGTCCAACATCCCTCCTGAGGCTCCAGCGCCAGGAGCAGGAGCGCTCCTGAGGTCGGGCCACAGGCCGGGGCTCCCGAGGCGGGCGGTTGAGGGAGCTCCTCCCGGGGTTACGCTGTGCTCGATAGTGATGGTGCCGCTGAAGGTTTGAAGAGTCGTTCCTGAGGCAATCGCCTGGGCACCCTCCTGGCGATGTCTTCAGCCTCTTGATTGGTGTCGTGAGGCACATGCTGCAACTCCAGCCCCCAAAACTATTTCTCCATCCAGCGGACCTCCGCAAGATATGCTTCCATGTGTTCGTCCTTCGGCTCGTACACCTTGTTGGAGAAATTGACAAGGAGTTGTGAATCGCCCTTGATGATGAGGCGCTTTACCCCCAAAGCGGCTGCAGCTTTCAAGCCAGCTATCAGGCCCTCGTATTCTGCTATGTTGTTGGAGACCTTCTCTCCATGCTGGAAGCAGAGTTGCACGGCATAGTAAAGCTTGTCCTGAGTGGGAGATATGAGCACCGCGCCAGCCCCCGCACCATGTCGCGAGAACGCCCCGTCGAAGTACATGACCCAGCCGTCCGGCGCTTCACTTCCTGGGGAAAGCGATCGGTCCTCGCCCGCTTCGAGCCCTGGTGCCTCTGTCCATTCTACCACGAAATCTGCAAGTGCGGCTCTCTGGATGACTCTGGTCGTGCTGAATTCCAGCTGAAACGCTTGCAACTCGATGTTCCATTCAGCGACCCTTCCAACTGAGTTGGGCCTCCTGAGTACCCTTTCCAAGGGGTATGCTGAGATGACCTTGATGGGATGGCCTTGAAAGTAGTGCCGCAGCTTGCGTGAAGCCACTAACAGCGCAAGGAGGAGTTTTTGGGGCATGGGGTATCGCGCCCTTGCGTCCCGTAGCACCGTGCTGACGAAGTACACAGGATGCTCGACGAGGTTGAGGGTGCTGGCACAGCCTGTGTCTTCCGGAGGTTGAAGCGCCTCCAAGACGACAGAGCGCCCAATGCTTGGTCGCCTGGCGGGGCCTCCTCCACCCTGGGTGTGTCCCCCTGCTGGGGCTGATCCCCATCTTCCACGGTCTTGGTCTTCGCGAGGCTTTCTTGGCTCTGCTCCACTTCGGCCGGGGCTGTGACTGGCGCGGCCTTGGCCCGGCACTCCTCCCTAACCGCCACCAGGGCTGCGCTGGTTGAGTAGGGCATGGCTGCAAGGTAGAGCACCAAGGGCTCCTGAGGGCGCGGAGCTACCATCACCAGAGGGCTGGTAAGGTACTTCTTGAGATCTTGGAATGCCTTGTTGGCCTCTTCAATCCATTCGAACGGGCCCTTCTTCTTCATCAGCTTGAAGAAGGGCAGTGCTCGTTCCCCCAGCTTGGAAATGAAGCGTCCCAACGCGGTTAATCGCTCGGTGAGCCTCTGCATTTCCCTGAGGGTCTTCGGCGGACTCATGTCTTCGACTGCCTTGACCTTCTCCGGGTTAGCCTCGATGCCCCTGTGGGATACGAGGAAGCCCAAGAGATTGCCTGAGGGGACTTTGAATACGCACTTCTCCGGGTTGAGCCACTGATCCACTTCACGGAGCCTCGCGAAGGTTTCCTCCAGGTCCTGTATCAGGGTTTTCGCCTCCCGAGACTTCACCACAATGTCATCGATGTAGACCTCAGCGTTTCTCCCGAGCTGCCGGCCCAAGGCAATGTGCATCAGCCGCTGAAAGGTTCTGCCTGCGTTGCGCAACACGAATGGCATGCAGGTATAGCAGTATACTCCACACGGGGGCAGGAAGGCTGTTTTCTCCACGTCTTCTACCGCCATCTTGATCTGGTGATAGCCCGAGAAGGCATCCAGGAAGCACAACAGGTCACACTCGGCGGTAGAATCGATGGTCTGGTCGTTGCGAGGGAGTGGGAATGGATCCTGTGGGCAGGCCTTGTTGAGGCTGGTGAAGTCGACGCACATGCATTCCTTTCCTCCCTTTTTTGGAACAACAACAGGATTGGCCAGCCATTCAGGATAGCAAACTTCGCGAATGACGCCCGGTGCCTCTAACTTGCGGGTCTCTTGGACGATGAAGGCATGCTTCTCAGTGGATTGTCGCCTTGCCTTCTGCTTCACGGGGTGCACGTTGGGGCACACGTTGAGATGGTGTTCGATCACATCCCTCGAGACCCCTGCCAGCTGATCAGGTTCCCATGCAAACACCTCCTTGTTTGCGCGTAGAAATTTCACCAGGGCTTCCTCCTGCTCAGGATCGAGGTTGGCGCCTATGGTGAAGGTGGCGCCAGAGGATCCATCCTCGTCGACCGATACTTGCTCGGTCTCCGCCTTGTCTTGGGTGAATAGCTACTTCTTCTTGGCCGGCGCAGCCCCCTTGGGCTCGAAGGTATCTGCGCTTGTGGGCTGCGCCACCGCGGCCGTCTTGAAAGCGAGCTTGAGCGCCTGCAGCGCATCCCTTGTGTCTCCGGACATGGTAAGGGCGCCGCTGCTCCTGGGCATCTTCATGAGGTTGTAAGCCGGGTGAGTCGCTGCCATAAACTGGGCCAAGGCTGGGTAGCCGAGGATGGCGTTGTACGGGAGGCCGATGGGGGCGATGTCGAGGTCGACCAGCTCCGTGCGGAAGTTGTCGTGGGTGCCGAAGGTCACCGGGAGGCGGATCTGCCCCAGGGAGCCGGTGGAACTGCCTCCAACACCCGAGAAGGGCCTGCTGGGTCGGAGCCGCTCTAGCGGCACGTGGAGGAGGCTGAAGGCCTCCACCGAGAGCACGTTGAGGCCGGCACCATCGTCGATGAGGGTCCTGGTGACGGCCACCTGGCAGATGGTGGGGGTGCATAGCATCAGGAGTGCACCCGAACAGGCGGTGTTGGAGGGGTGATCGTCCAAGATGAATGTCAAATCAGCCTTGGGTGCCACCCAGCCCGGGGGGGCTTCACGGCGCTTGAGGACGGCGCCGATCTGGCGGACGAATGGCTTGACATGGCGGCTCGAAGGATATGCCTGCGATCCGCCCAGGAGGGCCGCGACGACTGGGGGTGCCGGCGCAGCATGGTGGGCGAGGAAGAGGTTGCGCAAGTCCTCCCAGGAGGCCACAGAAGCCGATGGCAGGTGGAGCAGCCACATGCGCGGGACGCCGGTGAGGGCCACGGGCACCCAGTTAGCCATGACCTTGTCGTCACCTCCGGCCTTGAGGACGGCTTCTACATATGCTAGCAGGAAGGCCAGTGGATCGGCCGCGCCGTCGTAGCGCGACGACATGTCTAGATTGAACTTGTTTGGCCACCGCACCTGTCGCAAGGCGGGGGCCAAGACTCGGAGCCCCCTGGTTCCCACGCCGGTGTCGACAACCAGAGCAAGCGGTGCATTGGCCGCCATGAGGGCGGAGCACGATGCTGATGGAGAACGGGTCGACGGAAGGGAGAGCTCCGGCGCACCCCTACCTGGTGCGCCAAATGTTGGATGTTGGGTTCCGGCAGACCCTTAAGGTTCGAACTCTGGGGTGCGCACGAAGATCTTTCCCCTACCGATCTACGTCCGATCGCCTCGCGAGAATCTAAGCTAGAACGATGAACAACGCGAGGGACACAAGATTTATACTGGTTCGGGCCACCGTTGGGGTGTAATACCCTACTCCAGTGTGTGGTGTGGTGGATTACCTCAGGGGCTGGTGATGAACAGTACAAGGGAAGAACAACCTCGCGAGAGGTGTTCTTGAACTGGTGCGATGAACTGCTTCGGTGAGTTCGATTGCCTCTCTCTCTGTCCAATAGTCTCCCTGATCTGCCTACTCTGTGGTGGCTAGTCCTATTTATAGAGGCCCTGTTACTCTTCGCAAATATTGAGCGGGAAGGGCGCCAACAATGACCATTACGAAGGGGAACATCCAGTACAAGTTATCCTAACTAAAGTTGGTCTTCGGCTGCCAAAGGCAGTGGCGATGACGCCGTCCTGGGCTCCACGGTGACCTCCATCCTGCCGCTCTGCTGGTCTTTGGTCTCGGTGCATTGAAATGGCAATCTTTGCCTGATGCCTCGGTACTCCACGCCTGTGCTTGCCCCCTTTGCACGAAAGAGGAAACAAGGACACTCTGCAGGCCAGCGCCCGCCTGGTCTCGATCGTCATGGCTTGCGTCATGAGCACCTCGTGAGGTACCCTGCCTTGATCTCTCCGCATCCTCGTGAGCCTCCCTGGCGAGGCCGTTCCTGAGGAAGTCCTGTGTCGCCCGCCCCGCGAGGCTTGGCCCCTCACGAGGGTCTTGAGTCTTGCGCTAATGAAGATGGTCCTTACTGGGCCACTACTCGAGCCACGCCGCAGGCCGCAGGCAGGCAAGTCTGGGGACCCCTTTTCCCAGAACACCGACAGTTACTTGCTGCGGTAGTTGAACCCCCTTATCCTCTCCATGACCTATCATTGCCACAGTAAATAGATGAAACCCACTAGCATGAGTAGGAGTGGTTTGAGCCCTGATGTGCCTACTCATTCATGCTTGTTTGTCATGCCTGGTATGCTTAGAGTTGTGTTAGGTCTGATTCATCGGGGATGATTTGGAATGTTGTGAACATGTCCTATTGTGTGTGAGCTAGGTGTGTGAAGACGATTTGGTAAAGGTAGCGGTGAGAGGCCATGTAGGAGTACATGGTGGGTTATCTCATTGAAGCCGTCCTCAGGAACTGAGTTCTGTGTTTGTGATCCATGAAACAGATACTACCACGCATTGGGCCCGAAACCAATGGACCCTCTCGGCTTCTTAATCACCCTTGTCCTCTGTCCAGGACTTGCAAGAAGTTTCTGGTGTTCGTAGTTTGCTAGAGGCCATGGGCAGCGCTGACCCGAGGGGTGGGCTGTGATGCAGTAGGCACGTCGCCGGGTATGCCGGGCACCCGTTTGGTGTCCCAGAACCCTGAACACATCGTTCGGGGCCGTATGTGGAAACCTTAGCCGGACTCCCTGCGGATGGAACCTAAATAGGCGACAAACCTGGACTAGAGACTTGAGTGTTTAGGTAGGTCATGGCCGACACCCTCGTTGGGCTTCCGCTTGAAGGTTGCCGAGTACATGTCGTGTAAACGGCGGTAAGTGGTGAGAGCGTGTGCGAAGAAGTACAGCCCTGCAGGGTTAACATATTCTATTTGAATAGCCGCGTCCGTGGTAAAGGACCTCTGGGTTTCCTATACAGTTCATAGACAAGTGAAAGTGGATACTCTAAAATGTGCTGGATAAGCGTGAGTGCTATGGATGGCGTTCCCGTAGGGAGACAGGAGTGGATCCATAGTGGTGTATTGGTTGGTGATTATGTGGACTCGTGTGCGCCACCTCAAAAGAGTTACTTGCAGTCGTAGTTCAGGATAGCCACCGAGTCAAAGCAGGCTTGCTGCAGTTAAACTCCACCATCCCCTTTGTTGGTAATGATGCATATGTAGATAGTTCTGATGTAAGTCTTGTTGGGTACATTTGTACTCACGTTTGCCTATTTTATGTTTTTGTAGAGAGACTTCAGTCTCACTAGTAGTCCCGCGTGGACTTCGATGTTTAGCTTGTTACCTCAGCTACGATCTTGTTCCCTCGGCAGGATCTGGTAGATAGTCAGGCTTCTCAGCCTTTTTCATTTATAGATGTCTGTACCCAGACATGTTAAGCTTCCGCCTGTGTTTTGACTTGTATGCTCTAAATGCTGGGTCGAGAGACCCATGTTTGTAATATCTCGCTCCTCGGAGCCTATTGAAAAAATACTTGAGTTGTAGAGTCATGTTGTGATGCCATGTTGTATTTGCACATATCGAGCATATTGTGTGTACGTTATTGAAATGCTTGGTATGTGTGGGATCGGACTAACTAGTTGTTTATCCTTGGTAGCCTCTCTTACCGGGAAATGTCTCCTAGTGCTTCCACTGAGCCTTGGTAGCTTGCTACCGCTCTGAAACACTTAGGCTGGCCGGTATGTGTCCTTCTTCGTTCCTGTTTCTGTCCCTTCGGGGAAATGTCACGCAGTGTCTACCGGAGTCCTGTTAGCCTGCTACAGCCCGGTTTACCGGAGTCCTGCTAGCCCAGATGCTACAGCCCGGATTCACTCGCTAATGACCGACACGTTCGTTGCTGGGTCATGTATGCATGTCCCTGTAAGTTAGTGCCACTTTGGGTTCACGACTAGCCATGTCAACCCGGGCTCCTTGTCATATGGATACTAGCGACACTATCATATTGTGGTTCTTGAAGAAGAAGTCTGTAAAGGTTCAGAGATCGCCTTCAAGTATCTACCACGAGTAATCAGCATCGGTTGACGAATCGATTGTCGTGGAGAATAGGGTGAAGAGAGTTTATCTTCCATGTTAAGTCACGGTCCCTCCAACCAAACGTAGTCCTTGTCTAGAAGGACGAGATGGTCGAACAAATACCTTGTCACCATCAAGCACCACTGGTTAACTCTATTACCCATGTTTTCATTCGATGTTTTTCCATCATGTGACTTGTCTTGATGCTGTCTAGTTTCCTTTCTGTACTTAGCTTTAGCTCACTGTAGTTTGTTTTCATTCGTTTCCACTGCTGGGTTCTGAGAGATTTGAGTTTTCCAAAAAAATTAAAAAACTCCCATTCACCCCCCCTCTCTGGTAGACATACTTTGTTCCTACAGTTTTTACCTTGAAGAAGAAAGGGTGATGCAGCCAAGTAGAGATAACTATTTCCCTCAGATAAGAACCAAGGTATCAATCCAGTAGGAGGTACGCGCAAGTCTCCAATAGTTGCACCTACACAAACAAACAAATACTTGTAGCCAACATGAAAAAGGGGTTGTGAATCCCTTCACGGTTAATTAAAAGAATGAGATTTGATAGAGATAGGTAGAAAAGATAAATAAAAATGCAAAATAAAGTAAAGGTGAATAAATTGCAGCAAGGTATTTTTGTATTTTTGGTTTTATATACCTGAAAATATATGATGAGAAATAGACCTGGGGGGCATAGTTTTCACTAGAGGCTTCTCTCTTGAAAGAACACATATGTTGGGTAAACAAATTACTGTTGAGCAATTGACAGAAAAGCGCAAAGTTCTGATGATATCTAAGGCAATGATCATGAATATAGGCATCACGTCTATGACAAGTAGACCGACTCCTGCCTACATCTACTACTATTACTCCACACATCAACCGCTAGCCAGCATGCATCTAGTGTATTAAGTTAACAAGAACAGAGTAAAGCCTTAAGCAAGATGACGTGATATAGAGGGATAGATCCAATCAATATGGTAAAAACCCATATTTCTATCCTTAATGGCAACAATACAAATATGTGCCTCGCTACTGCTACTGTCATTCGGTGTGGACACCGCAAGATTGAACCCAAAACAAAGCACCTCTCCCATTGCAAGATAGATCAATCTAGTTGGCCAAACCAAATCAATAGATCAGAGAGAAATACAAAGATATCTTAATCATGCATAAAAGAGTTCAGAGAATACTCAAATAATATTCATAGATAATCTAATCATAAGTTCACAATTCCATGAATATTAACAAATGCACCGCAAAAGAAGATTAAATCGAATAGAACTCCAAGAACATCGAGGAGAACATTGTATTGAAGATCAAAGAGAGAGAAGAAGCCATCTAGCTACTAGCTATGGACCCGTAGGTCTGTGGTAAACTACTCACACATCACCGGTTGGGCAGGAAGGTTGGTGTAGAGGCCCTCCGTGATCAAATCCCCCTCCGACAGAGTACTGGAATAGGCCCGAAGATGCAATCTCATGAGAGTAGAAGCTTGCTGCAGCGGAAAAGTATTTTTGGTATGCCCTCTGGTATACGGGGAATATTTGGGTATTTATGGAGCTGGAATTAGGATTAGGGGAGTCCCGAGGGGCCCACAAGCCTGGGGGCGCCCCCCTGGGGCGCGCCCTACGAGCTTGTGGCTCCCTCGTGGCCCCTCTGGCCTCCTTCCTAAGCTTCATGGTTGTCCACTGGTCCAAGAAAAATCCTCAAAAAGTTTCGTTCCATTTGGACTCCGTTTGGTATTGATTTTCTGTAGAAGACAAAAACAAGGAAAAAACAGCAACTGACACTGGGCACTAGGTTAATAGGTTAGTGATGTCTACTACACGACTTTATTCTTGTAGACACGTGTTGGGCCTCCAAGCACAGAGTTTTGTAGGACATTAGCTTTTTTCTCTCAAGTGGATGACCTAAGGTTTATCAATCTGTGGGAGGCGTAGAATGAAGATGGTGTCTCTCAAACAACCCTGCAACCAAATAATAAAAAGTCTCTTGTGTCCCCAACACACCAAATACAATGGTAATCTGTATAGGTGCACTAGTTCGGCAAAGAGATGGTGATACAAGTGTAATATGGATAGTAGATATTGATTTTTGTATGAAGAACAATAAAAAACAGCCAGGTAGCAATTTATAAAATGGAGCAAACTGTATTGCAATGCTTGAAAACAAGGCCTTGGGTTCGTACTTTCGCTAGTGCAATCTCTCAACAATGCTAATATAATTGGATCATATAACCATCCCTCATAGTGCAACGAAGAATCACTCCAAAGTTCCTATCTAGCGGAGAAAATAAGAAGAAATCATCTGTAGGGTACGAAACCACCTCGAAGCTATTCTTTTCGATCGATCTATCCAAGAGTTTGTACTAAAATAACACCAAACAATTTTAGATTCATCATACTCAATCCAACACAAAGAACTTCAAAGAATGCCCCAAGATTTCTACGAGAGAAACAAAGACAAGAACATGCATCAACCCCTATGCGTAGATTACCCCAATGTCACCTCAGGAATTCGCGAGTTGAGTGCCAAAACATATATCAAATGAATCAAGATAATACCCCATTATCATCATGTGTATTCATATGCAGGACATATATCAAGTTCTCTCAATTCCATAAAAGTATTCAATCCGATAAAATGAAATCTCGAAGGGAAAACTCAATTCATCACAACAAGATAGAGAGGGGAAAACACCATATGATCCAACTATATTAACAAAGCCCCCCGATACATGAAGATCGTGCCATCAATAACATGAGAGAGAGAGATATATATTAAACACATAGCTACTGGTACAAACCCTCAGCCCCGAGGGTGGACTACTCCCTCGTCATCGTGGTGGCCGCCGGGATGATGAAGATGGCCATCGATGATGATTCCCCCCTCCACAGGGTGCCAGAACAGGGTCTAGATTGGTTTTTCATGGATACATAGGCTTGCAGTGGCGAAACTTCTGATCTAGGGTAACCCCGAGGGTTTTTGGAATATTTGGCAATTTCTAGGGCGAAGAAGGGGTGCGAGAGGCCACCGAGGTGGGCACAACCCACCAGGGCGCGCCTGTGCGCCCTGGTGGGCTGTGCCCCCCTCAAGGCACCCCCAGGTGCTGCTCTGGCCCATTGGATATCTTCCGGTCCATAAGAAATCCATAAAAAGTTTTGCGGTGTTTGGATTCCGTTTGATATTGATTTCCTGCGATGTAAAAAACAAGCAAAAAACAGCAACTGGCACTAGGCACTGGGTCAACAGGTTAGTCCCATAAAATGATATAAAGTTGCTATCAAATGATTGTAAGACATCCAAGAATGATAATATAACAGCATGAATACTTCATAAATTATAGATACGTTGGAGACGTATCAGTTAGTCACAAAAATGATATAAAATAGCATATTAATACATATAAACATCCAAGCTAGATAATATAATAGCATGGAACAATAAAAAATTATAGATACGTTGGATACCTATCAAGGGTCATGCCCATCCCTCTCTAGGGCGGTCTGGCTACCCGACCGTGCCTCATAATTAACTCGCGGGTACCCTCCTGGTCAACCCGACTTTGGTAACTCTCGCGGGTACCCCACTGGGCCGACGCGACTTCAACAAGGGACTGAGGTAAAGTCAAGGTATTCGTGTGTCCATAACATTAAGGTGGAAATCCGAGGAATCACCCTCGATGGATTCCCACTCGATGTAACCGTCAAGGTGAACTTGGAGGAATCACCCTCGATAGGTCCAATTGAGGGGATGCACGACAGAGGCATCATCAGAGGTGGTGAAAGAGGAATCATCCTCAGTAACCCACAACGGACTAGCTATGCTACAGAGGTATCATGAGGAGTAGGGCAAGAGGTATCACCCTCGGCCCTCGATAGTAGCTCTGCACAGTCGTACAACGAAGGGGGTGTGCGTTGATGTCTCGGTCTCTGCACATCAATCACGTTGATCGAGTCACCGGTAACAAAGCGGGGCAACAAGGACTTGGATGAGGGGTCACTGATGGATCACTAACCAACCTATACTAATCATATAGGACAATGGTAAAGTAGCAATAGTGTGCTACAAAAGCAGGCTATGCATCCGAATAGGAGCTATCGAACAATAGTAGCAAAATCTAATGCAAGCACGAGACAGAAGGAATGGGCGATATAGGAATGATCAAGGGGGTTTTGCTTTCCTGGAAGCGCTGTAGACAAAAATAGATCCTCGGCGATGAACTAGTCGATCACCGGATCATCACGGTCTCGGGGTCTATCGGAAAGGAAGTAACGAAGGGGGAAACAATAAATAACAGAGGAAAAAAATGCAACACAAAGTATGGCATGGCAGCATGCTATGCTAGGGGAGACCTATTGCAGTGTTACGCATTACAGGCGGAGCGGGAAAATATCTAGGGATGTTTTCCCGGCTTTAGGCATTTATCGTTCTTATGATCCGGAGGGGAAGGTTCCATGTTTGAAGTGTTAGAGGCATGTGGCAGATATGTGGATGGCATAAACGGGGTCATCATATTTTTCTGAGAAACTTTCATATATAAATTATTTTCATGTGAGCTACAGATTATTTTATATGATTTTTCAAAGTTTTAAACATTTTCTAGAAATTACTAGAATTTTTTAATTCAAAATTAAATATGAAATTGCTAGGTGCACCCAGTGTAGTGCACACAAAGGCTGACAGTGGGCCCTGTTCACAGCCTAGTCAGCAGTTAACGTTGACCCGTTGGCTGGTCAACAGGGCCCAGGGGATCCCACACGTCAGTGACTGGGGGAGCCCAGTCAGCCCGGCTGACTCGGTCAATGGGGTCGTGGGAGCCACTGGCAGTGACACAGGGGAGGACCACGTGGTGTCTAGGTCAGGACCGGTGATCGGAGTAACATCGGTGACTGTTTCCGCGGCTGATCTGTGTCGGACTTCACCGGAATTTGGCTACGGGCACCAGATTAGGGCGTACTTGGGCTTGTTCGAACATGCATGGCGCGATGCATCGAGCGGTGGTAGCGGCTCATCCAGGGGTGGACGAAATCGGCATCGGCAGCGAGTGGAGGCGGTGGCGGTGGTGGCGGCCGGAGGCAGGCGCGGCAGCGGTAGATGTAGCAACGGCTAGCAGGACAGTAGCGTAGCAGCGCAGTAGTAGGAGGCTGTAGCGGGGAGTGCGCGGGTTGAGAGCAGGGAAACGGGCGGACATGGGTCACGCCCAAGGCACGACCAGGGGCACATGTGCACGTGCGACACGTGGACGAGGCCAAGGGAAGGCGGCGCAGGCGCGGGCGCATGAGGGGGGTTGTGGGCGGTGCGAGCGGACATGGTCAGGCGCGCCCAAGGAGCCAGACGCCCGCGGGAGCATGGCCATGGGCGCGGAGACCGTGAGTTCGCTCGGAGCTCGGGCAGCGACGGCCACGACAATGATTTAAAGCAAGAATCTGGAGGAACCGGAGGGGGAGCTCACCGGAGAAGCACACAGTGGTCCGGTGTCAGTTTAGGAGCTGCAGGGTGCCAGAATCGAGGATGAACACCAGCGGGTGTCGAGGAAGAAGACAATGGCTATGTTCGCGTTGCAGGGGGGCGAACCGATCTGATTGGTATAGGCCATGGCGACGGGGTGGTTGGTTGCTGGTGGATTTGACGAGGGGAGAGCAAGGGGGAGGAGACGAGGGCTAGTGTTGCCAGGGGTGCAGGGAGGCCATATAGAGCATCGGGGGCTACCGAATGGCTACCATGGGGTGGGTCCTTGCTGTGTACAGGCACACGGCATTTAGCGCCATGGTGAACATGGGAAGAAGGGAAGACAGGGGAGTGGGTTGGGCCGGCACCATTGTCGCGGCTGGGCCATGTGCACAGTGTCGGTTTTCCTTTTATTTTTTTACTATATTTCTGTTTTCTTTTATTTGTTTATTTTGTATTTATTTTAAATAGCAAAAGAATTTTATAAAACATGGAACTTGGTCCATAATTAGTGTTGCAATACTAGGTGCTGTCACAAAAAGTTTGGGAGACAATTAAAATAGTTTGGATTTTTCATAAAATTGAAAGGCATTTAAAAATGCTATTTAGCACTGTTTAAAACCCAAATGAGCAAACAAGTGATGTTGTTTTCTTCAACCATTATTAGTTATGCAATATTTTCTAAATGGTGAACTATTTTCCAACCATGTTTGTGAATTTAAATTTGAATTGAATTCACAGGTGGAATTTGAAATGAGATTTGAACCCAAGTGATCAAGCATTGCAAATCAAAATGACTTAGCATAATCATGAGGGATTACCTAGCTTAATACATGGGGGTGTTACAACTCTCCCTCTCCAAAATTAATTCTCGTCCCGAGAATTCAGAGGTAGAAGGGAAAAGATCGGGGTATTCTGCATGAAGATGATCCTCGCTGTGACGCCCCCAATTCAATCGTACACTAATCATACACTCAAACGTGTACGATCAAGATTAGGGACTCATGGGAAGATATCACAACACAACTCTAAACACAAATAAGTAATACAATCTTTAATATTACAAGCCAGGGGACTCGAGGGCTCGAAGACAAATGCTTGATCATAGATGAGTCAGTGGAAACAACAATATCTGAGTACAAACATAAGTTAAACAAGGTACCATAAGATGCTAGCACAAACTAGGGATACAAATCGAAAGAGGCACGGGCCTCCTGCCTGGGATCCTCCTAACTACTCCTGGTCGTCGGCGGCCTGCACGTAGTAGTAGGCACCCTCTGTGTAGTAGGGGTCATCGTCGATGATGGCGTCTGGATCCTGGGCTCCAGTATCTGGTTGCGACATCCGAGAAGAAAGGAAAAGGGGGGAAATAGGGAGCAAAGCAACCGTGAGTACTCATCCAAAGTACTCATAATCAAGGATCTACACTACATATGCATTGGTATCAATGAAATGGGTAGTATATGTGGACTGAACTTCAGAATGCCAGAATAAGAGGGGCAGTGTAGCGACCAGACCTCAAATAGTCTAGTCTCTGGGCGTCAGTGTCATCCCTAGATTGGTAATGCTGACACACACAGTACTTGAGATTTTATAACAGAGTTTCAATCACACACTTATTATATCGAATGTCTCAAAAGAGAACTTATTACAATAATATGGCTTAAGGCCATTTAAATAAATATCAATGGAAGGCTTGGAAGATAAAGTGAGTCCATCAACTCCAACGGCATAGCTGAGTGAATGACAATGACCTATGGCACCTTACTCGTCGTCTGAAAAATCGGCAACATGATATGTTGCAGCCCGAAATGGGTCAGCAAATGGAATATGCTGCCAATGTAACACATAGAGTATTGAACAAAATAAATGCTATCACTACATCCATATATGGCTGGTGGAAAGCTCTATGGTTACAGTTTTGCGTAAAGCCAATTTTTCCCTACAACAAAGGAATAAATTTTATTTAACTATCATGATGGTTGATAAACATTGAGAAGGTTCCTCCAACTCAATCCCAATTAAGCAATATCAATTAAACCCAATCAAATTAAATTTAGAGTGATGGGATCAACACGATAATCCAGGAACCAGATACCCAAGATGTCCATAACCGGGGACACGACTAACCATGATTAGTTTCTACACTCTGCAGAGGTTTGCGCACTTTTCCCCACAAGACTCGGTCTCCTCCATAGGATTTCTCGCACTACAAGGTGTTTGAGAAATGGATCACTGAGACACAGTCTTTCAGAAACATTAACTCTTTATTCTGGATGGACAGTTACACCTACTTTCCCCTACATCTGCTAGCCCACCACTGAAAGAGGTCATGCAACTTACTCAACTATGCTAGAGCCCATAATATCTTGTGGCTGCACACGGAAGTTTCTAGCATGAATAATCTTATGATCCCTTTGAGCTTGGGTGGCATTCCATAGGGTAATCACACGGGTACTCCGGGATTCCCTTGGGCAACACTGGATTCTCCAGGTGCACTGACAACCACTGGGTACTCCAGGTTGCCTCAACCAATCCACCCAGATGTGTATTTAAGTAGCCACCTTAAGTTAACCATTAATTAACAATACTCACATTTGTCATGGATACACTCACCCAATCCACTACGAGCATAGCATAGCAATCTTGAGCATAACGTAGAAGTAACTCCCAAAGGTTTGATAATAAAAGGGCAATAGGTTCTACCTCATCATCTACTTGCCAACCCACATGTTATTCAAATCCTTACCATACAATGTTTGAGGATTGAAACTAATGAATAAAAACTGGGTAAATAAGGGATATGATCAAAGTGTTCCTTGCCTTGCCGATGGTCCGCAAAACCTAGAGACTCATAGTAGCATGCTTCGCACTCTGGGAATTCTATCGCAAGCAAACAATAACATACATAAGCGCTCAACTAGAAGCACGGGTAAAACTCAAATAAGAAGATCTAACCAGAAAATTCAACTTCAGAACTCCGGTTTGCAAGAAGAATCAAATCAAATGGAGCAACGAAACTCAAACTACGAAAGAAACAAGGTTCATTTACTAATCTGGTTAAACAGAAAGAGGGCTTCGAGACGAAGATCTAGGTGCTTGTTTCATCTGATTCGGATAAACGAGCGAAAAGATAAACTAGATCGAAGATCAGGGCAGAAATCGTGATCGAAAATAATTGCGGAAAAACCCTGGAAAATAAAATGAGCCGAACAGGCTAACGGACAAACGTTCGCTGTCTGCGACTAACTGACGAACCACGTTCATTAAAATGAACGTACGGACAAACGTCCGCTAATTAACTAAACCGAAAAAAACTGAACGACGGCAGCGGCGGTTACCTCCGGCGAGGTCCGGCGGGCGGCGGCAGGCTCCGGGGTGGTGTGGGTCGGTGGCGAGGTGGCAAGGGGAGACGGCGGCGAGGCGGCGCTTCGGCGGTGGCTTGGGGTCCAGGGGGGCCCAAGCTCAGCTTATAAAGGAGAGGGGAGAGGAGGCGGCTTGGGCGAGGGGGCACGGCGGTGGCGGCGTGTCCGGCTCGGACTCGCCCGGCGATGTCGGTGGCGGCGCTGGCTTGGGCCGGCCGGCTCGGCTAGGCTTCGGCCCTGTCGGGCGGGAACCTTTTTTTTAAATTATTCTGCCAAACAGAAAGAAAAATCCTAATAAATATTAAAAATCTAAAAATGCCAAAACAAATTTGCACCGTCTAAATAGAATATTTAGAACAAAGGGAACATTTTCTTGGCCTAAAATGCAATTTTTTAAAACGTGCAATTTTTCTAATTCAAATAAAATAGCGATATTTGATTTTAATATTTTCCCTCCAATATTTCTTTTATTTAGGAGAAGTCATTTTATCCCCTCTCTTTTATTCAAACTTTGGAAATATTTGGAGAGAAAAAGATTAAAACCAATCCTCTTTTCAACATTTGAGAAAATTCAAAATATGAAAATAACGAAATCCCCAACTCTCTTCGTGGGTCCTTGAGTTGCTTAGAATTTCTAGGATCAACCAAAATGCAATAAAATATGATATGCATTGATGATCTATGTATAATATTCCAAATTAAAAATTTGGGATGTGTGTAACCTACCCCCCTTAAGATGAATCTCGCCCTCGAGATTCGGGTTGGCTGGAAAATAGGTGCGGGTGGTCCTTCCGTAGGTCTTTCTCTTGTTCCCAGGTGGCTTCATCCTCGGTATGGTGGCTCCACTGAACTTCGCAAAACTTCATAACCTTGTTGCATGTGACTCGGCTGGCAATCTTGAGAATCTTCACTGGTTTCTCCTTGTAAGTCAGATCGCTGTCCAGTTGAATCACTTCCAGTGGCACTGTAACTCTCAAAGGAATATCGACCATCTCTGCGTGGCACTTCTTCAACTGGGAAACGTGAAACACATCGTGAACTCCTGACAATCCTCCTGGTAGTTCCAGTTTGTAAGAAACTTCTTCCATACATTCCAAAACTTTGTATGTTCCCACAAAATGTGGTGCTAACTTTCCCTTAATTCCAAAACGCTTAACTCCTCGAAGTGGGGACACCCGAAGATATACTCTGTCTCTGACTTCGTAAACTGTCTCCTTGAGTTTAGAATCTGCATAACTCTTCTGCCTGGACTGGGCTACCTTAAGTTGGCCACAAATTAACTTAACCTTCTCTTCAGACTCCTTAATCAAATCCGGTCCAAACAACTGACGGTCTCCAACTTCATCCCATAGATACAAAAAATTGTCATCCCAACTAGATCTGTAATCTAGCGCACAAGCTCTCAACATGTCCTCCAGAATCTGATTGACTCTCTTGGTCTGTCCATCTGTCTGTGGATGAAAGGCTATACCGAACTCTAGCCTGGTACCCAAAGTCTCATGCAACCGATTCCAGAACTTTGAGGTAAACTGGGTTCCTCTGTCGAATACAATGGTCCTCGAAACTCCATGCAGATATACGATCCTGGTCATGTATATCTGTGACTGACGGTCTTCACTGGGATGAAATGAGCTACCTTCGTCAACTGATCGACTACAACCCATATCGAGTCATAGCCAGAACGAGTCCTGGGCAATCCTCTGATAAAATCCATGCCTAGCTTGTCCCACTTCCATTCTGGTATCAGCAATGGCTGTAGCAATCCTGCTGTCTTCTGATGCTCTCCCTTCACTCTCTGGCATAGATCACATACTGCTACATACTCCGCAATATCCTTCTTCATTCTGGTCCACCAGAAACTTTCCTTCAAATCTAGATACATCTTGGTGTTTCCTAGGTGAATCGAATACAGCTAATCATGGTCCTCCTGCAGAATCAACTTCCTGATCTCAGGGTCATTAGGCACATATACGCGATCCTCAAACCATAAAGTATCATCCTCATCCTCACAAAATCCTTTGGCCTTTCCTTTGCTCATCCTTTCCTTTACCTAGGCAATCTCCTTGTCAGTCTTCTGAGCTTCTCTGATCTTATCCATCAAAGTAGAATGGATTTCCAATGCTTCTACATAACCTCTTGGAACTATTTCCAAACATAGCTCGCGAAGATCCTCGGCTAACTCCTTGTAATCCTCCGGTCATGAGCGTATTAACATAACTCTTGCGACTCAACGCATCGGCTACAACATTAGCCTTTCCAGCATGATAGTGCAACTTCATACCATAATCCTTAATGAGCTCCAACCATCTCCTTTGCCTGAGGTTCAACTCCTTCTCCGTGAAGATATACTTCAAACTCTTGTGATCCGTGTACACCTCACAGTGGTTACCGATAAGAAAATGTCTCCATGTCTTCAACACATGCACTACGGCTGCTAACTCCAAATCATGCGTAACATAATTTTGCTCATCAGGTTTAAGCTGTCGTGAGGCATATGAAACAACTCTTCCCTCCTGCATAAGTACTGCTCCAAGTCCTCGACGAGAAGCGTCGTAATACACCTGATAATCCTTTCGTTGATCCGGAAGAATCAACACTAGGGTTGTAACCAAACGTTTCTTCAACTCCTGAAAACTGGCTTCACACTCCTCAGTCCATTTGAACTTGGTATCCTGCTTCAACAACTCTGTCATGGGCTTTGCAATCCTGGAGAAATTCTCTATGAACCTCCGATAATATCCTGCGAGACCAAGAAAACTCCTGATCTCTCCAACTGACGTGGGTGCTACCCATTTAGTCATAGAAACAACCTTGGTGGGGTCTAATTCTATTCCTTCTCCGGATATAACATGTCCGAGAAATCCAACTTCCTTCAACCAAAACTCACACTTACTGACCTTGGCATATAATTGATGTTCCTTGAGCTTCTCAAGAACCAAACGCAAATGCTCCTTATGCTCCTCTTCATTCTTCGAGTAAACCAATATATCATCAATGAACACAACGACGAACTTATCCAAAAACTCTATAAACACCTTGTTCATCATGTTCATGAAATAGGCAGGCACGTTAGTCAGACCAAATGACATAACGGTATAATCATATAGCCTGTACCTTGTGGTAAAAGCTGTCTTAGGTATATCTTGCTCTCGAATCTTCAGCTGGTGGTATCTTGATCGCAGATTGATCTTGGAAAATACTTTAGCTCCTTGCAACTAGTCAAACAAATCATTGATCATCGGCAGTGGGTACTTGTTCTTGATCGTTACTTCATTCAACGCATGATAATCAACAACCATCCTTAATGATCCATCCTTCATCTCCACTAGAAGTACTGGGGCTCCCCAAGGTGACAAACTTGGTCGAATGTAACCTTTCTCCAGTAACTACTTAATCTGATTCTTAATTTCCTCCAAATCCTTTGCGGGCATCCGATACAGTCTCTTAGATATTGGCCCGGTGCCTGGCAAAAGCTCAATCAAAAACTCAATGTCTCTATCCGGTGGCATGCCTGGCAACTCTTCTAGAAATACATTAGGGAAATCCTTCACCACTGGTACTTCCTCCTGTACAACTCCTGATAAGGAATTCACTTGAGTCCTCCTCGGCACATGCCGGGATACATACCTGATCCTTCTTCCTTCTAGAGTGGTGAGCATAATCGACTTACTAGCACAATCAATGTTTCCTCCATACATCGATAGCCAATCCATACCCAAAATCACATCCAATCCTCGCGACTCCAAAATGATCAGATCCGAGGGGAAAACATGCCTACCTATGGTTAATGGCACCTGAAAACATTCTTGGCTTGCCATATGCTCCGCTCCTGGCGAGCTTACTAACATAGGTGTCCTAAGAACTTTGGTGGGCAACTTATACTTATCCACGAATCCCCTTGATATGTATGAATGCGATGCACTAGTATCAAAAAGAACGATTGCAGTAAATGACTTAACCAAAAACTTACCTATAAGTGCATTTGGGTCCTCTTCAACCTCCTCCACGCTAATGTGGTTCACTTGTCCCCTGTTGAAAGGGTTGGGCTTCTTCCTAGAGTTTCCATTGCCATTACCATTCTTTGCTTCAGAACACTCTGTGGCGTAATGTCCATTCTTCCCGCACTTGAAACAAGTAATGTGACTTAGATCCTTCTTGGCCGGCGTTGCTAGGTTGGAACGGTTCTGGCCGTTGCTTCCTCCATTCCCATTCCCATTCTTGGGGCCACTATGGTTATGCGAACTGCCTCCATTGGAATTATGGCCTCCATGGTTATGGTGAATGTGTCCTCCCGAGTTCGGGGTAAAACGAGGCCTCTGCTGAGCTCCTGAATTGTACTTCCCTTGTCCATACTTCCTCTTGCAGTTGTCTATCTGCTGCTGCTTCCCTTCAATCATGAGAGCTCCATCTACCAACTCCTGGTAGTTGTTGAATGTTGCCACCATCAACTGCATGCTCAGCTCATCATTCAGTCCTTTCAGAAACTTCTCCTGTTTAGTAGCATTTGTAGCCACGTCATTAGGGGCATAACATGCTAACTTACGAAACTCATCCACATACTGGCCCACTGTGCGCCCTCCTTGGCGCAAGTTGCGAAACTCACGCTTCTTCATGTTCATAGCTCCTGCTGAAACATGGGTAGTGCGGAAAGCCTACTGAAACTGGTCCCATGTCACAGTGTCAATGGGGTAAGTGGCTATGAAATTCTCCCACCATGATGTTGCGGGTCCATCAAGCAGATGTGCGGGAAAACGCACTCTATCCACATTTGTGCATCCTGCAGTGGTCAACTCCTTACCAATCTTGTGGAACTAATCATCTACAACAATCGGCTTGGTGCTACTAGAGAACACTGGTGGATTCAGCCTTAGAAACGGGCTAAGTGATCAACAGGTGGTGGTGGTGGTGGGTTGTTGTTTTTGTTGTTGTTCCCTTGGTTCTGATTCTGAACTAGTAGCTGCATCAAGGTGTTCTGCTGCTGGATCAACTGGGTGAGCTCCGGTGGGAAAGCAAATCCATTGTCACATCTCGGAGGCATCTGATGGGTTTAGAAAAGATGAGAAAACAGAATAGAATGACGTCTGAAGGGAAAACACTACCCATATGCTCATGAGACAAAACACAAACATATCACTTCAATCAAATCACACAAGGGCTTACAATCGGTCTAGCTATCGTTACAAAAGTGCTCGGACTATACTCTTTGCATGGGGAATACTACTACTGATAGGGTGGTCGACTAGAAGTTTTAATCGGTGGAAGACTCCATGATATCTGCTCCAGCTTCATCAACATAGTCATCATCGCTATCGTCGGGGTCTGAGTCAGTGTCGTCAATGATGATGTAGTCCTCCGAACGAATGTCCTTGGAATCGTCGTCATCTCCTCCTGGTGCGGCGTCTCCCATGAATACTCCTAGCTTCCTTGTCAGGTCGTCATTCTTCTCCACTAGTATCGTCATTTCCTCCTCATATCCATCGCGTGTAGACTTGAGTTCTTCCTCCAGCTTCAAATCCTGGTCATTGCCTTCTTCAGATCTATCATGCCTGCGCACATCTGATTTTCCTGGCGACGAATGTACTGGTTTAACTCCTGGATGAAAGCCGCAATGGACATGTCTCTCCTGGTGCTGATCATCTCCCATTGCTCATCTCGGCGCCCACATATCTGGTAGATACTATCCTTAAGATCCTGCTGGTAAACTTCTCCAATGTGTCCCATGGTGATGTGGGTTGCCATGCTCTTTCCTAGACTCCAGGTTGGTGCATCAAAGGAAAACTCTATGGGCTCAGTGACTGGCATGAACGTCCTTCCTGGAACTTGAACTCAAATCATCCAACGCTCCTCTTCTGGTAAAGTGGCGATGTAGGTCCTGGTGAAGCTTGGTATTCCAATGTTCAGGTACCTAGTAACTTCCTTCAAGTGTTGTCCAAAAGGGGTGTCTTCATCCGGTTGTGTAAACTTGTTCCTTGAGTCCACCATCCTATAGAGTAGAAAAGGGAGAGGAGTCATAAATGAGTAGAGAAGAGTGACCTATGGTTTTAGCTTAGTGGTCGTGTCCTATAGTCAGCATGTGCTCTGATACCATCTTGTAGCGACAAGACCTCAAATAGTCTAGTCTCTGTGCATCAGTGTCATCCCTGGATCGGTAATGCTGACATGCATAGTACTTGAGGATTTATAACAGAGTTTCAATCACACACTTATTACATCGAATGTCTCAAAAGAGAACTTATTACAGTAATATGGCTTAAGGCCATCTAAATAAGATAACAACGGAAGGCTTGGAAGATAAAGTGAGTCCATCAACTCGAACAGCATAGCTGAGTGAACGACAACGACCTATGGCACCTTACTCGTCGTCTGAAAAATCTGCAACATGATATGTTGCAGCCTGAAACGGGTCAGCACATGGAATATGCTAGCAATGTAACACATAGTGTAATGAACAGAATAAATGCTATCACTACATGCATATATGGCTGGTGGAAAGCTCTATGGTTACAATTTTGCGTAAAGCCAATTTTCCCCTACAACAAAGGAATAAATTTTATTTAACTATCATGATGGTTGATAAACATTGAGAAGGTTCCTCCAACTCAATCCCAATTAAGCAATATCAATTACACCCAATCTAATTAAATTTGGAGTGATGAGATCAACATGATAATCCAGGAACCAGATACTCAAGATGTCCATAACCGGGGACACGGCTAACCATGATTAGTTTGTACACTCTGCAGAGGTTTGCGCACTTTTCCCCACAAGACTCGATCTCCTCCGCTGGATTTCTCGCACTACAAGATGTTTGAGAAACAGATGACCGAGACACAGTCTTTCAGAAACATTAACTCTTTACTATGGGTGGACAGTTACACCTACTTTCCCCTACATCTGCTAGCCCACCACCGAAAGAGGTCATGCAACTTACTCAACTATGCTAGAGCCCATAATATCTTGTGGCTGCACACGGAAGTTTCTAGCATGAATAATCTTATGATCCCTTTGAGCTTGGGTGGCATTCCATAGGGTAATCACATGGGTACTCTTGGATTCCCTTGGGCAACACTGGATCCTCCAGGTGCCTTGACAACCACTGGGTACTCCAGGGCGCCTCAACCAATCCACCCAGATGTGTATTTAAGTAGCCACCTTAAGTTAACCATTAATTAACAATACTCACATCTGTCATGGATACACTCACCCAATCCACGTCTATGAGCATAGCATAGCAATCTTGAGCATAACGTAGAAGTAACTCCCAAAGGTTTGATAATAAAAGGGCAATAGGTTCTACCTCATCATCTACTTCCCAACCCGCATGTTATTCAAATCCGAACCATGCTGTCGGCATTCTGGGAACGAGGGTCCCCAGACTTGCCTAACTGCGACCTGTGGCGTGGCTCGAGTGGTGGCCTAGTACGGCCCATCTTTATCAGCGCAAGACTCAAGATCCTCGCGAGGGGCCAAGCCTCGCAAGGTGGATGACATGAGGCTTCCTCAGGAGCGACCTCGCCAGGAAGACTCGCGAGGAGGCGGAGAGATCAAGGCAGGGGTACCTCGCGAGGTACTCATGACGCAAGCCATGACGATCGAGACCAGGCGGGCGCCAGGCGGGCGTCGGCCTGTGCAGTGTCCTTGTTTCCTCTTTGGTGCAAAGGGGGCAAGCACAGGCGTGGAGTACCGAGGCATCAGGCAAAGGTTGCCATTTCAGTGCAACGAGATCAAGACCAGCAGAGCGGCAGGATGGAGGTCACCGTGGAGCCCAAGGCGGCGTCATCGCCAGTGCCTTTAGCAGCCGAAGACCAACTTTAGTCAGGATAACTTGTACCAGATGTTCCCCTTCAAAATGTCCGTTGTTGGCGCCCTTCCCGCTCAATATTTGGGATGAGGACCAGGGCCTCTATAAATAGGGCTAGCCACCACAGAATAGGTAGATCTCATCGAGTCCTCATTAGATCCATAGGCGATCGAGCTCACCCAAGTAGTTCATCGCACCAGCTCCAGAACACCTCTCGTGAGGCTGTTCTTCCCTTTGTATTGTTCATCATCAGCCCCTGAGGCAATCCACCACACCACACACTGGAGTAGGGTATTACACCACAATGGTGGCCTGAACCAGTATAAATCTTGTGTCCCTCGTGTTGTTCATCATTTTAGCTTAGATTCTCGCGAGGCGATCGGACGTGGATCGGTAGGGGAAAGATATTTGTGCGCACCCCAGAGTTCGAACCTTAAGGGTCTGCCGAAACCCAACATCCGACATTTGGCGCGCCAGGTAGGGGTGCGCCAGAACCTTTCTTCCGCTGTTTCGCATTCGATCTTCCGTCGTGTCCATGGCTGACGCTCGCCGGGCTCGCGCCGAGCGTCGGGCTGCTCTCGCCGCCCGCATCGCCCAGACGGCTCCCGTTGGTGGGTGTCCCCGTCGTTCCCCGTCGTCTGCCGCCAACGCCGCCACCGGCTCAGCGGGGAACGAGCAGTAGGCCTCATCGCTGCATCCTTCGGTGCGGTGGGAAGGCCACACCGCCACCCCGTTGCTGACTCCAGCTGGTTCGTCGTCCCACGCCCGTCGCGCCCCCACGGACACGCACGCCGCGTTTCTCCTGGCGCGTGAAATCCTGCACTACCGTCCCGTCGGCGACCTCTGCGAGGAGTGGCTCGCTCGCATCACCAAGCTCACCAGCGCCGCAGGGGGGGTGCTACCTCTTGAGCACTGCGTTGGATTTCCCTGAAGAGGAGAGGATGATGCAGCAAAGTAGCGTAAGTATTTCCCTCAGTTTTTGAGAACCAAGGTATCAATCCAGTAGGATACCACGGACAAGTCCCTCGTACCTACACAAAACGATAGCTCCTCGCAACCAACGCAATTAGGGGTTGTCAATCCCTTCATGGTCACTTACGAGAGTGAGATCTGATAGAGATGATAAATAATATTTTTGGTATTTTTGGTATATAGATGCAAAGTGAAAAGTAAAAGGCAAAGTAAAAACAAAGCAAGTAAAAAAGTAATGGAGATTGATATGATGAGAATAGACCCGAGGGCCATAGGTTTCACTAGTGGATTCTCTCAAGAGCATAGATATTCTACGGCGGGTGAACAAATTATTGTTGAGCAATTGATAGAATTGAGCATAATTATGAGTATATCTAGGTATGATCATGTATATAGGCATCACGTCCAAGACAAGTAGATCAAAACGATTCTACATCTACTACTATTACTCCACTCATCGACCGCTATCCAGCATGCATCTAGAGTATTAAGTTAAAAACAGAGTAACACCTTAAGCAAGATGACATGATGTAGAGGGATAAATTCATGCAATATGATAAAAAACCCATCTTGTTATCCTCGATGGAAACAATACAATACGTGCCTTCATGCCCCTTCTATCACTGGAAAGGACACCGCAAGATTGAACCCAAAGCTAAACACTTCTCCCATTGCAAGAACTACCAATCTAGTTGGCCAAACCAAACGGATAATTCGAAGAGACTTGCAAAGATAACCCAATCATACATAAAAAATTCAGAGAAAATTCAAATATTATTCATAGATAAGCTGGATCATAAACCCACAATTCATCGGTCTCAACAAACACACCGCAAAAAGAAGATTACATCGAATAGATCTCCACAAGAGAGGGGGAGAACATTGTATTGAGATCCAAAAATAGAGAAGAAGCCATCTATCTACTAGCTATGGACCCGAAGGTCTGAAGTAAACTACTCACACTTCATTGGAGGGGCTATGGTATTGATGTAGAAGCCCTCCATGGTGGATGCCCCCTCCGGCGGAGCTCCGGAACAGGCCCCAAGATAGGATCTCGTGGATACAGAAGGTTGTGGCGGTGGAATAAGGTTTTTTGGCTCCTCCTCTGATCGTTTGGGGGTACGTAAGTATATATAGAAGGAAGGAGTACGTCGGTGGAGCAACAAGGGGGCCACGAGGCAGGGTACGCGCCCTAGGGGGGCGCCCCCCACCCTCATGACCGCCTATTTTGTTCCTTGGAGCAGGGTCCAAGTCTCCTGGATCACGTTCGGTGAGAAAATCACGTTCCCGAAGGTTTCATTCCGTTTGGACTCCGTTTGATATTCCGTTTCTTCGAAAAACTGAAATAAGCAAAAAAATAGCAATTCTAGGCTGGGCCTCCGGTTAATAGGTTAGTCCCAAAAATAATATAAAAGTGGAAAATAAAGACCAATATAGTCCAAAACAGTAGATAAAGTAGCATGGAGCAATCAAAAATTATAGATACGTTGGAGACGTATCAGGCATCCCCAAGCTTAATTCCTGCTCGTCCTCGAGTAGGTAAATGATAAAAAGAAGAATTTTTGATGCAGAGTGATACTTTGGCATAATTTCAATGTAAATCCTCTTAATTGTGGCATGAATATTCAGATCCGAAAGATTCAAGACAAAAATTCATATTGACATAAAAATAATAATACTTCAAGCATACTAATCAAAGCAATCATGTCTTCTCAAAATATCATGGCAAAAGAAAGTTCATCCCTACAAAATCATATAGTTAGGCTATGCTTCATTTTCGTCCCACAAAGATGTTCCCAACTTCTATACCCCCGATGATAAGCCAAGCAATTGTTTCATACTTAAATAATCTCAAACTTTTTCAACCTTCATGCAATACATGAGCGTGAGCCATGGATATAGCACTATGGGTGGAATAGAATATGATGATGGGGATTGTGTGGAGAAGACAAAAAACGAGAAAGTCTCACATTGACGAGGATAATCAACGGGCTATGGAGATGCCCATCAATTGATGTCAACATGAGGAGTAGGGATTGCCATGCAACGGATGCACTAGAGCTATGAATGCTCAACAAAAGAAAACTAGTGGGTGTGCATCCAACTCGCTTGCTCATGAAGACCTAGGGCATTTGAGGAAGCCCATCGTAGGAATATACAAGCCAAGTTCTATAATGAAAAATTCCCACTAGTATAAAAAGACAACTTATGAGACTCGCTATATGAAGAACAAGGTGCTACTTTGAAGCACAATATATGAGACTCACTACATGAAGAACAAGGTCCTACTTTGAAGCACAAGTGTGGAAAAAGAGATAGTAGCATTGCCCTTTTTATTTATTTTCTTTTTTTCTTTTTTTTCTTTTTTTGGGCCTTTCCTTTTTTTTGGCCTTTCTTCTTTTTTTTTCTTTTTGGGCAATGCTCTAATAATGATGATCATCACACTTCTATTGATTACAACATAAGGATTACAACTCGAAACTTAGAACAAGATATGACTCTATATGAATGCCTCCGGCGGTGTACCGGGATGGTGCAATGAATCAAGAGTGACATGTGTGAAAAATAATGCATGGTGGCTTTGCCACAAATATGATGTCAACTACATGATCATGCAATGGCAATATGAAAAAAGTAATGTATGTCATGAATATGATGATGGAAGTTGCATGGCAATATATCTCGGAATGGCTATGGAAATGCCATGATAGGTAGGTATGGTGGCTGTTTTGAGAAAGATATAAGGAGGTTTATGTGTGATAGAGCGTATCATATCACGGGGTTTGGATGCACCGGCGAAGTTTGCACCAACTCTCAAGGTGAGAAAGGGCAATGCACGGTACCGGAGAGGCTAGCAAAGGCGGAAAGGTAAAAGTGCGTTAATCCATGGACTCAACATTAGTCAAAAGAACTCATATACTTATTGCAAAAATTTAGAAGTCATCGAAAATCAAGTACTACGCGCATGCTCCTAGGGGGATAGATTGGTAGGAAAAGACCATCGCTCGTCCCTGACCGCCACTCATAAGGATGCACAAGCCAGGTACAATTCATGTTTCAAATTTGTTACACAACTTTAACCATACGTGCATGCTACGGGACTTGCAAACTTCAACACAAGAATTTCTTAAATTCACAATTACTCAACTAGCATGACTTTGATATTATCACCTCCATATCTCAAAACAATTATCAAGCATCAAACTTATCCTAGTATTCAACGCACTCAAAATAAAGTTTCACATATCTGGAATACCAAGTATATTAATATTAAGCAAATTACCATGCTATTAACGACTCTCAAAATAATCTAAGTGAAGCATCAGAGATCAATAGTTTCTTTAAAACAAATCCACCACCATGCTCTAAAAGATCTAAGTGAAGCACTAGGGCAAAAGTTATCACGGTCAAAAGATATAAGTGAAGCACTATGAGCAAAACTATCAAGCTCAAAAGATATAAGTGAAGCACATAGAGTATTCTAGCAAATTCCAATTCATGTATGGCTCTCTAAAAAGGTGTGTACAGCAAGGATGATTGTGATAAACTAACAAGCAGAGACGCAAATAATACAAGACGCTCCAAGCAAAACACATCATGTGGTGAATAAAAATATAGCTCCAAGTAAATTACCGATGGAAGTAGACGAAAGAGGGGATGCCTTCCGGGGCATCCCCAAGCTCTGAATTTTTCGGGTCCTTGGATTATCTTGGGGGTGCCATGGTCATCCCCAAGCTTAGGCTCTTTCCACTCCTTGTTCCATAATCCATCATAAGAATTCACCCAAAACTTGAAAACTTCACAACACAAAACTCAATAGAAATCTCGTGAGCTCCGTTAGATAAAGAAAACAAAAGACTACCTTAAGGTACTGTAATGAACTCATTATTTGTTTATATTGGTGTTAAACTTACTGTATTCCAACTTCTCTATGGATTATAAACTATTTTACTAGCCATAGATTCATCAAAATAAGCAAACAACACACGCAAAACAGAATCTGTCAAAAACAGAACAGTCTGTAGTAATCTGTAACTAACGCAAACTTCCCGAACTCTAAAAATCCTACCAAAATAGGAAGTCCTGGACAATTTGTTTATTGAACAGCATAAAAAAGAATCAACGAAAACCACGTTCCTGTGATTTAACAAAATTATATTCGTGCGTGCAAAGTTTCTGTTTTTCAGCAGAATCAAATCAACTATCATCGTAGGTTATCCTATAGGTTCTACTTGGCACAAACACTAATTAAAAGATAAAACCACATCCAAACAGAGGCTACATGGATTATTTATTCCTAAACAGAAGCAAAAACAAAAAAAACAAAAACAAAATTGGGTTGCCTCCCAACAAGCGCTATCGTTTAATGCCCCTAGCTAGGCATAAAAGCAAGGATAGATCTAGGTATTGCCATCTTTGGTAGGCAATCCATAAGTGGCTCTCTTGATAGATTCATATGGTAATTTTATTTTCTTTCTAGGGAATTGTTCCATGCCATTCTTTAAGGGAAATTGGAATCTAATATTCCCTTCCTTCATATCAATAATTGCACCAATTGTTCTAAGGAAAGGTCTACCAAGAATAATAGGACATAAAGGATTGCAATGTATATCAAGAACAATAAAATCTATGGGCACATAATTCCTATTTGCAACAATAAGTACATCATTAATTCTTCGCATAGGTTTTTTAATAGTGGAATCCGCAAGATGCAAGTTTAGAGAGCAATCATCAAAGTCACGGAAATCTAGCAAATCACACAAAGTTTTGGGAATAGTAGAGACACTAGCACCCAAATCACACAAAGCATGAAACTCATAATATTTAATTTTAATTTTAATAGTAGGTTCCCACTCATCATAGAGTTTTCTAGGGATAGAAACTTTCAACTCAAGTTTTTCTTCATAAGATTGCATCAAGGCATCAACAATGTGTTCGGTGAAGGCCTTATTTTGACTATAAGCATGAGGAGAATCTAGCACGGATTGAAATAAGGAAATACAATCAATTAAAGAGAAATTTTCATAATTAAATTCCTTGAGATCCAAAATAGTGGGTTTAGCAACATCTAGGTCTTTATTTCTTTCAATCCCACTTTTATCAATTTCATCATCAAGATCTAGAAACTCCGAATTCTTAGAACACCTTCTAGGTAAAGGAAGATCATATTCAGTTTCATCAAGATTCATATTGCAAAACAAAGATTTAATGGGGGACACGTCAATAACTTTTAGATCTTCATCTTGATTTTCATAGGAATTGGAAGAACATGCTTTAATAAAGGCATCTTTGGAAGCACGCATCCTAGCGGTTCTTTCTTTGCACTCAAAGATGGAAATTCTCATGGCTTTGAGAGACTCATTGATATCATGCTTAGGAGGAATAGATCTAAGCTTTAAATAATCAATTTCAAGAGAAATTCTATCAACGTTCCTAGCCAAATCATCAACTTTAAGCAATTTCTCTTCAAGCACGGCATTAAAATTCTTTTGTGAATTCAAAAACTCTTTAACACTAATTTCAAATTCAAAGGGCATATTATTAAAATTTTCATAAGAGTTGTTTTAGGAATTTCCATAATTATTAGAAGGATTACTAGGATAAGGCCTAGGATTAAAATTCCCTTTATACGTGTTGTTTCCAAAACTATTCCTACCTACAAAATTCACATCCATAGATTCATTATTATTCTCAATCAAAGTAGACAAGGGCATATCATTGGGATCAAGAAGAGTATTTTTAGTAGCAAACATCTTCATAAGTTCATCCATCTTTTCACTCAAAACAATGATTTCTTCTATAGCATGCACTTTTTTACTAGAAGATCTTTCGGTGTGCCATTGAGAATAATTAGCCATAATATTATCAAGCAATTTTGTAGCATCTCTTAACGTAATTTCCATAAACGTGCCTCCCGCGGCCGAATCTAAAAGATTTTAGAAGCAAAATTCAATCCGGCATAAAAATTTTGTATGGTCATCCATAAATTCAAACCATGAGTAGGGCAATTGCAAAGCATCAATTCATTCTTTCCCAAGATTGGGCAACATGCTCATGATCAAGTTGTTTAAAATTCATAATATCGTTTCTAAGAGTGATGATCTTAGCGCGAGGAAAATACTTAGAGATAAAAGAATCTTTGCACTTGTTCCAAGAATCAATACTATTTTTAGGCAAACACGAAAACCAAACTTTAGCATGATCTCTAAGTGAAAACGAAAATAACTTCAATTTGACAATATTGTTATCCGTATATTTCTTCTTTTGCATATCACACAAATCAACAAAATTGTTTAGATGAGTAGCGGCATCTTCACTATGAAGGCCGGCGAATTGATCTTTCATAACAAGATTTAGCAAAGCGGTATTGATTTCACAAGACTCATCATTATTAAGAGGAGCAATCGAAGTACTAAGGAAATCATTATTATTGGTATTCGATAAGTCACACAATTTGGTATTATCTTGTGCCATGGCAACAAGTAATCCAACACACAAGCAAACAGAAAGGCAACGAGAAAAGGCAAACGGGAAAAAAGAGGAGGAGATTGGGAAAGAGAGGGCGAAGAAAATGGCAAGGGTGAAGTGGGGGAGAGGAAAATGAGAGGCAAATGGCAAATAATGTAATGCGAGAGATAGGGATTGTGATGGGTACTTGGTATGGTTGACTTGCTCTTGCGTGAGCCTCCCCGGCAACGGCGCCAGAAATTCTTCTTGCTACCTATTGAGCACTGCGCTGGATTTCCCCGAAGAGGAGAGGATGATGCAGCAAAGTAGCGTAAGTATTTCCCTCAGTTTTTGAGAACCAAGGTATCAATCCAGTAGGAGACCACGCACAAGTCCCTCGTACCTACACAAAACGATAGCTCCTTGCAACCAACACGATTAGGGGTTGTCAATCCCTTCACGGTCACTTACGAGAGTGAGATCTGATAGAGATGATAAATAATATTTTTGGTATTTTTGGTATATAGATGCAAAGTGAAAAGTAAAAGGCAAAGTAAAAACAAAGCCAGTAATAAAGTAATGAAGATTGATATGATGAGAATAGACCCGGGGGCCATAGGTTTCACTAGTGGCTTCTCTCAAGAGCATAGATATTCTATGGTGGGTGAACAAATTACTGTATAGCAATTGACACTATTGAGCATAATTATTAGTATATCTAGGTAAGATCATGTATATAGGCATCACGTCTAGGACAAGTAGATCGAAATGATTCTGCATCTACTACTATTACTCCACTCATCGACCGCTATCCAGCATGCATCTAGAGTATTAAGTTAAAAACAGAGTAACGCCTTAAGCGAGATGACATGATGTAGAGGGATAAATTCATGCAATATGATAAAAAACATCTTGTTATCCTCGATGGCAACAATACAATACGTGCCTTGCTGCCCCTTCTGTCACTGGGAAAGGACACCGCAGGATTGAACCCAAAGCTAAACACTTCTCCCATTGCAAGAACTACCAATCTAGTTGGCCAAACCAAACGGATAATTCGAAGAGACTTGCAAAGATAACTCAATCATACATAAAAGAATTCAGAGAAGATTCAAATATTATTCATAGATAAGCTGGATCCTAAACTCACAATTCATCGGTCTCAACAAACACGCCGCAAAAACAAGATTACGTCGAATAGATCTCCACAAGAGAGGGGGAGAACATTGTATTGAGATCCAAAAAGAGAGAAGAAGCCATCTAGCTACTAGCTATGGACCCGAAGGTCTGAAGTAAACTACTCACACTTCATCGGAGGGGCTATGGTGTTGATGTAGAAGCCCTCCGTGGTGGAAGCCCCCTCCGGCGGAGCTCCGGAACAGGCCCCAAGATGGGATCTCGTGGATACAGAAGGTTGCGGCGGTGGAATTAGGTTTTTGCCTCCTCCTCTGATCGTTTGGGGGTACGTAGGTATATATAGGAGGAAGGAGTACGTCGGTGGAGCAACAGGGGGGCCACGAGGCAGGGGGCGCACCCTGGGGGGCGCCCCCCACCCTCGTGACCGACTCTTTTGTTCCTTGGAGCAGGGTCCAAGTCTCCTGGATCACGTTCAGTGAGAAAATCACGTTCCCGAAGGTTTCATTCCGTTTGGACTCCGTTTGATATTCCGTTTCTTCAAAACACTAAAATAGGCAAAAAAAAACAGCAATTCTGGGCTGGGCCTCCGGTTAATAGGTTAGTCCCAAAAATAATATAAAAGTGGAAAATAAAGCCCAATATAGTCCAAAACAGTAGATAAAGTAGCATGGAGCAATCAAAAATTATAGATGCGTTGGCAACGTATCAGGGGCTCCCCTACACCGTCCCTCTCTCTGCCTCGCCCTCCGTCCTGCGCAGGAGGTGCAGATCAGGAGGTGCCTCCGCCACCTCCTCCCTAAGAAGGTGCCCTGGCTCCAAGGCACGCGGCCCCAGGACGAGATCCACCGCGTCCGGTGCCCGCACGACAAGAAAGGAGCTGCCAAGAAATCCCTCGTCCCCAAGAAGGTGCTCGTGTTCTCCCGGCACTTGTGCGCCATGACCGCATCCCTGCGCCACCATGTCAAGACCCCGCGCTACTCCAGGCAGCAGCGCGCGGGAATCCCCAGGAGCAAGCCCCACATCAGCAGAGAGCCCCGGTGGCCACCGCAGGCTGTCGCGCCTTCACCACTGAGCTACGCAGTGTCACTTGGCCGGGAAAGTTCAAGCCTGACCTGCCCCCTCTCTATGACTGCACTACCGATCCCACGGAGTTCCTATAGCTCTACGATCTAGGCATCAAAGCCGCCAACGGGGACGAAAAGGTCATGGTGAACTGGTTTCCCATGGCACTCAAGGACGGTGCCCGCACCTGGCTCCTGAACCTGCCTCCTGGCACGATTGCCTCCTGGGACGAGATGCGCACTCGCTTCATCGCCAACTTCCAGGGCACTCGCAACCGTCCGCCGGCCGCTGGTGACCGGCGCCGCATCATGTAGCAACCCGGAGAGACCTTGTAGAAGTACATCCAGCACTTCAACAATGCCCGCCTCAAGATTCCTAGGGTAACCAAGGAGGCCATCATCTCGGCATTCTCGGATGGCGTCCGCGACGTCAAGATGAAGGAGGAGTTGGCGATCCACGAAGATTTGTGCACGTCATTGGAGTTTTTCAACCTGGCGACCAAGTGCGCCAGGGCTGAGGAGGGACGCCTCTCCCTTCTCGAGCTCCCAGTAGCAGACCCAGAAGAGAAGAAAGCCAAGGCCAAGGATGTGAAGCGCAAGGGAGCAGCTGTGCTTGCAGCGGACCGGACATGAAGCGCAGCAGGGACCAGCCGGAGTCATCCAAGGGCAGCCGCTACTGTGTGTACCATGATCTCCACACCCACAACATCAACGAATGCCAAGATCTTAGGGCCATGCGAGAAGGACGCGTCGGTCAACGCCCCGAGCGCAATGATCGGGGCTACGACCGAGGCGGAGGAAGAGGTGGAGGACGATGGGACGACCGTGGTCCTCGCCAAGGGTGGCGTGACCGACCTCACGAGGACTGCTGTCAGGACCAGCCTCGTGAGGGGGCTTGGAGAGATCAGCCTCGTGAGGATCGCTCGCAAGGCAACACGGGACTTCCTCCTCTTCCACCACCGCCAAGAAGGAATGACGACCATCATCAGGATGAGGGGGCTGGGGGCTTCCAGGAGCCACGTGCAATCGCTTGCATCTTGGGCGGCGCTCAGGCCCCAGCCTCTCAGCGCATCTTCAAGCAGTTTGCTCGCGAAGTGAATGCAGTCCTCCCCAAGCTTGAGGCCACGCGCCCTCTCAGGTGGTCTGCGTGCGCCATCACATTCAGCTCAGCAGATCAGCTCAAGTGTGCGGCAAAGGCCGGTGTCCTCCCGATGCTCTGCTCCCCAGTCATGAGCAATGTGCAAGTTACCAGGACCCCCATCAACGATGGAGCAGGGCTCAACGTCCTGTCCATCGAGACGTTTAACAATCTTCAAGTGCCATACGATCAGCTTCAACCAACCAAGCCCTTCTCAGGAGTCACTGATGGTTCCACTGCCCCATAGGGCAGGTCCGCCTCCCTGTCACCTTTGGACAGCACAAGAACTACCGTACCAAGCTCATTGACTTTGACTTCACCCACATTCGCCTGCCATACAATGCCATCCTCGGGTACCCCGCTCTGTCCAAGTTCATGGCAGTGACTCACCATGGCTACAACATCCTCAAGATGCCAAGGAGTGGCGGAGTCATCACGGTCCCCTGTGAAGAGAAGGATGCGGTGTGCTCTCTCGAGCGCGCCTTCCAAGCCGCGTCAATCGAGGACCCAGACAGCAAGAGTGGGAACCTTCCTGAAGCAGCTCCCAAGAAGAAGAAGACATCACCTGGCTCAAGGCCTCAGGAGGCAGGCTCCTCCGGAGGCACCACATCCGAACATGCGCCCATCCAAGGGGCGCCACCCTCCATCGCATGGGGAGGCATGCCCGACGCCCTCCTCAGGCAAGGCTCGAGGGCTCTCTGTCAGGACCCCGACTCAATGCCACATCGATCTAGCATGTAACACCTCATATCACTTTGCGGCCTCACGCACGGTATTCCCACGGGTGTCGCCTTACCTTTGCCCGGGACCGTTTGCGCCTTTTGGCACACGTATATGATAGTGTCGCTAGCATCCATATGATAAGGAGCCCGGGCTGACATGGCTAGTCGTAAACCCAAAGTGGCACAAACTTACAGGGACAAGCATCCATGACCCAGCATCGAACGTGTCGGTCATTAGCGAGTGAATCCAGGCTGTAGCACTGGGCTAGCAGGACTCCGGTGAACCGGGCTATAGCGGGCTAACAGGACTCCGGTATTCATCGCGTGACATTTCCCCGAAGGGACAGACATAGGAACGAAGAAGGACACATGCCGGCCAGCCTAAGTGTTCCAGAGCAGTAGCAAGCTACCATGGCTCAGTGGAAGCACTAGGAGACATTTCCCGGTAAGAGAGGCTACTAAGGATAAACAACTAGATAGCCAGATCCCACACATACCAAGCATTTCAATAACAGACACACAATATGCTCGATATGTGCAAATACAACATGGCATCACAACATGACTCTACGACTCAGGTATTTATTCATTAGGCTTTGAGGAGCGAGATATTACAAACATGGGTTTCATGACCCAACATTCAGAGCATACAAGTCAAGCACAAGCGGAAGCTTATCATGTCTGAGTACAGACATCTACAAATGAAAAAGGCTTAGAAGCCTGACTATCCACCAGATCCTGCCGAGGGCACAAGATCGTAGCTGAGGTAACAAGCTAAACATCGAAGTCCACGCGGAACTACTAGCGAGACCGAAATCTCTCTGCAAAAACATAAAATAGGCAAACGTGAGTACAAATGTACCCAGCAAGACTTACATTAGAACTAACTACATATGCACCGGTATCAACAAAGGGGGTGGTGGAGTTTAACAGCAGCAAGCCAGCTTTGAGTCAGTGGCTATTCTAAACTACGACTGCATGTAACTCTTTTGAGGTGGCGCACACGAGTCCACATATTCACCATATCAATAAACCACTAGGGATCCGCCCCGTCTCCCTACGAGAACGCCATCCATAGCACTCACGCTTACCTTGCGCATTTTAAAGTATCCACTTTCACTTGTCTATGAACTGTACAGGCAACCCAGAAGTCCTTTTCCGCGGACACGGCTATTCAAATAGATGATGTTAACCCTCCAGGGGTGTACTTCTTCACACACGCTCTCAC
Organism: Triticum dicoccoides; assembly: GCF_002162155.2. Taxonomy (NCBI): domain Eukaryota; kingdom Viridiplantae; phylum Streptophyta; class Magnoliopsida; order Poales; family Poaceae; genus Triticum; species Triticum dicoccoides. The sequence goes on along the minus strand of NC_041391.1, from coordinate 404,320,023 downwards.
CACTTACCGCCATTTACACGACAAGTACTCGGCAACCTTCAAGCGGAAGCCCAACGAGGGTGTCGGCCACGGCCTACCTAAACACTCAAGTCTCTATCCAGGTTTATCGCCTATTCAGGTTCCATCGGTAGGGAGTCCGGCCGAGGTTTCCACATACGGCCCCGAACGATGTGTACAGGGTTCCGTGACACCAAACTGGCGCCCGGTATACCCGGCCACGTGCCTACCGCATCACAGCCCACCCCTCTGGTCAGCGCTGCCCATGGCCTCCAGCATACTACAAACACCAGAAACTACTTGCAACTCCTGGACAGAGGACAAGGGTGATTAAGAAGCCGAGAGGGTCCATTGGTTTCGGGCCCAATGCGTGGTAGTATCTGTTTCATGGATCACAAACACAGAACTCAGTTCCTGAGGACGGCTTCAATGAGACAACCCACCATGTACTCCTACATGGCCTCTCACTACTACCTTTACCAAATCGTGTTCACACACTTAGATCACACACAGTAGGACATGTTCACACACCTCTGACTCATCCCCGATGAATCAGACCTGACTCAACTCTAAGCAGTAGCAGGCATGACAAACAAGCATGAATGAGTAGGCACAACAGGGCTCAAACAACTCCTACTCATGCTAGTGGGTTTCATCTATTTACAGTGGCAATGACAGGTCATGCAGAGGATAAAGGGGTTCAGCTACCGCAACAAGTAACAGATGATTCGTTGTTGTCCTAATGCAATAAAAGAGAGCAGGAGCGAGAGAGTAGGATTGTATCGGAATGAACAAGGGGGTTTTGCTTGCCTGGCACTTCTGAAGATAGCATTGAGTCTTCATCAGTGTCAATGATCACAACGTCGGTACAACGTCTACCAAAGGGGAACAACACCGACAAACAGAGAAGAAACACGATCAATGCAATGCACAATATGATGCATGCCATGACATGGCAATAAGAATGTGTTTTGGCTAATGCAAGCTAGAACATGTTGAGATGAGTCCATTTGAACCAAAGATTCAAATGCAAACCCATTTTAAGAGGTCATAATAGTGCATTAACGTGTTTCACCTAAACAGCAAGGTTAATGTGTTCTAACATTCATGAAACTAGTGCAGATGGATAGATTAGATTTTTCTGATCATTTTTCATATATAAATTATTTCATTCTGAGCTACGGTTGATTTTCTATGATTTTTAGAAGTCCTGGTTATTTTCTGGAATTTCCTGTATAAGAAAAATTCCAGTAATTAGTTATTGCGTCAGCATTGCGTCAGCATTGCGTCAGGGTGATGTCAGTGGTCAAAGGGGGCGTCCAGGTCAACCTGACCAGTGGGTCCTGCGTGTCAGCAGTTGTTTAAACTAATTAAATTTAGTTAGTTCTAATCTGAGTTAATTAGCAGAGGGGGGGTCCCACTTGTCATAGACTCAGGGGAGTCAACCTGGGCCCACCCAGTCAAGGTCAACGGGTCAAACCTGCCGGCGTTTAGCCACCGGCGAGGCCAGACGCGGCGGTCAGAGTGCATTAGTGCGTTCCGGTGACCAAATGAGCGGCGTAGGGCATCTACGCGTAGCTGGCAGCAAGCCGCGGCGCTTGGTGGCAGTGGTGGAGCTCGGGGTGGCCAGGAACGTCGCCGGAGTCGGGTGAGGTCGAGCTCGTCGTTAGGGGGCACAGCGAGGCGCGTGGGGTGGTGCTATGGACTCCTCGCGATGCGGTGAGTGTGCTAGACACGGTGGTGTGCCCGTGGAGTGGCCAGAGTCACGTCGGCGACGAGCTCGGCGGTGGTGCATGCGGTGATGCTTCGTGCAGTCGCTACGGTGCATGAGAGAGAGAACGGAGAGGATGGGGAGGTGGCTAAGCTCACGGCGGTCACGTTGGAGTAGTCGGCGAGGTCGGGGACGAACTGGTGCGGCGGTGACGGCGAAGGGGATCTGCCACGGTGCTCGGTGAAGTCGAGCTCGAAGAGGACGAAGCAGGGCGCACGAGCGCTCGGGGCTCGGGCTGCTCGACGGAGACGACGACGGTGAAGATGTTGGACTTGGTGGCGCGGCGCAGGGACGACGGAAGACGCAAGAACTACGGTGGCGCGGGCGCAGCAGCGTCGGCCATGGTGAGGGAGAGCGAGGGAGAGAGGCAGGGGGGCGAGTGAGGTGTCAACGGGGTCGGGGCGGCGACGTGGAGCTCACCCAGGTGTCTAGGGCGCGGGCGGCAAGCAGGTGGCGTCGTGGCGAGCTCGTGCTTGTCGGCGTCACCTCTGTGCCTGCCTGGCGAGGATGAAGCAGCTGGCTGGCATGGGCCAGCACAGTGCTGGGCCTGCCAGGTGGGCCGGCCAGGTAAGTGGCCCAGGTAGGCGTTCTCTCTCTCTCTCTCTCTCTTCTAAATTGTTTTCTGTTTTCTATTTTTTTTGGTAACTTCAGGGCTTTATTAAAAATGTCAGGGCATTACCAAAAATCATGAAACTAATCATGTCTACTGTTTGGAATATATCCAACAGTAAACATTTTAGTTTATGATTATTTGAGCATTTAAAATATTTAATAGCATTTAAATGCCCAAATACAAATACAAGAAGATTTAATTCAGAGCCCAATATGTCCTGCAAAAATATAAACCATTTTTGGTAGATGCTTCCACCTCAAACCAGAAATGTTGAACATTTTTAGAGGGCATTTTGAGTTCAGTGAAAAAGATTTTATTTTGACCCTAGTTGAATTCATTTGGTGCTAGGGTTTAAGCATCCCCATTTCAAGTTTAAATGAAAAAGAAAATAATGCAACAACCAAGACTAGCCCACAAGTAAAGCTAAAGCTAGGGCTGTGACACTCTCTCTTGGGGAGCCACTGACTTTGCCAAGATCACGAGGGAGGCGCTTGAGCACCACTTGGAAGCGTGCTTCGCGGCACGTTTTCCTTAGGAAGGCGTAATACAAGGAGGGCCCAACCCTCAGGAGTTCATCACCAAGGTCGTTCAGGGATTGCAGGAATCGAAAGTCATGCGCGGCAACCGCCACCTGCCCAGTGTAGCTCCCCATCCAGGCGAGGATGGCGGGCTGCGCATCTGCATCGACTACCCAGGGCTCAATCGAGTCACACCTCAGGAGTGCTTCTGGCCTTCACGCGTGGGGCATTGCGCGGGTCCACTGCACAGCTACGTTCGCATGCCCTTTCGCCTGCCGAACGCGGCTGCTGCCCACCAGCGCCTTATGAGGAGCATCCTCGAAGCTCAGGTGGCCAAGCATCGCGTGCTCCTGGAGGAAATGGAGATGGACCTCGCCGAGCCGCCCGGACCTCCTGAGCCTCCCGAGGCTCGGAGCCCCGAGGGCTCGTGAGGATTGGCTTCTTCACTATGCACCATCAGGTACTCCGACGCTCGCTCTACAATGGTATCAGGTGACTTCTCTCAAGTTTCGTTTCAGCTGGGAGCGCCCTCAGGGCTGCATCATTCCCAGGTCGCATGGGTCTGTCCCCGCGGCATGTATCCGTTTTGCTTATGTCTTCAGCTTACCTTGTTGGGGGCGCCCCTTGGGCTGCATCATCCCCAAGCCGCTTGGGCCTGACCCAGTGGTGTCTGCCTTTCTCTGCATCTATCTAAGTTGATTTGCTTCTTCATGCTTAACCTTCTTGAGATAATCGCCTGCTCGATTGACACCTACCTTTGGAGCCGCTCGCTCTGGCATGGCGCTTGCGCATGGGTCCGTCCGTGCAACGCCGACAAATCTGAGTGGTCGAGCTCTGGACGCGGCAGCCCCGCATAGCGCTACCTCACCAGGCCCTCAGTGCCTCAATCACCCCCTCGGAGGAACCAATGGCTGGATGGCAACCGTAATGGTAGACCTTGTTTTCTTCGTGCTGGTGTACAGGATCCGCCTAAGGAATAGAAAGGGGGGTGTCGTGAGCTCCCTCTCTCTCTCCCATAAGATCCGCTCGCGCGTTAAAAGGGGGGCGCCTGAGCATCGCGACTCATGGGCTCTTACTGGCTCTCCAGCCCTCACCCCCTGGCCTTGACCCACGGCATCGCGACCAGTCATACCAGCGGCGGCTGAGCTTGCTCGAGGGCCGGGACCTGAGGATGTAGAGCATGAAGGAAAGCGCGAGGAAGAGGGGAGAAGCTAACGAGGGCTTGACCCAGCGACACCCCAGCTGCCAGCGCACGGGCCCGGCACCTCGCCGAAGAACTACTCCAAGCTCATGAGATAAGTCACGCCTCAGCAAAAGCTAAATCAACATGACGCCAAACCCTTGCCTAGTGCAGCTCTGTCACGATGACGTTGCCTTCCTTTCTTGCCCAGCGGAGGCTGCTTGAGCGCTAAAGGGGACCTCTCGAGCATCACGCCTCGGGGGCTCTTACTGGACCTTGGGCCGCTCACCTCCTGGCCTTGACCACGGCATCGCGACCTGGCATACCAGCGACGGCTGAAGCCTGCCTGGGGACCGGGACCTGTCAGCATAGAGCACCAAGCCCTCGTGAGGATAGAAAGGGGGAGCCGAGCCGAGACAGGACAAGCATCTCGCATCGCTCCATAATAAGGATAATATTCACAAAAGACATGGCAGGCACTTACATACCCCCGCAGGGTGTTTCTTCGGTTCCTCATAGGGAACAAAAGGTGCTAATCCTAAGGAATGCTAACTATGCACGCCTCCGCAGGAGACGCCATCATCAACAGTGGGCTGACAAGCGTCGGCGCCAACCCCATCCAGATCAGCTGCGTCGGCGGCTAGATGCGGCTACCCTACTCCGAGCGCGACGCGAGCTTGGGGGCTCGTAGCTGTCGTCGCTCGTCTCCGGAGTCACGTGAAGCTCGGGAGAGTCGCTGGACCCTCCGTCTTCTCCGCTGCTGCCTGAGGAGCTGCTGGGGAAGCGGTTGGCAGGCCTGGCCCTTGCCACTTCGATGCCCCGGCCGCCTTCCTTGGGGCAGCACTCCAGTCAGCATCCTTCCGCATCGAAGACCTTGAAGAACATCAAGGAGGCGCCATCGTATTCAAGCAAACAATAACATACATAAGCACTCAACTAGAAGCACAGGTAAAACTCAAATAAGAAGATCCAACCAGAAAGTTCAACTAAAGAACTCCGGTTTGCAAAAAGAATCAAATCAAACGGAGCAACAAAACTCAAACTACGAAAATCTCGTTCAAGTTGGTTAAACAGAAGAGGGCTTCGAGACGAAGATCTAGGTGCTTGTTCCATATGATTCAGATAAACCAGCGAAAAGATAAACTAGATCGAAGATCAGGGCAGAAATCACGATTGAAAATAATCATGAAAAAACCCTGGAAAATAAAACGAGACGAATAGGCTAACGAACGAACATTCGGTGTCTGCGACTAACTGACGAACAATGTTCGTTAAAACGAACGTACGGACGAACGTACAGACGAACGTCCGCTAATTAACTAAATCAAAAAAACCAAACCAATCTAATTAAAAAATAGATCTAGGGTTTAAAAAACTGAACGGTTTTAAAAAAACTAAACGACGGCGGCGGCGGCGGCGGTTACCTCCGACGAGGTCCGGCGGGCGGTGGTGGGTTCCGTGGTGGTGCGGGTCGGCGGCGGGGCGACGAGGGGCGATGGCGGCGAGGCGGCGGCGAAGCGGCGCAGTGGCGGCGGCTTGGGGTCCAGGGGGCCCGAGCTCGGCTTATAAAGGGGAGGGGAGAGGAGGGGGCATGGCGGCGGTGGCGTGTCCGGCTCGGACTCGCCCGGCGATGTCGGTGGTGGTGCTGGCTTGGGCCGGCCGGCTCGGCTGGGCTTCGACCCGGTTGGGCGGGAACCTTTTTTAAAATTATTCCGTCGAACAAAAATATTCTAATAAATATAAAAAAATCTAAAAATGCCAAAACAAATTTTTACCGTCTAAATAGAATATTTAGAACAAAGGGAACATTTTCTTGGCCTAAAATGCAATTTTTGAAAACATGCAATTTTTCTAGTTCAAATAAAATAGCGATAAAAATCCAAATAAAATAAATATTTGACTTTAATATTTTCCCTCCAATATTTCTTTTATTTTGGAGAACTCATTTTATCCCCTCTCTTTTATTCTTACTTTGGAAATATTTGGAGAGAAAAAAGATTAAAACCAAAATGATCCTCTTTTCAACATTTGAGAAAATTCAAATATGAAAATAACGAAATCCCCAACTCTCTCCGTGGGTCCTTGAGTTGCTTAGAATTTCTAGGATCAACCAAAATGCAATAAAATATGATATGCAATGATGATCTATGTATAACATTCCAAATTGAAAATTTGGGATGTTACAGGCAGAGCTAGGCCTATCGAAGACTACGCTTGTGGCAGCCTCCTTCTTGAAGCATGTAGAAGAGAGTAGCAAGTCCAGCATCAAGTAACAACGCATAGCATAATCCTACCCGGCGATCCTCCCCTAGTTGCCCTGTGGGAAAGCGATCACCGCGTTCTATCTAGAACTTGTAAGAGGTGTGTTTTATTAAGTATCTAGTTCTAGTTGTCATAAGGTTGAAGTACAACTCTGGGTCGTCCTTTTACCGAGGGACACGGCTATTCGAATAGATAAACTTCCCTCTAGGGGTGCACCATATTGCCCAACACGCTCAATCCCTCTGGCCGGGCACACTTTCCTGGGTCATACCCGGCCTCGGAAGATCAACACGTCGCAGCCCTACCTAGGCTCAACACAGAGGTCAGCACACCGGTCTAAATCATAAGCACGCAGGGGTCTAGGCCCATCACCCGTTGCACACCTGCATGTTGCGAACGCGGGCGGAAGAAAACCTAGCCCCCTTAATACAAGTGCAGGTGTTCCAGTCCAATCCGGCACGCGCCGCTCAACCGCTGATGTCAAGAAGGCTGCGGCTGATACCATGACGTCGAGAGCCCATAACTATTCCCACGTAGTTGGTTAGTGCGTGTAGGCTCATAGCCAGATTCAGATCAAATACCAAGATCTCATTAAGTGTGTTATTTTGAAGTAACCACGGACGCCCACCAGGGACCAGGCCCACCTGTCTCCTAGGTGTTCGCAACCTGCCCTGTCGCTCCGCCACAAAGTAACAATCAGGGAGCTTCCGGGAACCCAGGCCCACCACTACCTGGGTGGACCACCTGCCCCTTCAGCCCCCATCTTCGAACGGTATCATAAGTAATGTAAAAGTATGTAGTACATGTACCCGTGATCACCTCCCGAAGTGATCATGGCCCAGTAGTATAGCATGGCAGACGGACAAGAGTGTCAGGCCACATATGCTAAACTAGCAGCCTATACTAAGCATGTAGGATTGCAGGTAAAGGTAACAACAGAAGTAACAAGGACAGGTTATGCAGCAGAATAGGTTCATCCGAAAGTAGTAACAGCTACACTACTCTAATGCAAGCAGTAGAGGGAAAGAGTAGGCGATATCGGGTGAACAAGGGAGGTTTGCTTGCATGGAACGTTGGCAGAGAAGGACGAGTCGTCAACACCGTAGTCCATCAGGGCAGCAACGGTGTCAGTCTCGTAGTCTACCGAAGAGAAGAGGGGGGAAGAAACAGTGAATACAATGCAAACAGATGCATTAAAATGCATGACATGACATTTAGTGGTACTAGGGTGAGTTAACGCAGTACTAGGTGCTACTAGCGAAGGGCGAAAACATTCGGGAAAGTATTCCCGGTGTTTGACATTTTCGGGCAAATGAAACGGAGGTGAATTGTTGCATGTTCTCTATGCTAGGGACGCGCGGCGGACGAACGGACTGCGTATTTGGATTCATCTCGTCGTTCTGGGTAATTTTCATGTAAAAAATATTTTCATCTGAGTTACAGAATTTTTATATTAAATTTTAATGTTTTATTTCATTTTCTAAATTATTTTCATTCGAAAATTAAATGTCAAATTTCAAGATGTACCCAGCACAGTGTACACAAAAACGTACACTGGCTGGCATGTGGGACAAGGGGGACCCAGTTGACAAGTCAAACTTTGACTAGTCAACAGGGGGTGGGGCCCACCTGTCATTCTCTGGTCTACTACTTAACCTAGTAAATTAGCTTAATTAGTATTTAACTTAATTAAGTTTAACTTATTTAAATATGGCAAATTAATTAAGTTAATTATTACTATTCTTCTTTTTTTGTCTTCGTTCTAGGGGCTGGGCCTCGCCTGGAAGTGGCCCGGGGGCCTAGCGGATGCGGGTTATCGGGCATCGGGGCAGGGCGCACCCAGCTGAGGCTCGCGGGTGGTCTAGGGCGGCAGCTGCGGGCACGGCGACGCGAGAAGGGCGCTCTTCGATGGGTGGCGACGGGGCGGTGGTGGCACGCGCAACCGGGGTCATGGGCGTGGACGGGCGTGGGCTGGTGCGTGGCTGTGGTGGACCAACCGCAGCAGAGCGGCAGCGGCGAAAGGTGCGAGCGTGCGCGAGATGGGGCGAGGCCAGGTCACGGCGAACGGCGCGACGGCACGGCCACAGCATGCTGGGCGAGGAGGCCGGGGCACCGGAGTGCAGGCTAGAGCGCGACGGGCGGGAGCAGGGGCTGCGGCGGGCAGTGCCGGCGCGGGATCCTGGGTGTGTCGGAACAGGGTGAGGGGCACGGGGAGAGGGCCGGGCTCGCACGACGCGTGCTAAGGTTGGCCGGGGGCACGACAAACGGCCGGCAAGCGCAACAGGGAGAGTGGGAAAGGAGGTCGAGGCTCATCGAGGCCTATAGTTGAGCGAGTTCGGCTCGGGGAAGAGTTGGGGTTGGCGGGACGAGGTCCAGCGTGGTGCATCGGCGACGGCTGACGACGGGGTCAAGGCAACGAGGGGCTCGGGTGAGCAAAATAATCCTGTACGACCGGGTCGTACGTGCGACCCGGGTTCGTGCCCCCGATCTCAATTCGGATCGGGAGGAGGGGAGATCGAGGGAGTGGGGGAAGTGGTGTGATGGGCTAGGGTTCCTCGGGATGGGGGTTATGGGGGGGAGTGGGGGCCGGCCTGGGCCAGTGGGTTGGCTAGCCAGTTGGGCCAGTGGGCCGTGGGGGGGTTCTCTTTTCATTTCTTTTTTTGTTTTGTCTTTACCTTTTATTTTATTTTTTATTTTTTTCCTGTTTTCTTTTAGTTTTAATTTGTTTTTGTTTTATAAAATATATAAATAGTTCACCATTTAGTACTACTAATTATGCTACTGCCCCATTAACTTTTGGGCACCTAAATGAATAGTTTGTTATTTTTCACAATACAAAAGGCATTTATTTAATTGTTTTACCTATTGTTCTAATTACTTAAGTGCCCTTTTATAAAATTGTGGTTTTATCACCATAATTACCTGTGCATTATATGTCACCTCTCGAACATTTTAGTTTTAATGTTTGAAAAACTTTTGATGTTTGCCTTTTAATTCAAATTGAATTCCAAATCGGTTTTGAAGTAACGCGGGATTAACAATAGTAACTGAGGTGATATGGCATCATTAGCAGAGGTTCACTGTAGCTTAATTATCTGGGCATACAATTCTCCTCCACTACAAGAAATCTCGTCTTGAGATTTAAGAGGTGGAGTAAGGGGGAAAGTTCTGGTTACGAAATTCTAACGGGTCTTCTCGGTCTTGGTTGCCCTTCTCGAAGAAGTTGATCCCTTATGTTCATGTCTTCATTTATCTATGTCAAGTCACCATGATGAAGTCGACAACCTTCTTCAGGATCTCCATCGTACTTACACAAAGACAAGGGGTAAGACTTGGGAAGGGCGGAGCTCAATACATGTTAGGTAGCCGGGGGCTCTCTCCGTGGACGAGGCATAGAGGCATCTCTCAAGTTGATATTCAAGAAAGTCATCGAGAGAAAGGTAAGAAGGTGCAATACAAAGTCCCAACTGGATAGGAAATCATTCATTGCATGAAATAGAGTGAAAGGGGTTCAGAGCAATGGGAATAAGTATTGTCTCTGATACCAAATTGGTGATCTCTCGGAAGGTGGCTCATTAATTACATACAAAGCCACGCGTGAGGAATAACGTTGGAAACAGGAGTTGTAGAGGGGAGTCAGGTTTCGATCTTGTGGACTTGTGGGTTATGGGCCCACCATGTGGGTTAAAAAATAGAAGGAGCGGTGACATCTTGCACGGCCATGATAGCAAGGCATGCCAGAGGTTTGCCTGTCAGTTATGTCGGCAACAACATCAGTACCAAGGGCAATGGACGAAGAGAACCATTTTCCTGCTCATTAAATGAGCCAGACCACTAGGCAAAGTTCTCATCCATCGGTGGCTACCGAAATGTCATCAACAATAGTAACAGGGTCTTGCTGACAAAATTGTACACCGAGGTGTTTACATAAGCATGAGAATATTATTGCTTAGATCATATAGATCACAAGAAAGTTTAAATCAAGCAATGGAAAGGAAAATGTGGTCATTAGATTGAATAGAACAATGGAAAGGAAAATGTGTTTAAACACATATTTCAGGTGTATATCCTTCCCAAGGACAAGCAGAGTATGATATCCATGACATGATGTGAAGTAAAAAAACCCTTTAGGTAAGGGGAGAGAAATTTCATGACTTTACCCATATAACGGTGTTTCGATAATTAATATGGAAAACTTAGCATTGTGCTTCAAATGTTTTTATTTAAAATCGGAGTGCCACAGACATGCTTAGAGATAGCATTGCCATGGTCATCAAGTAAAGGTCAGTCTGTGGATTCACAAAGGATCCATCGAAAACAACTTATAGAAAATAAGTCTTACAATTTCCTGATGAAAGAACGGCTAACCTTGCTAAAATGGAAACTATAACAATAGGTCTTCCAGCCAGGTGTGCTAGGCATGACATCACCTTACCGGATCATATAAAAGACAATGTTATAACTCTTGGAAATATGTTCAACCATCATATCTGACCGAGATTCGGATTTGATTGGTGTCAGGATATCTCAGACTTAGGATGCTTGAGAAGAAAAGGTACAACACAAATTGACGAGATGACATTGTAAGATTATCAGGAAATGACTATGGAAATGAGTTCCGAAATAAGAGTTCATCATTAATCCAAGGAGAGGAAGAGGGTGGCTGATGGACTCATTGACATTTCATCAAGATTTCCAAAAAGATGGATTTCCAAAATTATGTGAACAAGGAGTTAACATTTGTCAAATCAAATGATATAATGATGTATGCTCGAAGAAAACATACACAATTAAACATTGGTTGAAAAGTGCACCCGAAATATGGGCTTGGTAGCATGATCAATGTTAGAATGGTGATTCAATAACCAAAAGACTTAGAACGAAACTATCGAACATTCACTTCAAAGCAATAGGGCTACTAGAAGTTTTGATTTCACACATCATAGTTCAATTGTCGGTATCCCGGTTAGAAACAACACAAGAAAGAATGGTGATGGTGAGAAGTATCACTATACCAAGAATTCTTAAGAGGTGGAGCAATCCTCACAACATCCTTGGCATAAAAGACAGTAATACTTCAAGGTTGAATATAATACAAGTTGCATATGAAGTTGCATCCATAACATTAATAGGTTTGTGATGAGACGAAGGTAATGATGTTGCCGATGGTAACTCAAATTACCAAGGGATGAGGATGACACTTATCATCATGAATTAGATTGATATCCTAAAATGAGTCAAAACGTTGATGATGATCACGACAAATTTTGTTGAGAGGCTCCATGAAGAAGTAATTGAACATCAACTGCATCAAACAAAAGGACTGATGAAGCGAAAGATTGGAATCAAGCTTGCTGTTCGAGGCATAATGATATGGCGAGGAAGATCGACGTAAGCTTAGCTCATCGTCGAAAATTGTGCTCAGGGAAGGACCAGGTAGCATAGTTAAAATTTAGCACGATAATGATAGAGCCTAACATGCTAGGAATGAGTTGAAGGAATATTAAACTCGAAAGCAACAAAAATTACTTAGAGTTATTGAATCGGAGTGCGAAATCGATTCACTTATCGGTGTTCTCGGTTGACAACAACCCAGCACCCATGTAGTGACAATGACAGGGAAAGCTAGTGCAATGGCATGATATCCTCGAGATACCAAGGGTAATACACGAAGGTAGATCATAATAGAGGTTGGGCGAGTATATTGATCTGTAGAAGACAAGTGCTTTAACTTGTCGCAAAATGGGTTCAAAGAAGAACAATCATGGCCGGAACCACGATTGCAAAGGATCAATTCACAGATACCAGATGATAGTTATCAAGGAAACAATTATTATTACAAGAAACTTCCATGATAGGATCTACATCATGTCTATGGGCATGAACGCAGAGTTCAAAGTTGACTCCCACTTCTCTAATGCATAACCTTTCATTCACTTCTCGCCTTCGATGAAGTTGTAGTGCTGAAATTTTATCTGACATAACACCAGTAGAGTATAACCTGTAGTAGTTTCTGGGTTCACACAGATTAGAAAAGGCATAGGTTCAACCCATCAGGGCCTCTTAGGAACATATACCACAAACTTTAGGAGTAAATAACACAAGCTCGAAAGCAGAGCATGTTCGACAAAAGCAGAGGATACAATTTACCAAAGGCATTATCTATCAGAGAAAAGACTCACAAATTTATTGAATATGAAGGATGTTGTCAGATAAAATCCAATAAAGGATCTGGTGGTCCATATGGGATCTGATCTGAGCACCGGTACTCAACCAGAAGAAGAAAGAAAGCAAGGAGATCAGATTATCGAAACAACTGCCTAATTCAAATCTCAAATGCAAAGAAATTATGAGCTCCAAATCAAGGGATCATAAGCAAACACTCTAGTTAAGGATCGATAAGTTGAATAGACTTAGGGGTGAAATCAATGACAATTTGATTAGTCGAGAACAAGCTCCTGGTCAAAATGTCTGCTGAGCCGGAAGGATAAATTCGAGGATTCGACTGAGGATTGTGATCAATCGCAACATATTGAATCAAGGAGCTCAAAATTATAGTGACGAAGGATACTAATGAATATTCCTGGCCATATGGAACGCAACCATAATGCAAGCAGACAAGTATTTGTAGAGCAATAGCGGGCAGAGGATTACCAAAAGATCAGATAGTATTTCAATGTGTCTTGTGAATCATATGGACAACGGGGGAAGAACGGATACTTGGTAAGTGCGAGGAATTATCCGTAGGGGGTATTCATGTGGCAAGAACTGCAAGGCAGTAAGATCAAAGGAATAGAGAGAATTTCGGGGTATCTTGTAATAACAAGATCAACTTGAAATAATAGTAAGAACGACATGTGTATGTATTTATCCATAGGAATATTTCAGTGGTAGGGAATTGCAAAAGCAACGGTCACAAAGTCTCAAGAAAACATCGGAGAGTATCTTTGGGATCCTTCGATGCAGCAAGCAATCATCTGGAGTGAGGGACTCTCCGGGGCAAGTAGTTACGAGAACCTAAGTTTAGAGTTATTAAAATCATTTAACCTGAATAGAAGATACATTAGAGTCCAATAGTATAGGTCGAGGAATAAAAGATCATAATACCACCCAATGGCGACATGGGCCCGTAAGACACACAACCATGTTAGTAAATGTTTTTCAATGACTAGACTCAACTTCGGCCAAGGAGTTCGGAAGGGGGATTCCTACAGGCAGTCGGCTCTGATACCAACTTGTGATGCCCCCGATTCAGTCATACACTAATCATACACCCAAACGTGTACGATCAAGATCAGGGACTCATGGGAAGATATCACAACACAACTCTAAACACAAATAAGTCATACAAGCTTTAATATTACAAGCCAGGGGCCTCGAGGGCTCGAATACAAATGCTCGATCATAGATGAGTCAGCGGAAACAACAGTATCTGAGTACAGACATAAGTTAAACAAGGTGCCATAAGATGGCTAGCACAAACTGGGATACACATCGAAAGAGGCGGGGGCCTCCCGCCTGGGATCCAACTAACTACTCCCGGTCGGTGGCGGCTTGCACGTAGTAGTAGGCACCCTCTGTGTAGTAGGGGTTGTCGTCGACGATGGTGTCTAGCTCCTGGGCTCCAATATCTAGTTGCGACATCCGAGAAGAAAGGAAAAAGGGGAAAAAGAGGGAGCAAAGCAACCGTGAGTATTCATCCAAAGTACCCGCAAGCAAGGATATACACTACATATGCATTGGTATCAATGAAATGGGTATTATATGTGGACTGAACTGTAGAATGCCAGAATAAGAGGGGCATAGCTAGGCCTATTGTAGACTACGCTTCTGGCAGCCTCCATCTTGAAGCATGTAGAAGAGAGTAGCAAGTGCAGCATCAAGTAACAACGCATAGCATAATCCTACCCGGTGATCCTCCCCTCGTCACCCTATGGGAAAACGATCACCGGGTTGTATCTAGAACTTGTAAGAGGTGTGTTTTAATAAGTATCCGGTTCTAGTTATCATAAGGTCAAAGTACAACCCCGGGTCGTCCTTTTACCGACGGGCACAGCTATTCGAATAGATAAACTTTCCTGCAGGGGTGCACCACATTGCCCAACATGCTCGATCCCTCTGGCCGGGCACACTTTCCTAGGTCATACCCGGCCTCGGAAGATCAACATGTCACAACCCTACCTAGGCTCAACAGAGAGGTCAGCATGCCGGTCTAAATCCTAAGCGTGCAGGGGTCTGGGCCCATTACCCGTTGCACACCTGTATGTTGCGAACGCGGCCGGAAGCAGACCTAACCCCCTTAATACAAGTGCAGGCGTTCCAGTCCAATCCGGCGCGCGCTGCTCAACCGCTGATGTCAAGAAGGCTTCGACTGATACCACGACGTCGAGAGGCCATAACTATTCTTGCGTAGTTGGTTAGTGTGTATAGGCTCGTAGCCAGACTCGGATCAAATACCAAGATCTCGTTAAGCGTGTTATTTTGAAGTAACCGCGGACGCCGAATAGGGACCAGGCCCACATGTCTCCTAGGTGGTTGCAACCTGCCCTGTCCCTCTGCCACAAAATAACAATTAGGGGGATGTTGGGAACCCAGGCCCACCACTACCTGGGTCGAACCACCTTCCCCTTCAGCCCCCATCTCCGAACAGTAACATAAGTAATGTAAAAGTATGTAGTATATGTACCCGTGATCACGACCCGGTAGTACAGCATGGCAAACAGACAAGAGTGTAAGGCCACTGATGATAATCTACCAACCTATACTAAGCATGTAGGATTACAGGTAAAGATAACAACAGAATTAAGAAGGACAGGCTATGCAGCAGAATAGGTTCATCCGAAAGCAGTAATAGCTACACTACTCTAACGCAAGCAGTAGAGGGAAAGAGTAGGCGATATCGGGATGAACAAGGGGGGTTTGCTTACCTGGAAGCTCGGTAGAGAAGGACGGGTCGTCAACACCGTAGTCGATCGGGGCAGCAGCGGCGTCAGTCTCATAGTCTACTAGAGAGAAGAGGGGGAAGAAACAATGAATACAATGCAAACATATGCATTAAGATGCATGACATGACATTTAGCGGTGCTAGCGTGAGCTAACGTAGTACTAGGTGCTACTGGCGAAGGAGGAAAACATCCGGGAAAGTATTCCCAGTGTTTGACGTTTTCGGGCAGATGAAATGAAGGTGGATTGTTGCATGTTCGCTATGCTACGGACGTGCACCGAACGAACGGACTGCGTATTCGGATTCATCTCGTCGTTCTGAGCAACTTTCATGTACAAAATATTTTCATCTGAGTTACAGATTATTTTATATTAATTTTTAAAGTTTCAATTCATCTTCTAAATTATTTTAATATGAAAATTAAATGTCAAATTGCTAGATGTACCCAGCACAATGTACCCAAAAATGTACGCTGTCTGACATGTGGGACCTGGGGGGGCAATTGACCAGTCAAACTCTGACTAGTCAACAAGGGGTGGGGCCCGCCTGTCATTCTCTGGTCTACTAATTAACCTATTTAATTAACTTAACTAGTATTAACTTAATTAAGTTTAACTTATTTAAATAAGGCAAATTAATTAAGTTAATTATTAGTATTATTCTTTTTTTTGTTTTCATTCTAGGGGTTGGGCCCCGCCTGGAAGTGGGCCAGCGACCTAGCGGACGCGGGCTATCAGGCGTCGGGGCGGGGCGCACCCGACTGGGTCTCGCGGGCGGTCTAGGGCGGCGGCTTCGGGGACGGCGACGTGAGACGGGCGCTCGCCGCGGGCGGTGCGGGCACTGGCGACCAGGGCCGTGGGCGTGGACGTGCGTGAGCTGGCGCGTGGCTGCGGCGGAGCAACCGCAACAAAGCGGCAGTGGCGAAAGGCGCGAGCGCGCGCGAGATGCGGCAAGGATAGGGCACGGCGAACGGAGCGACGGCGCGCCCATGACGTGCTGGGCGAGGAGGCCGGGGTGCCGGAGTGCAGGCTAGAGTGCGACAGGCAGGAGCAGGGGCTGCACGGGCTGCGGTGGGCAGCGCCGACGCGGGTTTCGGGCGTCTTAGAACAGGGTGAGGGGCATGGGGAGAGGGTCGGGCTCGCACAACGCGTGCTAAGGCCGGCCGAGGGCACGACGAACGGCTGGCGAGCGCAACGGGGATTGGGGGGAAGGAGGTCGATGCTCACCAAGCCCTCTAGTTGAGCAAGGTGGGCTCGGGGAAGAGTCGGGGTCGGCGCGGCGAGGTCCACTGTGGTGCAGCGGCGACGACTGATGACGGGGTCGAGGTGGCGAGGGGCTCTGGCGAGCAGCGTCAGGGGTGCGAGTTCGTGCCCCGATCTCGATCGAGATCAGGGAAGGGGAGATCGAGGGAGTGGGGGGAAGTGGGGTGATGGGCTAGGGTTTCCCGTCGGATGTGGGTTATGGAGGGGAGTGGGGGTCGGCCTGGGCCAGTGGGCCGTGGGGGGATTCTCTTTTCATTTCTATTTTTGTTGTGTGTTTACCTTTTATTTATTTATTTTCTTTTCCTGTTTTCTTTTAGTTTTAATTATTTTTTGTTTTATAAAACATAAATATTGTTCACCATTTAGTACTACTAATTATGCTACTGCCCCATTAACTTTTGGGCAACTAAATGAATAGTTTGTTTCTTTTCAGAATACAAAAGGCATTTATTTAATTGTTTTACCAACTGTTTTAATTACTTAAGTGCATTTAAACCTTTTATAAAAATGTTGTTTTATCACAATATTACCTATGCATTATATGTCACCTCTTGAACATTTAGTTTTAATGATTGAAAAACTTTTGATGTTTACCTTTTAATTCAAATTGAATTCCGAATCTGTTTTGAACTAAGGCGAGATTAACAACAGTAACCGAGGTGACGTGGCATCATTATCAGAGGTTCACTGTAGCTTAATTATCCAGGTGTTGCGCTCGTGTTCCCAAGTGGCTTCTTCTTTAGTATGATTCGACCATTGCACTTGAAGGAACTTGGTAACTTTCTGATGATTCGACATTCAGCTTGATCCATGATACGGATCGGATGTTCTTTGTAAGAGAGATCATCTTGCAGCTCGTTCATTTTATGGTCCACTTCACGGTGCGCATCCTTGAAGCAACGATGAAGTTGCAACACATGGAAGACATCGTGGACGTGAGAGAACCGTGGTGGAAATTCCAATTTATAACCCACACATCCACGTCGGACAAGAATGCAAAAGGGGGCAATGTAGCAGGAGCTAACTTTCCCTTGACTCCAAAACGATGAGTGCCCCTCATAGGAGCGACACGCAGATAACTTGATCACCAGGTTGATAGATAGATCCGAGTGTTTTAGATCATAGTTGCTCTTCTGGCGGGACTGGGCCGCCTTGAGATTTTCCCGGACAATACAGACTTGCTCTTCAGCTTGTCGAATAATATTCGGACCAATGAGCAGTCGTTCCCTAGTTTCTGACCAATTCAGAGGGGTCCGACACTTACGCCCATAAAGTACCTCAAAGGGTGTCATCTTCAAGCTAGCTTGATAGTTGTTGTTGTATGAGAATTTAGCATACGGGAGAGATTCTTCCCACTTCTTGTCGAACGAGATAAGACAAGCATGCAACATATCTTCAAGCACTTGATTGACTCGCTCAACCTAACCTTGGGACTGGGGGTGATAAGTAGTGCTCCTGATTATATGAGTTCCCATAGCTTCTTGGAAACTTTCCCAGAACTTCGAGGTGAAAATGCTGCCACGGTCTAAATTGATCTCCTTCCGAATGCCATGGAGTGTCACAATTCTGGAGATATGCAAGTTCTCTAACTTAATAGCGGTGATTTTCTCCATGACGGGCAGAAAGTGTGCAACTTTGGAGAATTAGTCGATGACAACAAAATAGCATCATGACCCTTTTGTGATTTGCGGAGGCTAGTGATGAAATCCATTTGAACCTTATCCCATTTCCATTAAAGAATAGGAAGCGGCTGCAGAAGTCCAATAGGTTTATGATGTTTTGCTTTGATGCGACAGCAAACGTCACATTCCTCAATATACCGAGCAATGTCTTACTTCATCTTAGACCACCAATATTTCTGATGAATGTCTAGATACATCTTGTTACTTACCGGATGAATAGACAGAGGTGTGTCATGTGCTTCCTTCACAACTTTCTCTATCATAAGGTCGAGTCGGGGTACTACAAGGCGATCTCTGAAGTAAAAAGCTCCATCTTCATCCAGCGAGAAGTCTTTGGCCTTTTCAGAGACAAGATCACTCTTAATCTGATCAATTTCAGTGCCCTTCTCTTGCACGGACTTGATAGACTTCTGGAGAGTTGGTTCCAGGACAAGGTTATTAAGAGAACCCTGTGGAACAATGTGAAGGTTCAACTTACGAAGTTCTTCATGAAGGAGGGGTTGAGCTTTCTGAACCATGTGATTGTTGCAATAGGACTTGCAACTAAAGGCATCGGCCATGACATTAACCTTGCCAGGGGTATAAGAAATACTGTAGTCATAGTCTGTAATTGCTTCCGTCCATCGCTGCTGACAGAGATTCAGATCTGGCTGAGTAAACAGATACTTCAGACCTTGATGATCGGTGAAGATCTCGCAATGGTTATCGAGAAGGTAATGTCGCCACAACTTTAGTGCATAGATAATTGCAGCAAGTTCCAGGTCATGAACTGGGTAGTTATATTCATGAGGGCGCAACTCTCGAGAGGCATAAGCAATCAACTTGTGCTCTTGCATTAGGACAAAGCCTAATCCTTGACGAGAAGCGTTGCAATAAATGATGAATTCTTTGTGAGAATCTAGAGCATCAAGCACTGGGGCAGATGTCAGCTTGTCCTTGAGTGTCTGGAAACTTTCCTGACACTTTTCTCTCCAAACAAACTTAACGCCCTTGTGAAGCAGATTAGTCAAAGGCTTGGCAATATTGGAGAAGTTCTCGACAAAACAGCAGCAATAACTAGTGAGTTCAAGAAAACTTCTGACTAGTTTGACATTCTTTGGGGGAGTACAGTCAAGAATAGCATGAACTCGTCTGGGTTGACAGCTATACCATCCTTGGAGATCACATGATCAAGGTACATCACCTCGGGTAACAAGAATCCAAACTTGGAATATTTGGCATATACCTGATGCTATCAAAGCTTTTCCAGTACAAGACGAAGATGTTCAACATGTTCTTCTTTATTCTTGGAATACACAAGGATATCATCTAGATAAACCATGACGAACTTGTCGTGGTATTCCATGAAGATATAGTTCATCAATCAAGAGAATGTTGCTGGAGCATTGGTTAAGCCGAAAGACATGAGGATGTACTCGTATGAACCATAGCAAATAAAAAATGCGGTCTTTGGAATACCCTATTCACGAACTCGGATCTGGTGGTAACCCTACCTCAAGTCGAGTTTAGAGAAGACCGAGGAGCCAGCGATTTGATCATACAAATCGTTGATCCGAGGAAGCGGATACTTGTTCTGAATTGTTGCTTGGTTGATAGGTTGGTAGTCTTGGGCCAAACGATTCGTACCATCCGTCTTATTAACGAAGAGAGAAGGGATCCCTAGGCATAGGAACTCGGACGAATAAAACCCTTGCAAAGTGAATTGTCGATTTCCTTCTTAAGTTCAAGGAATTCATGTGGCGACATCTTGTAGGGTCGTTTGGCAATTGGAGTGGTGCCTGGTTTCAAGTCGATGACAAATTCGACAGTTCTTACAGGGGGTTCTTCTAGAAGTTCTTTTGGAAAGACATGTTGGAAGTCGCAAATGACTAGAACACTTTTTGTTCCCTCAAGAGGTGATGCGTTCAACACATTTAAGAAATAAGTCCGGGCTTCGGCATTTTGAACTAGACGAGCATAGTAGCTTACTATCTCATTCGAGGGATGTAGGAGATGGGCGGTTGCACATACGATTGAAGCAGTATGCGTTTTCAACCAATCCATTCCCAGAATGAGGTCAATATTGGAAGACTTCAAAACAGTGGGAGAGATATGGAATTCCAACCCTTTAATTTCAATGGTTACATTGTGGCTAACCATGGTTGTTCAACATTGGTCAGCAGGAGTGTGTACCACTAGTGGGGTGTTCATTTCTTCATATTTAATGCCATGCATGAATGCAAAATCTTCTGATACGAAAGAATATGCGATGCTCCTAAATCGAATAAATCAGAAGCTGGTACTGAATTAACAAGAAGAGTATCCATCACAGTAGCGGGTTGGACTTGAGCTTCATTTAGATCAATGTGGTTATCTTGACCACGACCATATAATGGTCTGGCATTGTTGTTGCAGGGGTAGTTATTACCATGACCATTGACACGACCAGTTTAAGGGAGTGCAAGTTGGTTTTGATTCTGATAGCATTTACTGGCACGATGACCTGGACGACCACACTTGAAGCTCAGCCCGTCATTGGGATGGGGAGCAGGAGCTCGGGTTGGTGCAGCTTGAAGAGGTTGCCTCGATGGTGGACGAGGCAGGCGAGGTGCAGTATAGGATGGCCTTAGTGCACGGGAAGCTGGGTGATACATGCTGTGGGGGATCCATATCTGACACTTCTATGCTGACGAGTCCGAAGATGAGCCAAAGTCACTGTTGCGCTTGAAGGCTTCCTTGTGTTCCTACAGACCAGACTCAACCAAAATGGCCTTGTTCACCAAGGTGGTGAAGTCAGCGAAATCTTGAACAAGGAGTGTGAGCTTGACATCAAGGTGAAGTCCTTCACTTGACTTTGCCTGTCTGCGAGCATCAGCAGCAATATCCTCTTCAACATAGGGGGACAAGTCAAGGAACTCCCGCTGATAAGCATCTATGGTCTTGTTGCCCTATGTGAGGTTGCGGAACTCTCGCTTCTTCCTGTCCATAATTCCCTAAGGAATGTAGCAAGCACAGAAAGCAGCTTGGAACTCCAGCCAGGTAATGGATGTTCCAATAGGTGTGCACGCTTGTGACTGTCCCACCATTGATCAGCGGGACCCTTAAGAAAATAGGATGCGAAAGTGACATAGTTTGCAGGTTCAACATTAGCAGACTCCAACTCATACACGATGTCGCAGAGCCAGTCATCAGCATCAAGGGGCTGAGTTGAATTGCGATAGATAGTAGGGTTGAGGCACATAAATTCCTACAAAGTTACTAGGGTTGGCTGCTGATTCATATTCAGTCACGGAAACTGAGCCATGATCCCTTCCATGAACTCGCAGTTCAGCTCAAACTGTTGTATCATTCTGGCCATATATTTGGGTGGTGGTGGGTTGTTGGCACCACATCCACGACCACCTAGTCTAACCATCCTTCTAAAATGTAACGGTTATAGTTTAGAATGGAGCAATTGTGGAGACAAGGAATCATTCATGAGGTAACATGCACAAATAAAGAAGTGCAATAGATACATCATAGTAGTCAAGCATGACATATAGATCCATACATAAAGTCGATTACAAGCTAGTAGTACAAGTTCGGAAAGGGAAATAGTCTAGACCAACTAGGAGGCACGCAGGGACGTGGTGGAGGGATACAACAATGGGACATAGCGATATGCTACATCAACGTCGGGGAAAACCTCTGAAGCCAGGCACCTGTAGGTGATGATGAAGCATATTGCCCTTGATATGAGGGGCCTGCGCTCCATGAACACTCTGGTGCAGAACCTGGTCCCGGACTGGAAGAAGAAGTCCACGTGAAGGAGTAATACCTCCAACAGCATGCCACTCAAGACCTGGTGGTATCTCTGTCCTATGCGGGTAAAGGATGTCCTCCGGATGTATCCTCACGCTGACTGCTGGCAGAAACTGTGTTAGAGTGTCGTAGAGACGAGTACGAGTGGCATACAGCTCGACATCAAGAGCTCGTATAGTGCAATCCAAAGCCTCAAGGAACTGAACCAAGACCTGCGGGTCATAATGACAGCTCAAGTAAGGGGTGTAGACAGCAGTGTAGTATCCACTCTCATACCTAGCTAGGACATGCGGGATGTATTAGAACCGAGTCTCCTCTAAGCGAGGGTGCTCTCACAGAGATGGACAAAATCGTGGACTGCCATCTCAACAGTCACTCCAATAGCCTGAAAGGTGTGCAGCTAAGTGATGGAGATATCATGTCGATCAAAGATACAAACCGTAGCACGGTACTCCTCCTGGTTGAACTCGCGGTAGTCCTTGTAAATAGTATACTATGGGTACCAGTGATATCCCAGCCTGGACATGAGGTCGACCAGAATAGTCAGGAACCCAATCGCATCAACAACCATAGTCTCGTGTACGACCTGCATTGCGGGATGCATCTGAAACAAAGAAGTTCAAAGATGTCAAATGATAGTGTGTGCATCATTCATTATACATTCAAAGAAATAGTTGCAGATAATCCAGCTATTCGGGTGGATGTGATCACGAGATCCTAATGTTAGTGTTAGCAAAAACAATTAACCCGAATAGAATAGAGATCATAATCCCAGAGTAAAGATCAGGAAAAGATCCTAATACCACACATTTGTGATGTGGGCCCATAAGCCACACAACAATGTTAGTAAAATAGTTTTTCAAAGACTAGACTCAACTTCGTCCAAGGATTTGGAAAGGGGCTTCCTACAGGCAGCCGGCTCTGATACCAACTCATGACGCCCACGACTCAATCAGGCACTAATCATACACGCAAATGCGCACGATCAAGATTAGAGACTGGCGGGAAGATATCATAGCACAACTCTAGACACAAATTCAAACATAAAGCTTTATATTACAAGCCAGGGCCACGTAGGCTCGAATACATAAGTCAGCGGTAGCAACAACATCCGAGTACAGACATAAGATAAACAAGTCTGCCTTAAGAAGGCTGAGAAAAATGACAACATCTAGATCAAAAAGGCGCAGGCCTCCTGCCTGGGAGCTTCCTGTCTAATCCCGGTTATCGGTGGTCTCCATGTAGTAGTAGGCTCCGTTGGGGTAGTAGTAGCCATCAGCGGGATCGGCTGGCTCGTGGGCTCCGTCATCTGATCGCAACAATCGGGGAGAGGAAAAAAAGGCGTAGCAATGCAACCGTGAGTACTCATCCAAAGTACTCGCAAGACTTACATCGGATCTATACTAAGTATGCATCAGTACCAAATGAATGGGGCTATATCTTTGAACTATAGTGCAGAAATGCCAGAATAGAAGGGAAGGCCTAGCCTATCGAAGACTAGAATCTTGCAGCATTAGAAGAGTGTAGACTAGCATATCATAAAGTAGTAAGTATGTTGTAGTAACGCTGAGAGATCCTTCCTTGACTCTCTGTGGGAAAGCAATCCGAGCAATCATGTCCATTTAGTGTCTCAAGTATCTAGTTCTAGTTGTAGTACATCAGGATACAACTCTAAGCGTCTGTTACCATGGACATGGCTATTCAAATAGATATACTTCCCTGCACGGCTATACCAACTAACCCAACACGCTCGATTGACTCCGGCCAAACACACTTTTCTGGGTCATGTCGGCCTTGGCTGATTGATACACCGTAGTCCTACCTAGGCTCAACAGAGAGGCCAGCACATTGGTCTACATCCTAAATGTGAAGGGGTCATGGGCCAATCGCCCTTTGCAATCATGCATGTTGCGAGGACGAGGGATTAGTCCTGGCTACCTCTTTATACAAAGCAGGTGCTTACACGGACCACCCGAGGGCGTGCCGCTCAACTACTGACATCTGAGAGCTTTTGAAAGAATTGTACGACACCGAGTGCCAATACTTACTCCCGCGTGGTGGTTATTGTGAAAAGGTCAGAGGCCTACTCATATCATGTACATATCCAAACCCGTTAGTGTCTTGGGAGTGCATGGAGGCGATTAATGATCCCGTTGCCCCATCTTGAGGACTTACAACAAGGTTCAATCCCATCCCTCTCTAGGGCGGTCTGCCTACCTGGTCGTGCCTCGTAATGAACTCGCGGGTACCCTCCTGGTCAACCCAACTTTGATAACTCTCACGGGTACCCCACGGGGCTGACCCGAATTCAAAAAGGGACTGAGGTAAGGTCAAGGTATCCATGTGTCCATAACATTAAGGGGGAAATCCGAGGAATAACCCTTGATGAATTCCCACTTGATGTAACAGTCAAGGTGAACTTGGAGGAATCACCCTCGATAGGTTCACACTTGAGGGGCTGCATGACAGAGGCATCATTGGAGGTGGTGAAAGGGGAATCACCCTCGGTAACCCTGATGGCCCACAAGTATAGGAGATCAATCATAGTCCTTTTGATAAGTAAGAGCATCGAACCCAACGAGGAGCAGAAGGAAATATCAAGTGGTTTTCAAAAAGGTAATTTCTGCAAGCACTGAAATAGTCGGTAACATGTAGTTTGATAGTAAGATAATTTGTAACAAGTAACAAGTAACAATAGTAACAATAACTGCAGCAAGGTATCCCTTTTGATGGCAAAGGACAGGCCGGAACGGTCTCAGATAATAAGCAAAGTGCTCTTGAGGGCACACGGGAATTTCATCTAGTCACTTTCATCATGTTGGTTTGATTTGCGTTCGCTACTTTGATAATTTGATATGTGGGTGGACCAGTGCTTGGGTGATGTTCTTACTTGAACAAGCCTCCCACTTATGATTAACCTCATCGCAAGCATCCTAAACTATGAAAGAAGTATTAAGATAACAATCTAACCATAGCATTAAACATATGGATCCAAATCAGCTCCTTACGGAATAGCGCATAAACTAGGGTTTAAGCTTCTGTCAATCTAGCAACCCATCATCTAATAACTACTACACAATGCATTCCCTTAGGCCCAAAGATGTTGAACTGTCATGTAGTCGACGTTCACATGACACCACTAATGGAATCACAACAAACATATCAACAAAATATCGAACGAATATCAAATTCACATGATTACTTGCAACATGACTTCTCTTGTGGCCTCAAGAACAAAGGAAACTACTCACAAATAATATGCATTCTCAAGATCAAAGGGATACTAAATAGCATAATGGATATGAACATATAATCTTCCACCAAATAAACCATATAACATCAACTACAAGATGTAATCAACACTACTAGTCACCCACAGGTACCAATCTGAGGTTTTGATACGAAGATTGAACATAAGATATGGAGTTGGGTTGGAGATGAGATGGTGTTATTGAAGATGTTGATGAAGATTGGCCTCCCAAAGATGAGAGGGTTCTTGGTGATGATGATGGCTTCGATTTCCCCCTCCGGAGGGAAGTTCCCCTGGCGGAATCGCTCCATCGGAGGGCAAAAGTGCTCTGCCCAAGTTCCTCCTTGAGACAGCGGTGCTCCGTCCCAAAAGTCCTCTTATTATTTTTTTTATAGGTCAAAAGACCTTATGTACTAGAAGATGGGCACCGGAGGTGGGCTGAGGGCCCACTAGCCACCAGGGCGTGCCTGGAGGTGCTAGCGCACCCTGGTGTCTTATGACCACCTGGAAGCCCCCCTCTGGCAGTTATTTTCTCCAATATTTATTATAAATTCCAAATTAATTCTTTGCAAAATTTTAGCTCATTTGGAGATGTGCAGAATAGGTATCTCCAACATAGCTTTTTTAGGTAAGAATTCCAGCTACTGGTATTCTCTCTCTTTGTGTAAACATCGCATATTATGAGAGAAAGGGCATTCGAATTACTCCATAAAGTGTTATAAAGCATAAAAACACTATAAATAACAGTAGGAAAACATGATGCAAAATGGACGTATCAACTCCCCCAAGCTTAGACCTTGCTTGTACTCAAGCGAAAGCCGATATTGAAAATCATGTCCACATGTTTAGAGAGAGAGAGGTTTCGACAAAAAAAATACGGACACAGTAGCATCATGCATATTATTATAACAGCAACAAACTTTATCATAAAAATTTACCATATAGCTTCTCATGAACAAGTAACAATTCATTAAAACATCAAAGTCAAATGCATAAACTTTATTGAAAACTAATAATCTATGTTCTCAGTCAACTTTGCAACTACAATTCATCATATTTTCAAGAAGGATCTCATATCAGAGCCTTTTGGCAAGTCCACATACTCAACCATCATTTAATCTTCTATGATTGCTAACACTCACAACATATATATAAGCAAAAAAAAAATTAATCGGACACATAGAAAGATAGGGGATATAGTTTCACCTCCCAACTTATTCACCTCAAGGGTGATGTTAACAATAACAACTCATGCTCACTCATATCCAATTGGATATATGTGCCTAGATATTTCCCCACCACATGATGCTTGCCAAAGAGAAAATAAAAAAGGAATAGAGGAAAATACTTTGACTCTTGCATAAAAGTAAAAGATAGGCCCTTTGCAGAGGGAAGAAGAGGTTGTCACGCACTTTTTGGTTTTGTATGCACAATCTCTTAATGCAAAAGAATGTCATGTTATATTCCCCCTTATGATAGCATCCTTTATTATGCAGTCTGTCGCTTTATTACTTTGCCATCACAAGTTTGTACAATGCTTATTTTCCCTTACACTAAAGGATCAAACACATTTAGGAGCAATTTTTATTGCCTTTTTGCACCAATGACAACTTACTTGAAGGATCTTACTCAATCCATAGGTAGGTATCGTGGACTCTCAAAACATGGACTTGGGTTTAAGGGTTTTGGACACACAAGTAGTATCTCTACTTAGTGCGGATTTTTGGCTAGCAAAGATATTGAGCAAGCACCACATGTTGAAGGATCTATGACAATGTAACTTCTATGTGAATATGAACAAACATAAATCATTACGTTGTCTTCCTTGTCCAACGTCAACAATTTGGCATAAGATATTTAGTGGGGGATCACAATCATAAAAGATGTACAAGATAGTGTATTTGCATGTGAATCTTCTCTTCCCTTATTAATTCTTTCATGAATTGCATCATTGACCAATGTTATGTTTGTCAGCTTTCAATAAATTTTACCACTTACACTTTTATTTATGTGATGTCATTACTTACCATAAGATTAGCATACGATATTTTTCATTATTTCCTTTATTTTGATTGAAACAGAAAAGTAAAGAAGCAAAAACTCAAACTAAACTTTATTATATAACTCTCACTTGATTACATAGATAGATAGATAGATCATGAAACTAGCACTCGAAAATAGATCATGTTAAACTTTTATTCAACTAAATCATGAAATAGCTAAGGATCAAACTAAGATAGGTAAAGCTAATAAAAGTGATGGTGATACGATATCGGGGCATCTCCCCCAAGCTCGGCACAAGCCAAGGGGAGTGCCCATATCCGTGTACTCAAGTCTCCTTCTTGGGTGATGGAGATGAAGATGATGGTGATGGAGTAGTAGGAACATCATACTTCAACCTCAGTAGGTACTACAATCTACGATTGATACTCCGGAGGGTGATGTTTTTCTCTTTCAACAAAATAATTTCACGATTGAGATATTTATTCTGAACACAAACCGTTTCGAAGGCCTTGAAGGCTCCGATTTTAGTGGGGATGAGATGATCGTAGTAAGGTTGAAGGATGTCCTCCTCTTTCTCGGCCTCTGCTGCAAGCATGGCTTGTCCCCCTTCTTGAGCCAGGTCCCCCGCGGCTCCCTTGGCCTCGTCCTCCTTAGTAGCTGATGTCTACTATGTAACTTTATTCTTGTAGACTCATGTTGGGCCTCCAAGCGTAGAGTTATGTAGGACAGTAGCAATTTTCCCTCAAGTAGATGACCTAAGGTTATCAATCCATGGGAGGTGTAGTATGAAGATGGTCTCTCTCAAACAACCCTGCAAACAAATAATAAAAAGTCTCTTGTGTCCCCAACAAACCAAATGCAACGGTAATTTGTATAGGTGCACTAGTTCGGCGAAGAAATGGTGATACAAGTGTAGTAATGATAGTAGATATTGATTTTTGTGATAGTGACAATAAAAAGTAGAAAGGTAGCATGTAACAAAAGTGATCACAAACAGTATTGCAATGCTTGAAAATGAGGCCTAGGGTTCGTACTTTCACTAGTGCAATCTCTCAACAATGCTACTATAATTGGATCATATAACCATCCCTCAATGTGCGATGAAGAATCACTCAAAAGTTCCTATCTAGCGGAGGACATAAGAGGAAATTGCTTGTAGCTATTCTTTCCAATCGATCTATCCAAGAGTTCGTACTAAAATAACACCAAGTTATTCTTTCCGATCGATCTATCAAGAGTTCATACTAAAATAACACTAAGTTATTCTTTCCGATCGATCTATCAACAGTTCGTACTAAAATAACACCAAAGCAAATTTAGATTCTTAATACTCAATCCAACACAAAGAACCTCAAAGAGTGCCCCAAGATTTCTACCAGAGAAAACAAAAGACGAGAACATGCATCAACCCCTATGCATAGATTACCCTAATGTCACCTCGGGAATCCAAGAGTTGAGTGCCAAAACACATATCAAGTGAATCAATATTTTACCCCATTGTCATCATGGTTATTCATAGCAAGAAATACATCAAGTTCTCTCAAATCCATAAAAGTATTCAATCCGATAAAACAAAATCTCAAAGGGAAAACTCAATTCACAACAAGATAGAGAGGGGAAAACACCATATGACCCGACTATATTAACAAAGCTCGTGATACATCAAGATCGTGACATATCAAGAACACGAGAGAGAGAGATATATTAAACACATAGCTACTGGTACAAACCCTCAGCCCCGAGGGTGGACTACTCCCTCCTCATCATGGTGGCCGCCGGGATGATGAAGATGGCCACCGGTGATGGTTTCCCCCTGCAGCGGAGTGCTGGAACGGGGTTTAGATTGGTTTTTCATGGCTACAGAGGCTTGCGGCGGCAGAACTTCTGATATAGGGTTACCCAGAGGGTTTTGGAATATTTGACAATTTATAGGGTGAAGAGGCGGTGCGGGAGGCGACCGAGGTGGGCACAACCGACCTGGGCGCGCCTGGGTCCCCAGGCACCCAGGCGCGCCCTGCTGGGTTGTGCTCCCCTCGGAGCTCCCATCTGGTACTTCTTTGGCCCACCGGGTGTCTTCTGGTCCAGAAAAAATCTCCAAAAAGTTTCGCTGCATTTGGACTCCGTTTGGTATTGATTTTCTGCGATGTAAAAAACAAGCAAAAAAATTAACTAGCAGTAGGCACTATGTCAATAGGTCAGTACCAAAAAAATGATATAAAGTTGCTATAAAATGATTGTAAAACATCTAAGAATGATAATATAACAGCATGAATACTTCATAAATTATAGATACGTTGGACAAGTTTTGTTATGTTCTAAGGTTGATGTTCCCCTGTACTAACAATGCAGCTGAGTACAAAGCCTTGCTCCATGGTCTTCGGATGGCTAAGGATATGAACTTAAGCCAGGTGAGATGTTTTGGTGACTCGGACTTGGTGGCTCAACAAGTCTCAGGCAAATGGGATTCCAAGGATCCCCTCATGGCGGCTTATCGCCGCGAAGTTGATGCTATTGCTGGGCACTTCAAGGGTTATCAAGTGGAGCACATTGATCACAGGAAAAATGAGGCGGCTGATGCTTTAAGCCAGTTGGGATCTCAACGTAAGCCGGTGCCACCTAATACTTCCTTGGATGTTCTGCATAACCCTTCTGTCATGTTGCCTACAGAGGAAGATTTTGCTGTTCCTAACCCGGAAGCACAATTGGTGGCGGCTCTTCACACTATCCCAGATTGGACAGTGCCATATTTGGATTATATGACTAGGGGCGAGTTACCTGAGGATGAAACTTTGTCCAGGCAAATAACCCGGCGGTCTAAGTCATTGACAGTTGCCAATGGCGAGTTACACCATCGCAGTGTCACTGGGGCGTTTCAGCGTTGTGTCTCTCCTGAGGAGGGCCAAGAGATTCTTCGTGAGATTCATGAAGGAGATTGTGGTCATCATGCCGGGTCAAAGAACCTTGTGGCCAAAGCTTTTTGTCATGGATATTATGGCTAACGGCTCACGCTGATGCAGAGGATCTGGTCAGTAAATGTGATGGCTGCTAGAAATTTTCACGACGAGCTCATGTGCCAGCTCAAGAATTGAGGATGATTCCAATTACTTGGCCGTTTGCAGTCTGGGGGCTTGACATGGTTGGGCCTTTTAAAAGGTCCAAGGATAAAAAGACCCACCTCTTGGTGGCGGTTGACAAATTCACAAAGTGGGTTGAAGCAGAACCAGTCGTAAGTGTGACG
This sequence comes from Triticum dicoccoides, assembly GCF_002162155.2. NCBI lineage: Eukaryota > Viridiplantae > Streptophyta > Magnoliopsida > Poales > Poaceae > Triticum > Triticum dicoccoides. The sequence continues at coordinate 404,289,522 of NC_041391.1, read as the reverse complement.
CGGCAATGGCGGTTCAATTCATTAAAAAGGTGATTTTCCGTTTTGGCTTTCCCCACAGTATTATAACTGATAATGTCACTAACTTGTCCAAAGGTGCTATGAAAGAGTTTTGTCAATGTGAGCATATTCGTCTTGATGTATCATCAGTAGCTCACCCTCAATCCAATGGTCAAGCTGAAAGAGCCAATCAAGAGATTTTGAGAGGCATCAAGCCCCGACTTATGGTTCCTTTGCAACGGACGCCGAGTTGTTGGGTGGAGGAGTTGCCTTCTGTGATATGGAGTATCAATACTACCCCCAATATGTCTACGGGTTATACGCCTTTCTTCATGGTTTATGGAGCAGAGGCGGTTCTCCCTAGTGACATCCGTCATGACTCTCCTAGCGTGGCGGCTTACGTTGAAGCTGATAATGAACGAGCACGTCAGGATGCACTTGACCTGTTGGATGAGAAGCGCGATCTTGCAGCAGCCCGTTCGGCGATTTATCAACAAGACCTGCACCGTTACCATAGCCGCTGGGTTAAGTCCAGAACCTTTCAGGAAGTTGATTTGGTGCTCCGGCTCATCCATGATCAAACTGACATGCTCAAGTTATCCCCACCTTGGGAAGGGCCCTTTGTGGTCAACAAGAATTTGAACAATGGGTCATACTACCTTATCGATGTTCGAGAGCACAAAGACTCACGTAAGTCAGAGGAGGAGACCTGCCGGCCGTGGAATATCGCTCACCTTCGGCCTTACTACACTTGAGCCACCGGCTCTTATAATTTACATATTTTTGACGATGTATATATTATTATGATGATAATAAAGTAGGGTCTCTGTTGTTTCATCTTCAACAAACATGTGTCTTTGTCGTCATAATTTCAAAGACCAATTGGGGGTGGGTCGTATTCGAATCATGCTATTAACCCCTTTTGGCCGGCTTCCTGGTCGTATTCGAACCATAGCCGTAAACACTTAAATCATTTGGGGGCTGGATCGTATTTGAATCATAGCTCAACCCCTTTTCATACGGCTTACTGATCGTATTCGAATCAGAGTCGTTAAACACCTCAAGGTCATTGGGGGGCTTCCTATTCAAACATAGGTGTATTCACCAAAGAGAACATAGCTGTCGGTACCCTCTTGATCGGCGCAATGCCATCACTTCAAGGCCATTTGGGGGCTTCCTATTCAACATAGGTGTATTCACCAAAGAGAACATAGTTGTCGGTACCCTCTTGATCGGCGCAATGCCAAACACTTCAAGGTCACTGGGGGGGCTTCTTGATCGTATTCGGATCATAGCTGTCGGTACCCCTTTGATTGGCGCAATGCCAAAAACCATTAGGGGGCTTCCTGATCGTATTCGAATCATAGCTACTAACCCTTTTGGTCCGGCTTCCTGGTCGTATTCGAACCATAGCCTAGCTTTTTATTTGGCTTGATTTCTTGAAGTTTTTTCCAGTTCTTCTTGATACTATCTTGCCTTTTGATTCAAAAGTAATTTTGGTCATACAACCTTTACTTTCATAAGCTCATATTTGAAGCTTACCGTGGTTTTCATTACCTGCCTTAACACAAGAGGCAACAAGCCGCCCATACATTATGATATCCAGCACTTGGACTCATTGGATTCTAAAAAGCTTTAGGGTGCTCACCCTTACTGCACAGGTATCGTAAACCGGCAGTGCAATTACATATCACAGGTATGATATCATTATTATGTTTCAATTAAGGTTCAACAAACCTTATCCATAATTGTTTAAAGCATCAGTGGGTGCATACGAGATATTATGACCTGCCCTGCGGTAAACCGCCAAGGGATCTCTTTTGATTTACTTGTGTGCAGGATAAAGTTGAAATTTTTCTACACCACTCAAAAATCATAAGTCTCAGGTGGCGGTTTAACAGTATGGAGCATAACGCAAAACATGCACGATGGCACGACTGAGTAAAGTAGTTGCTACCCTATGACATGACTCCCAAAGTCCAAATGCTTAACTGTTTTTTCAGAAGGCCATAAATATGAACCGCCCAGCGGATCAATCTTCTTGCTGGCCTGATGCTTCCGGGTCAACCCTCTCCGCTTCTTTGTCCCATTCTATGTCCTGGAAGGTTAATGACGACCAGTCAATGCCACTCAAAGCTTCGAACTCAAATTCATCATCAATTAGCTTGGACGGGTCAACTTCAGGGGCAAAGGTATGCTTACGGATTGGGGGATCAGGCCTGTCACTTTATAAGACGGTGTTGGCATCTTTTGATTTCCCACGTCGTAAGCCGGATGATACTTGGTGAGGTCTGTCTCATTGGCAATAAGGCTAACCAGAGGACGTATCTCCTTCATGCAAGCAGCAAAGTCCTTCTGTTCAAACGGAGTGATGTCCTCCTTGAGGCTTGGATAACCGATAGAGATGTCGGCCGGGTCTAATTCCGGTAGCCATGCTTTGGCCCGGCTTAAGGCAGTCATGGCTCCGGATCTCACAGATGATCGTTTCATTTCATTAAACCACTGGGGCATCACAGAAAGCTTCCTTAGCACGTCAACCAAGAGCGTGGGTGCTTCATTGGACGGAGCAATGGTGGCCAATGTGCGTTGAGCACTAGTGTAAAGCTGCTCCACCAATGTGTAAACCGCTTTCAGCTTCACCAGCATGTCTTGGTTCAGATTGGCGCTTCGAGAGCCTGCAAAGTGATCATTGGATGGCTTAAAAGTAGATAATATTGCCAAGTAAGATATTCAAAAATTTGGCAATCATCAGGCGACTTACCAAAGATAGCAGACACCATTTGAGACACCTGGCATTTTAAGCCGGTAAGTTCAGTGGTCGCTTCCTGGAGAGCCGCCTCCGCCTTCTCAACCCATTGGGTCAAGGCTATTTTCTCTTCATCCCAGGCGCCTTCTCAATTTAAAGCCGGCCTTCAGTTTTTCTGATTCAGTCACAGTAAATTCAAACTTTGAGTTTGCTTTCTGGGTCTCAGCCTCTTGCAGTTCCAGACGGGTCTTCAACTCAGACATCTCTGTTTGAAGTTCAGAAGTGGTGGTCTGTTCATAAACTGGATCAACATCATAATTCAAATGTTAGTTAAAAATGTCAAGTCCCAAGCCTTTTGCATGCAATAACACTTGGCACTTGGGGGCTAATGTCTACCGAAAGTTCTATCTAAGTGGCGGCTTAAGTGAATAAGTCCCAAGCACTTTGCGAGCAAGAGTGCTTGGCACTTGGGGGCTGATGCATATTGCTTGTCTAGTTGCAGTTTTATGATGACACCTTTCTACTACACCCGGCCATAGCTGGATCATGAGAGATACACAACTTTAGGCCGGATTTTGAAAGGATTGTTACAAAGGTTATTTTTCATGTTCATAGTGATCAAGTCTACAACCTATTCAAAATAAGCAGTAAACTTGGGGGCTGGGATGATGTACATAATCTAAGAGTTCAAGAGATCATACCTCAAATTTATGGCGCATCTACTTCACCATGTCCACTTCAAGATCACGGCTACTGTGTACTTGGCTGAGAAAGCCAGAGTATAGTTCACTAATGCCCAGTTGAGCATAGTTGGTGATATCAAATCGTACTTTGTGTGGCTCAACATGTTCTTCCTTAGCAGAATGCTTGGATAGCACAGTAGGTCTCCCCGGTTCAGTAAACCCGGTCTTGGTGATCTCTACTTCATCATCTTGTGTGCTGGTTGTCTTGACAGGGCTTGAAGTTTCAGTATTTAAAGAATCATCTTTGGTTTGATCAACAGGCGGGTTAACAGTCATGGTTGGAATATCATGAACCAGATCAGACGGTTCAGGAACGGAGGCCTCAGGCGTTGTGGTTTGGAGCTCCGGCTCATGGACTTTTGGCTCTTCGGCCGGCTTGTTCGTATTTGCCCTCTTGTTGGGCTTTGCTTTTCCAGTGCATGAATCATAAAGGTCAGTATAAGGGTAAAAGGATTATAATGAGTAAATGATAAGTAATTTGCCATTACCCAGGAGCAGTCTTGAAAGCCGGCATATTGGATTGGATTGAATCGCTAGAAGAAGAATGAGATGTTTCCTGATAATTTGAGTCAGAAGAATTGAGTGGCTGGCGAGTGAGACCCGCCAAAGGATAAAAAGAGTTTAAGTTGGGGGTGACCTCATTTCGGTGCTTCCTCGGCGTGTTCAGTAAGCCGGAGGAGAGTTCCACATCCTTGCTTGTCCGAGTCTGCCGCCGGCTCTCGTGCTGCTGTTGCTTAAAAATAAAGTAAGGATCCAGATGAGCTAAGGGGTGTGAAAATCTTATTTTCTGGGTTACTCTTCAGATTTTTTGTCTTGGCAAAGGCTCGGAGTCGGAGGAAATAATAGTTACCTCTTCTTCCACTCCCTGACTCGTTCCCGTGTCATCCTGATGATATTCAGTGTCAATAAGATGGTTGAAAAAAGAGCCAAGAGAATCAAGGGCTACCTCCGACTCAGAGGTGTCATCCAGTTGAAGTAAATCGGAAGCGCTGGGCTTCTTTCCTCTCTTCTTGGTGGCTCTCCTGGCGGCTTTCTTGGCTTTCCTGGCTCTCTTTGCAGCTTCATGGTCGTATTCTTTCTTCCAAACCTCATCATCAGCCTATGAAAATCATCAAAGGTTGAGTTAAGATAAAGCATCAAAGATAAAGGTAAACTAATTAAGTTTGGCGGCTTACCCCTGGACCCAGGTTAGCTTCGTAGAAAGGGCTTAGGCCCACCTTCCTGCAATCAGCTAGGCTCTTGTTCAGAAGGGACTTTGTCATCTCATTGATAAGGTCATCAGTCAACTCCTCGAGCTGTGGTGCAGGGGATCCTTCGTCTCGCCCTATAGGTACACATTAAACTGGAGCGGCGGCTCAAGGGGATGATCCGCCATGCCACCCAGCATCGAACCAAGTCAATGCCATTTAAGTCGTTCCCCAACAGAGCCTTGACTTTGGCAATGGTAGGGCGAGCTTCTTGCGATCAGCAGCTGACAACTTGTCAGGGAGCGGATGATTGGATTCGAGACGCAGGGCGCGAAAGCCGGTAGAGGGTTCTCATCAGCCAGAGAAGTATCTTGGCAGTAGAACCATGTCTAGTTCTAGTCCTTGGGATGACTTGGCAGCTGCGCATAAGGAAAAATGGCGTCTCTTCGTCAGTGGATTGAGACCCCGCCAAGTTCCGAACTAGGTCCGTTGGAGTATTCGTTCTAGCGGTTCAAGTAAAAGTATTCTCTGAAAAGTTCCAAGCTCGGCTCTTCTTCAAGGTACACCTCATAGAACACTTGAAAGTTGCATATGTTAGACACAGAATTGGGTCTGATGTTTTGAGGATGGAGGTTGAAAAAGTGCAAAACGTCTCTGAAGAACTTAGAGCCGGGCGGCAAAAAGCCCCGGTTCATGTGATCAGTGAAGACAATAACTTCCCCTTCTTGGGGCTGAGGTTTTTCTTCTGTCGGTTTAGGGGCGCGGTACGACATGACATCCTTTTTGGGAAGATAGCCAGTTTTCACAAAATGTTCAAGTGTATTCTCCGTGATGATGGAGCGAACCCAATTACAAGAAGTGGTTGTTTTGGGCGGCATTGTGAAGAAGGAAGCCTAAAAGGAAAAGAACAAATTTGACGGTTCAAATTTAAGCCGGAGGAAAGGGTATTACAACACATATTCAGAATAGCGGCTTACAAAGGGGCCTAATGGTGTATGACTAATTACGTCAGGTTATCTAAGCCGCCATGAGCAGTTTGATGTTATCTATTGAGCACTGCAATTAAAGCCGGTGGTATGAGCCGCCATGGCTAGGTGGATCTAACAAAGTACAATTTTTTGCTAAGTACAGTACAAACAGGTTTCACAAATTGCAAGTATTATTTTAGATCAACGGCAGTTCAGAAAAAGAAAATAATTCAAGACCTAAAACCAGTACAGGGGAGTTCATAAGCCCTAATGAGATCTCTTTGCAAGGAAAGGAGAGTACGCTGGTATTGAAGGCAAAGGCAAAACAACTACCGCATAAGTTCTATACCGTTTTTAGATCAAAAGGTGCTACGGTGGAGGAACTATGAAGAAACTAAGAAGAACACGACGAACAGTTGGAACCCTAATGCGATCTGACGCACTAGAGGAGAAGCACTTACAAGTGCAGATTCGACTGCGGTGGAGCTCCGGTATACTCTGATCCAACACAGGTTGATGCAGCGGCCAAGGTTGAGGAGGACGAGGTGCTCTACGGCGGCGGCGGAGCTCGAGTGGCAGAGGGTCATGAGAGGAAGAAGATAATGGAAAAGGGGGAGAACAAGAAGAAGACTGGTCGTGGCTATTTATAAGGAAAGGCTAATAAGTGGGTGCGAAAAACGAGGAGGCCGAAACATGGTTATCCAGCTGCCTAGACGCCTCGATTTTCGGAGCGGTTATTAAGATAAAGATCCATTGAGATATGTTGGATAAAGTGTGAATTAATGGCAGGTGACGTCATGGCGGGTTATCACAAGTCCAGAATATGACGTCATGGCGGGTTATAAATTCTCGTACAAATGAAGAGGAGAAGATTTTTTCTAAATGTTGAAGATTGACATGAACCAGTTCAAATCAATCTGGGGCCTAATGTTGGGGATATAACTATTAGGTATGACCCGCCCAGGAAGGGTCGGGTTATACCTATGGCGATTCATCATTATGAAGCCCACGAAGATATTTAAAGGTGGCGGTTTAGTTAAGGGCCCAAGGCCCAAAGGCGACTTAAGGCCTATAAGAGTAAACCGCCATATATGTATGACTTGTGTTGTAAGGCATGAATAGATAGTCACCGAGCCGGACACTGTTTATGAGCCGGCTGGGACTCCGTGAGCCACTGGGCGTCGACCTGTGTATATAAAGGGACGACCCGGCGGCGATCCAGGACAAGAAAACCAGAGATCGAAAGCTAGGTCAAGCGGATTCGCTCCCTGGTAATCGAGACATAAGCAATACCACCTCAAACTGGATTAGGCCTTTACCTTCACCGCAAGGGGCCGAACCAGTATAAACTCCCATGTCCTTTGTCCCGTTTAACCCCTTTAAGCTTCCTAGTTGCGATGGCTCCACGACTAAGTCCTTTCGCTAGGACATCTGCCGTGACCTTTCCACGACAGTCATCAAGGGTCATTCCTCCTTAACCATTCCCGGTACGGCTCTGTCATGAAACACCTCAAGTGTGAACCTCGAGGGTGGTTCCTCATATGTTCACCTTGATGGCACCTCGAGTGGGAATCCACCGAGGGTCATTCCTCGGGTTTTCCTCCTTGATGTTTTGGACACACAGTTACCCGGACTTCACTTGAGACCATTGTTGAAGTCGGGTCGGCCCTGAGGGGTACCCACAAGTTGATGTGAAAGTCAGGCGGGCCTGGAGAGTACCCGCGAGATAATTGCGTGGCACGACCGGGCATTCTGGGCCCTTGTTGTAAGTCCACAAGATGGGGTGACGGGGTCACATTATCGTGAGTCTCTGCTCGTCTCCACGAGCCCCCAATGCCCAAACAGGTCTGGGTATTTGTTCTGAGTTGGACTTTGGCCTTTACACACTAACCACCATGCGAGAATAGTTATGGGCCTCGACGTCGCAGTATCAGCTGAAGCTTTGTCAAACGTATAGTTCAGCAATGCGGCACGGTCAGATCATGCTGGCCATCTGAGGCGATGCTGGTATTCACCCTGCGCACAATGACCCGGAGTGCAACGGGAGATAGGACCAAGACCCTGGAGCACTTAGGATGTAGACCGGCGGGGACCTCTCTGCTGAGCCTAGGTAGGGCTGCGACGTGTTGATCTTCCGAGGCCGGGCATTGACCCAGAAAAGTGTGTCCGGCCAGAGTAATCAAGCGTGTTGGGTAACATAGTGCACCCATGCAGGGAAGTTATATATTCAAATACTGTGTCCATGGTAATGGACGTTCAGACTTGTATCCCGATCTTATACAACTAGAACTAGATACTTGAGATATGTGATGGATATGTGGCTCCGAGATTGCTTTCTCACAGGGAGTCGAGGAAGAATCTCTGTGCGTTACTGTTACAACATGCTTGTTAATTAAAATGTTATTCTGTACTCTTCTACATGCTGCAAGATGCTTGGAGCTGCTTGAAGATGCTAGTCTTCGATAAGCTAGGCCTTCCCCCTCTATTCTGGCATTCTGCAGTTCAGTCCACCGATACAAACCTTCCATTTGATACCAATGCATACTTATTATAGATCTAATGCTTGCAAGTACTTTGGATGACTACTCACGGTTGCTTTGCTACCCCCTTTCCCCCTTCTTTCTTCTTTCCGGTTGATGCAACCAGATGGTGGATCCCTGGAGCTAGATTCCACCGTCGACGGATAATACTACATGGTGACCGCCGACTACCAGGAGTAGTTAGGTGGTCCTAGGCAGGAGGCCTTGCCTGTTCGATCATGTTGCTTTTGTTCTAGCCTTCTTAAGGCATCCTTGTTTAACTTATTTCTGTACTCAGATATTGTTGCTTCCGCTGACTCTTGTGTATCGAGATTGTATTCAAGCCCTCGAGGCCCCTGGCTTGTAATATAAAGCTTGTATTCTTTTATTTGAGTTTAGAGTTGTGTTGTAATATCTTCCCATGAGTCCCTAATATTGATCGTACACATTTGCGTGTATGATTAGTGCACGATTGAATCGGGGGCGTCACAAGTTGGTATCAGAGCTGACTACCTATAGGATCCCCCTTTCCAACTCCTTGGCCGAAGTTGAGTCTAGTCTTTGAAAAACTGATTTACTAACATGGTTGTGTGGCTTACGGGCTCACGTCGCCAAATGGGTGGTATTATGATCTTTACTCCATGTCTATACTCCGGGAATATGATCTCTCTTCTATCTGAGTTAAATGATTTTGCTATCAACTCTAGGTTCTCGTAAATACTCTCTCCCAGAGAGCCCCTCACTCCAGATGATTGATTGGTGCCCCAGAAGAATTCTGCAGATACTCTCCGATGTTTTCTCGAGACCCCTGTGCCCTCCGCTGTTGCGATCCCTACCACCATTAAATCCTTATGGGTAACTACCTACATTGTCGTTCATACCTTCATCCTCAGTTGCTCTTGTTATTACAAGATGTTCTGAAATAATCTCTGATGTTCCGAGAATCCTTTATGCTGACTGCCCTGAAGTTCCTTGCCGCATGAATAACCCTATTAATAATTTCTCACACTTTTCAAGAATTTGTTCGTTCCTAGTTGATCAAGTGATTCACAAGATACTTTGGAATACTGTCCAATCTACCGATAATCCTCTCCAACTATTGCTCTGCAAATACCTGTCCGCTTGCATTATGGATTATTTCCATATGTCTGGCAATATTCAGTAGTATCCTTTGTCATCTTTACTTTGAGCATTTGATTCGATATGTTTGTGAATGCTTGCAATCATCAATCACAATTAGAATTCTTCCCTTAGGCTCAGACGTCACCCTGGACATGAGCTAGTGTTTGACAAATCAAACCTTGATTGATTGTCGATCTATGTCTATTCTACCTAATTGTCTTTGATCAGAGCCTCTGCTTCTGATTCCCCATTTTGGAAATCATAATCCCCTATGCATTCGAGCTTAGAATTAGTTAGTTGTTTATATAACTGATATCCTTGCATTCTTTCTTCTTCTGGTTGAGTACCGATGCTCACATCAGATCCCTTGTGAACCACCAGATCCTTTGTGGGGTTCTATCCAACAGCGTCCTTCATATACAGTAACCTAGTGAGATTTTCCTCGGATACATAATACCACTGGTTTCTATCCTCGTCAACGGGAATTTGCTCCGCCGTTGCCGCCGTAGTGAACTCCCGCCGAACTAGGGTATTCATTTGACCCCTTGTGCTCTATTTTTACCTCCGATTCTAAGCACAAGGTCAATGCCATTATCATTTCCACAAATGAAATCAATCTATCCAGAGAAAAATTCCTTTAGGTCAAGTTTGATTCGAAAATTTAGGGTTAGGTCTCCGCTGAACTCATCTCGGACCGACCGAATTGTATAAATCGGTCTCACCGATTTGGCTTAGGCCATTGCACATGCGCTTTTCGGTCTGACTGAAAACTGCAAATCGCTGTGACCGAGTTCAATTCTCTACGAAACCCTAGCAATCTCAGTCCCACCGAACTATGACTCGGTCTGACAGAGTTCACTAGTTTAGGTTCCAAACATTGCTTTGGTATCTCCGAGTTTATGAATTCGGTAGCTCCAAAATCATTTTGGTAGAGAACTAAAACTAAGTTTTTGACTCATTTGTTTTGCAAAAATCTCTGCAATTTGTGATGCTCATCTACTCTACCTCATCTATATACATTCACAGGGTTTGCTGTTAGTTTGCCTGCGAAGATGTCTGACCAGAGTGATAGCTAGAATAAATCTGAAGAGCAAGTGCAAATGAGTGAGGGCACTAGTCCCTCAAGCAGCAAAGATGAGGGCAGCAGGAGCACACTAAGTAACTTGCCCAAGGCAGCCACTAGAACAAGGAAGAAGAGAACCTCAGACTCTGAGGATGAGGACTATGTGGCTGTTGAGGAAGAGGCCACCTCAAAGAAGAAAGTGCTGAAGAAAGAATATGGCACCGTTGCTGCAACAAAGCCTGGTATGCATAAGAAGGCACCAGCAAAGAGAGTCCCAATGTCAAAGCCAAGGAAAGTTCCAACAGGCAAAACCATGAAATTCACAATAGAATCAGATGATGGTAAGGCAGTTGGAGATGGCAAGAAGAAGAAGAAGAGGGCAAGAACCACAGTTGCAAAAGTTCTTGGAAAGTCAACAATGGTAAGACATTCAGAAGAAGAGGAAGAGGAAGAGAATGCTACACTAGCACTCTAGTCACTAAAGCTTATGGGAGATGCAATCAAGTCAGGGGCTGCAACTTCTAAGCCCAAACCTGCTCCAAAGCTGCTGCTCAAACCACCAAGTCTGCACCTAAGAGAAGCACCAGAAACATTCCTGCGGAGGAGAAGAACAAGGCCCCAGTGTCTGAGATGGATGAAGAATAAGATGTTGAAGCCCAAGTGCTCAAAAAGCTTAAACCAAATATTCCAGACCACAGAGACACTCATCTAGTGGCAGAGGACATGAACATCAGAAAGGATGCAGGATTGAGACTTTGGAGACAATCTGATCCATATGCTGTGAGAAGGAGAACTGTTGTGGACTATAGGTTCCACACCAAAGAACAACAAGATTTCTATGAGACCATTCTGCTTGACAAGAAGCCAATTATCTGTGATATGAGATGTGTTGATTGGGAATACATTAAAGAGAATGAATATCACTTTCTTGGTGTACATGGCAACTTCAAAGCTTGTGGAGTTGATAAGTTTGTTGGACAGAAGCTCACCAAATGGAATGATGAGCTAATCATGCCATTCTACTCCACTTCTCATTTCTATCCAGATGGAACGATAGTGTGGATGTCTGAAGGTACAAGGTACCAGTCAACTGTTGAAGAATGGACAAAGTTGATCAATGCTCAAGAAGACCATGAGGATGAGTTGGATGTGTATGCCAAGAAGAAGAAAGACCACAACTCCATGTCAAGTATATATAAGGAAATTCCCGATGAAGCCCTAGAAACTCATAAGTTGGGCTTAGTGAAATATTTGTTGTCTGGTCTGCCTACTGTCAACACCATCTTAAGGCATACTCTGTTGCCCAAATCTGGATATCATAGGATTATAAGAGGACATTCAATCATCTTGCTGCACATTTTTGATGTGCCTCAAAAATTCAAGGTCATGAGTCTGATTGTAGAGACAAAGGATAGTTGCCGACTGGAAAAGATCTTGTGGGTATGCTCCACACATTCAGGTGCTCATCAACTCAAAGATGGGCACAAGCACTTACTTCTTGGACTAGGAGCATTTACCTCTCTACCCAGAATTTGAAGACAACATAGTTGTAATAGATGAGAATGAACCTTCATCAGTGCAAGCACAAGAGAAAAGAGCTAAGGCAAAGGCAGAAATAGCTGCAAAGATGCCAACTGTTGAAGAGGCATCTCAAGTGTTCTTGAAGAGCAAACAAGATCAACTTGGGTATCTGGTCAAATCAACTTTGAGGATTGAGAAGGGCTTGGCCACCCTGACTTAGAATCAGGAGAGCTTGGAGAGGATCATTGAACAAAAATTCTATGATCTTGATCTGAAAGTGACTGAGATGCAGACATCAGTTGATCAGCTCCAGGATGAAGCAGAGGAGAAGAAAGGGAAGGCAACTACAGATGCTTTTCAGCGAGTACCAAGAGGTCAGAGGTCAGCTGCAGTGCCAGTACCAGAGATTAGAGCTACCACATCAACACCAGCAGCAACAGCTTTAGTGCCACCTCCAGCAGCCACTCCACCAGCTCCAGCAACATCGACTAATGCCTTCATCCTTGGAGTTCTCTCCACACCACCTCCCGAAGACCAAGCCTGAGAGATGCATAGCAATATGCATATTTGAACTTTTTGGTAACTTGTTGCCAAAGGGGGAGAAATATGTATAGATCATAGGCTTTGAGAGAGAGTGTTGCTTTTTGTCTCTCTTGCAATTTGTTTGGTTGAACTTTATTGTGTGCTTGTTTGATACCTTATGTCCATGTGTGAGATACTTGTATGATCATGTATTTGTTCATATGCTACTTTAATGTTTGCTTGGATGATATTATCTCTTATATCCATATATGATCATTCACTTTTCTTGGTGATGAGTGCATGCTTTTAATTGCTATCATTTTGAGCGCTCCACCAAGATGTATGTGACATGGAAGAGTAACCAATGATACTAATCGATTGTGCATTTGCATTCAAAAGCAAGTCTCAAATAATGCACAAATTTAGGGGGAGCTCTTGCTTATCACATACTTCTCAAAGCGATGATGTATTTCAATCTTATTATGTGTTGAAGCTTTGATCTATATGTGTTGAAGCTTTGATCTATATGTTGTCATCAATTACATACTTCTCAAAGTGCATACTTCTCAAAGTGCATGTGTTGAAGCTTTGATCTATATGTTGTCATCAATTACCAAAAAGGGGGAGATTGAAAGTGCAACTATCCCTGGGTGGTTTTGGTAATTATTAACAACATATAGCTCATTGAACTAATGCTATTTCAAGATGAATATTTTAGGAAAGTTCAATGATTGGCATGGCATGGATTAGGAATGTGGACCCCTCAAAATTATAAGGACAAAGGATTGGCTCAAGCTCTAAAGCTCAAGACTCTACATTTTACTTTTAGTGATCCAAGATCACATTGAGTCCATAGGAAAAGCCAATACTATTAAAAGGGGATGATGTGTTGATTAATGTCTTGCTTGCACAAGATGCTTAGTGATATGCTCCAAAAACCATCAACCACTTTCTCATATTCACATATGTCCCAAACCAAAAGTCAAACCCGGCCCCACCGATTTGATCTATCCGGTGCCACCGAGTTCATTTGACATAGCCACTGCCAGAAACCCTAGTCACTTCGGTCTCACCGATAGGGATCTCGGTCTCACCAAGATGGGATTGCAAACTCTCTGTTTCCCTTCGTAACATTTCTGTCTAACTGAGATGAGTGATCGGTCCCACCGAGTTTGCAATGCAAACTCTCTGTTTCCCCTTCGTAACGTTTCGGTCTCATCGAGATGAGCGTATCGGTCCCACCGAGTTTGTGTTACCAACTCTCTGGTTAGCTTATTACCAAAGTCGGTCCCACCGAGTTTGTGTAATAGGTCTCACCGAGATTACGTTATGCCAAAGAAATCGGTCCCAGCGAGTTGACATGTCGGTCCCACCAAAATGCCTAACGGTCACATTATGAACTAAATCGGTCTGACCGAGTTTTCTGATTCAGTCTCACCGAGTTTGGTAATTTGTATGTAATAGTTAAATTTTGTGTGGAGGCTATATATACCCCTCCACCCTATCTTCATTCATGGAGAAAGCCATCAGAACAAGCCTACACTTCCAGCATTCATTTTCTGAGAGAGAACCACCTACTCATGTGTTGAGGTCAAGATATTCCATTCCAACCACATAAATCTTGATCTCTAGCCTTCCCTAAGTTGCTTTCCACTCAAATCATCTTTCCACCAAATCCAATCCTATGAGAGAGAGTTGAGTGTTGGGGAGACTATCATTTGAAGCACAAGAGCAAGGAGTTCACCATCAACACACCATGTATTACCTTTTGGAGAGTGGTGTCTCCTAGATTGGTTACGTGTCACTTGGGAGCCTCCGTCAAGATTGTGGAGTTGAACCAAGGAGTTTGTACGGGCAAGGAGATCGCCTACTTCGTGAAGATCTACCCTAGTGAGGCAAGTCCTTTGTGGGAGATGGCCATGGTGGGATAGCCAAGGTTGCTTCTTCGTGGACCCTTCGTGGGTGGATCCCTCCGTGGACTCGCACAGTCGTTACCCTTCATGGGTTGAAGTCTCCATTAACGTGGATGTACGATAGCACCACCTATCGGAACCACACCAAAAATCTCCATGACTCCAATTGCATTTGCACACTCCAAACTCCTCCCTTTACCTTCATGTGCAATGTTTTACATTCCGCTGCTATACTCTTAGAATTGCATGTGTAGTTTGATTGCTTGACTTGTGTAAAGTTGCTAAAATCTGCCAAGACTTAAAATTGGGAAAAGGCTAGGTTTTTATTTGGTCAAGTAGTCTAATCACCCCCCCTCTAGACATACTTTTGATCCTACAAGTGGTATTAGAGCTACGATCTCCATTTGCCTTGATTTCCATAGCTTTTGGTGATCATAGCCTTGGTTTCACAACCTAGGAGAGTATGGCGTCTAGCAAGGGAAATTACCACCATAGAGGTCCTTACTTTGATGGTACTAATTTTGCTAGTTGTAAGCATAATATGAAAATGCATATTCTTGGACATAACCCCGCCGTTTGGGCTATTGTGTGTATTGGCTTGCAAGGTGAGTTCTTCGATGGGACAGAACCGAACCGTGAAGCTACCGCGAAAGAGTTGAAGATGCTGCAATACAACGCTCAAGCTTGTGATATTCTCTTGAACGGATTGTGCCCCGAAGAATTCAACAAAATCAGCCGTCCTGAGAATGCAAAGGAAATTTTGGATACTTTGGTTGATATGCACGAAGGTACTGACTTCGTCAAGGAATCCAAATTGGATGTACTTCAAAGTCAGCTTGACAAGTTCAAAATGAAGGATGGTGAAGGTGTCGCTGAAATGTACTCTAGGCTTGCTCTCATCACAAATGAGATTGCCGGCTTAGGAAGTGAAGAGATGATCGATAGATTCATCATCAAGAAGATCCTAAGAGCCTTGGATGGAAAATATGATATTGTGTGCACATTGATCCAAATGATGCCCAATTACAAAGATCTCAAGCCAACGGAAGTCATTGGAAGAATTGTTGCTCATGAGATGTCACTCAAGGACAAAGAAGAGCTTCGCACCAAGTAATGTGGTGCTTACAAAGCCTCATGTGATGCTCCTACATCATCAAGTGAGAAACAAATCCTCAATCAAGAATTGAGCCTAATGGTGAAGAACTTCAACAAGTTCTACAAGAGTAGAAGCAAGGAAAGAAGTTGAAAGTCAAGGTCCTACAATGACAAAATATCTTCGAGTCGTGAACGTAATTGCTACAATTGTGGAAGACCCGGACACTACTCCAATGAGTGTACGGCTCCCTACAAAAGAAGAGAAGATTCACCTAAAAGAAGAAGTAGAAGAGAAGAATCACCACCAAGGGAGAGAAGGAGTAGAGATGATCGTTATGAACGAATAACCTCCCGGAGAAGCAAGGATTCGGAAAGGAAGGACAAATCTCAAAGAGCTACACAAAAGGAAGACATCAAGCTCACATTGGTGAATGGGTATCCAGCTTTGATTCCGACCATCACTCCGAGAGAAGTTATCATTCCGACTCCGAATATACTCAAGATGAAGGTGTTGCTGGTCTAGCACTTGTGTCAACCAAATCCTATGACATATTTGACTCACCAAATGAAGGAATTGAAAGATGCTTCATGGCTAAAGACCCAAAGGTATCACACCCTGAGTACGTTGATTTCAATAGTGATGAAGATGATTTGCTAGGTGATGATGATTTACTTGTTGATAACTCTAGTTATGAAAACTATGATGAATTTGCTATTAATCATGTTAATCAAGATAAAATGAATGACAATGATAAGAAGGAGATTGAGCGTCTAACTAAAGAACTAAACACTCTTAAGTTAGCTCATGAAACTACTTTAGAAGATCATCGAGAACTTTTAAAAACTCATGAGAAGTTATGCTTTGAAAAGCTCAATCTTGAGCAAGAGCATGGGTTTTTAAAAGGCAATCAATGATGATCTTCGCAAGAAAAGTTCTTCTTACATTGCCAAGCGTTTACTCTTGTCTACTTACATGCCCCAAGTTAAATCTAGCAACAAAAGTAAGAAAGATTCTTCCTCTAGTAGTAACAATAATCATGCTAAATCCAATGTTGTTGCTTCTAGTAATTCTCTTGATTCCACTAATGATTCTCTTAGCCAAGTTACACTTGAGAAAGAAAATAGCTTATTGGAGGGAATTATAGAAAAAGGTGTTTACAAGAGCCTTGCTGGAAGTAAGCAATTTGAGGAAATTGTACGCAAGCAAGGAAGGCACCGGAAGAACCAAGGTGTTGGTTTTGAACGAAAGTTCAATGCCAATGGAGTTGAGTGGGAAGAAGATCAATACCCCAAGACAAAGTTTGTTCGTCAACAAGAGAAGTATGATCCTACTTCTTTCCAAGGGACACAAGCTCAAGATGATCTTCCACCACAATACCACAAGCAAAAAGGCAAGGATAAGCTTCAAGAGGAGATTGATGCATTTGAAGAAGCTCCCAAGGCCTTGGTCAACTGGGTTCCCAAGACTACATCAAGTTCTACTTCATCAAGTACGACTACAACCCCAAGGATTCCCATCAAGATGATGTGGATTCCGAAGAAGAAACACTAGAGAGTTCTTGAGGGTGACTCCGCCAACACACTTCACTCATATCATTTTGGCAAGAACAAGTGCAAACAACTTCCACATCTTGCACTAGTTAAGGAGTCACAAAACCTCTTGTTGGTAAGACAAGGGGCAAGTGCAACTCACTCCAATGGATTGCTCCGAATGATCTACATCAACATTGAGCATACACATCTTCAATACCTACATGAAGTCATCATCGACAAAACCCGAGGTTAGTTCATCCCTCTTAGGGGGGATATCACATCTAGGGGAGCTTTACTCTAAGAATTTAGGTAAAGCAACTCTAACAGTGTGAATGCAACAATGATTTATGTAAAAGTGGTAACCCCACTTGTGCTTAAACGATGAGAATGACCTATGATCAAATGTTCTCATTTGACTCCTAAGTCAATATACTCATATATAGATGACCTAGACATCGCAATTTGCTTGATAGATGCTATAGTGTTTGTGCATGCTTTCCCACATATTTCATTTGCCATTTTATTGTGGGAGCATGTTGGTTGCATATTTTACTCATTCGAGGACATCCTTATTGTTTTGATTGTTTGGCTCTTTCTCTTTTGCCAAGTGAATGTACAAGAATGCCTAAGAACCTCCACTAGCTATCTATGCTTTTATCGTCTCAAACTCTATTCATGCTACATCACAAAGTTTGATCAAGTCAGATTCGAACCACTCTGTGTGAGGAGCACTCGGAGTCCCCGATTCATCATAGACTTAAACTTCCAAAACCTCTTTGTCCATTTTGGTATGACCGAGTCATCCATTTCGTTCACACCGGGTTCACTAAGTTGATCTAGGTTTTCATCTCGGTGCAAATCAATTTGAACATTTCGGTCACACCGAGTTGCAGTAACCGCTTGCGATTCTACATCTCGGTGCCACCAAGTTGTTCCACTCGGTCACACTGACAGGGTCGGGATATATATCCACGGGTGAGATTTTGGAAATTTCTTCAAAAGCCCTCAGCCCCCGCATATCCTGCTCTGCCTCCTCGGGTCTCCAGATCGTCTCCTTGCCGCCAGCAACCTCCTGCTGCTGGTTTCTGTCGCTATCAACGGGAATCTGCTTCGCCGTTATCACCGTAGCAAACTCCCGCCGAACTAGGGTATGAGTTCGACCCCTTGTGCTCTATTTTTTACCTCCGATTCTAAGAACAAGGTCAATGCCATGATCATTGCCACGAATGAAATCAATCTACACAGAGAAAACTTCCTTTAGGTCAAGTTTGATTTGAAAATTTAGGGTTAGGTCTCCGCTGAACTCATCTCGGACTGATCAAATTGTATAAATCGGTCTCACCAATTTGGCTTAGGCCATTGCACATGCGCTTTTCAGTCAGACCAAAAAATGCAAATCGGTGTGACCGAGTTCAATTCTCTATGAAACCCTAGCAATCTCGATGCCACTGAGCTGTGACTCGGTCTGATCGAGTTCACTAGTTTAGGTTCCAAATGTTGCTATGGTATCACCGAGTTTATCAATTAGGTAGCTCTGAAATCATTTCAGTAGAGAACTAAAACTAAGTTTTTGACTCATTTGTTGCAAAAATATCTGCACTTTGTGATGCTCATCTACTCTACCTCATCTATATCTATTCACAAGGTTTGTTGTCAGTTTGCCTGCCAAGATGTATGACCAGAGTGATAGCCAGAATAAATCTGAAGAGCAAGTGCAAATGAGTGAGGGCACTAGTCCCTCAAGCAGTTATGATGAGGGCAGTAGGAGAACACCAAGTAACTTGCCCAAGGCATCCACTAGAACAAGGAAGAAGAGAACCTCATACTCTGAGGATGAGGACTATGTAGCCGTTGAGGATGAGGCCACCTCAAAGAAGAAAGTGCTGAAGAAAGAATATGGCACCATTGCTGCAACAAAGCCTGGTATGCATAAGAAGGCACCAGCAAAGAGAGTCCCAATGTCAAAGCCAAGGAAAGTTCCAATAGGAGAAACCATGAAATTCACAATAGAATAAGATGATGGTAAGGCAGTTGGAGATGGCAGGAAGAAGAAGAAGAAGAGGGCAAGAACCACAGTTGCAAAAGTTCTTGGAAAGTCATCAATGGTAAGAGATTCAGAAGAAGAGGAAGAGGAAGAGGATGCTGCACCAGCACCCAAGTCACAAAAGCTTATGGGAGATGCAATCAAGTCAGGGGTTGCAACTTCTAAGCCCAAAGCTACTCCCAAAGCTGCTGCTCAAACCACCAAGTCTTCACCTAAGAGAAGCACCAGAAACATTCTTGCTGAGGAGAAGAACAAGGCCCCAGTACCTGGATGAAGAAGAAGATGCTGAAGCCCAAGTGCTCAGAAAGCTTAAACCAAAGATTCCAGACCACAATGACACTCATCCAGTGGAAGAGGACATGAACATCAGAAAGGATGCATGATTGAGACTTTGGAGACAATATGATCTATATGCTATGAGAAGGAGAACTGATGTGAACTATAGGTTCCACACCAAGGAACAACAAGATTTCTATGAGACATTTTTCTTGATAAGAAGCCAATTGTCTGTGATATGAGATGGGTTGATTGGGAGTATATTAAAGAGAATGAAGATCACTTTCCAGGTGTACATGACAGGTTCAAATCTTGTGGAGTTGACAAGTTTGTTGGACAGAAGCTCACCAAATGGAATGATGAGCTAATGATGCAATTCTACTCCAATTCTCATTTCTATCCAGATGGAAGGATAGTGTGGATGTCTGAAGGTATAAGGTACGAGTCAACTGTTGAAGAATGGGCAAAGTTGATCAATTCAATGCTCCAGAAGACCATGAGGATGATTTGGATGTGTATGAAGAGAAGAAGAAAGACCACAACTCCATGGCAAGTATGTATAAGGAAATTCCTGATGAAGTCCTAGAAACTCATAAGTTGGGCTCGGTGAAATATTTGTTGTCTGGTCTGCCTACTATCAACACCATCTTAAGGCATACTCTGTTGCCCAAATATGGAGATCATAGGATGATAAGAGGACATTCAATCAACTTGCTGCACATTCTTGCTGTAGAGACAATCAAGAGGACAGTTGCTGACCAGAAAAGATCTTGTGGGTATGCTACACACATTCAGGTGCTCATCAACTCAAAGATGGGCTCAGGCACTTACTTCTTGGACAAGGAGCATTTACCTCTCTACCCAGAATTTGAAGACAACACAGTTGTAATGGATGAGAATGAACCTTCATGAGTGCAAGCACAAGAGAAGAGAGCAAAGGCAAAGGCAGAAAAAGCTGCAAAGATGCCAACTGTTGAAGAGGCATCTCAAGTGTTCTTGAAGAGCAAACGAGATCAATTTGGATATCTGATCCAATCAACTTTGAGGATTGAGAAGGGCTTGGCCACCCTGACTCAGAATCAGGAGAGCTTGGAGAGGATCATTGAACAAAAATTCTATGATCTTGATCTGAAAGTGACTGAGATGCAGACAGCAGTTGAGCAGCTCCAGGATTAAGCAGAGGAGAAGAAAGGGAAGGCAACTACATATGCTTTTTAGCTAGTGCCAAGAGGTCAGAGGTCAGCTGCAGTGCCAGTACCAGATACTAGAGCTACCACATCATCACCAGCAGCTACAGCTTAAGTGCCACCTCCAGCAGCCACTCCACTAGCTCCAGCTACATTGGCTTGTGCCTTCATCCTTAGAGTTCTCTCTACACCACTTCCCAAAGACCAAGCCTGAGAGATGCATAGCAATATGCATATTTGAACTTTTTGGTAACTTGTTGCCAAAGGGGGAGAAATATGTATAGATCATAGGCTTTGAGAGAGAGTGTTGCTTTTTGTCTCTCTTGCTATTTGTTTGGTTGAACTTTATTGTGTGCTTGTTTGATACCTTATGTCCATGTGTGAGATACTTGTATGATCATGTATTTGTTCATATGCTACTTTAATGTTTGCTTGGATGATATTATCTCTTATATCCATATATGATCATTCACTTTGCTTGGTGATGAGTGTATGCTTTTAATTGCTATCATTTTGAGCGCTCCACCAAGATGTATGTGACGTGGAAGAGTAACCCATGATATTAATCGATTGTGCATTTGCATTCAAAAGCAAGTCTCAAATAATGCACAAATTTATGGGGAGCTCTTGCTTATCACATACTTCTCAAAGCGATGATGTATTTCAATCTTATTATCATTTGTTGAAGCTTTGATCTATAAGTTGTCATAAATTACCAAAAAGGGGGAGATTGAAAGTGCAACTATCCCTGGGTGGTTTTGGTAATTATTAACAACATATAGCTCATTGAACTAATGCTATTTCAAGATGAATATTTTAGGAAAGTTCAACGATTGGCATGGCAAGGATTAGGAATGTGGACCCCTCAAAATTCTAAGGACAAAGTATTGGCTCAAGCTCTAAAGCTCAAGACTCTACATTTTACTTTTAGTGATCCAAGATCACATTGAGTCCATAGGAAAAGCCAATACTATTAAAAGGGGATGAGGTTTTGCTTAATGGCTTGCTTGCTCAAGATGCTTAGTGATATGCTCCAAAAACCCTCAACCACTTTCTCATATCCACATATGTCCCAAACCAAAAGTCAAACTCGGCCCCACCGATTTGATCTATGCAGCGCCACCAAGTTCATTTGACATAGCCACTGCCAGAAACCCTAGTCACTTCGGTCTCACCGATAGGGATCTCGGTCTCACTGAGATGGGGTCGCAAACTCTCTGTTCCCCTTCTAACATTTTGGTATAACCGAGATGAGTGATCGGTCCCACCGAGTTCGCAATGCAAACTCTCTGTTTCCCCTTCGTAACGTTTCGGTCTCACCGAGATGAGAAAATTGGTCCCACCGAGTTTGCCTGACCAACTCTCTAGTTAGCTTATTACCAAAGTCGGTCCCGCCGAGTTTTTGTAATCGGTCTCACCGAGATTACATTATGCCCTAACCCTAAAGAAATAGGTCCCACTGAGTTGACATGTCAGTCCCACCGAAATGCCTAATTGTCACATTATGAACTAAATCGGTCTAAACGAGTTTTCTGATTCGGTCTCACCGAGTTTGGTAAATTGTGTGTAACGGTTAGATTTTGTGTGGAGGTTATATATACCCCTCCTCCCTCTCTTCATTCATGGAGAAAGCCATCAGAACAAGCATACACTTTCAGCATTCATTTTCTGAGAGTGAACCACCTACTCATATATTGGGGTCAAGATATTCCATTCCAACCACATAAATCTTGATCTCTAGCCTTCCCTAAGTTGCTTTCCACTCAAATCATCTTTCCACTAAATCCAATCCTATGAGAGAGAGTTGAGTGTTGGGGAGACTATCATTTGAAGCACAAGAGCAAGGAGTTCATCATCAACACACCATCTATTACCTTTTTGAGGGTGATGTCTCCTATATTGGTTAGATGTTGCTTGGGAGCCTCCGTCAAGATTGTGGAGTTGAACCAAGAGTTTGTACGGGCAAGGAGATCGTCTACTTTGTGAAGATCTACCCTAGTGAGGCAAGTCCTTCATGGGCGATGGCCATGGTGGGATAGACAAGGTTGCTTCTTCGTGGACCCTTCGTGGGTGGAGCCCTCCATGGACTCGCGCAGCCATTACCCTTCGTGGGTTGAAGTCTCCATCAATGTGGATGTACGATAGCACCACCTATCAGAACCACGCCAAAAATCTCCGTGTCTCCAATTGCGCTTGCACACTCCAAACTCCTTCCTTTACCTTCATGTGCAATGTTTTACATTCCGCTGCTAGACTCTTAGAATTGCATGTGTAGGTTGATTGCTTAACTTGTGTAAAGTTGCTAAAATCTGCCAAGACTTAAAATTGGGAAAAGGCTAGATTTTTATTTGGTCAAGTAGTCTAATCACCCCCCCCCTCTAGACATACTTTCGATCCTACAGGTAGAAACCGATGGGCGAGAACTTTGCCTATTGGTCCGCCTCGTATTAACGAGTAGGAAAATGGTTATCTTCGTCCCTCGCCCTTGGTACTAGCATTGTTGCCAACATAACTGATAGGTTGTCCTCTGACCTGACTTGCTATCATGGTCGTGCAAAATGTTAGCGCCTTCCTGCTTTTAACCCACATGGTGGGCCAATAACCCACAATTCCATAGGATCGAAACCTGACTCTCTTGTACATCCCTGTTTTCCAAAATTGTTCCTCGCGCTTGGCTTTGTATGTAAATCATGAGCCACCTTCCTAGTGATCTATTCTGGTATCAGATGCCATACTTATTCACATTGCTCGAAACCCCATTCACCCTCTAATTTAGGCAACGAGCGATTGCCTACCCGTTTGAAGCTTCTTATTGCTCCTCCTTACCTTGCTCTCGATGACTTTCTTGAATTACAACTTGAGAGATGCCTCTATGCCACGTTCACCAAGATAGCCCCCAGGTACCTATCTTGTGTTGAGCTCCGTCCTTCCCGAGTCTTTCCCCCTTACTCCACCCCTTAAATCTCGGGACGAGATTTCTTGTAGTGGAGGAGAATTGTGATGCCCGGATAATTAAGCTATAGTAATTCCCTGCTAATGATGCCATGTCATCATGATTAATGTTGTTAAACTTGCACTAGTTTGAATCCGGTCCAAATTCAAATTTAAATTAAAGTCAAAAGTAAAAGTTTTCAAACATGAAAGCTAAAATGTTCAAAGCATGGCAAATAATCCCTAGATATTTGTCATGTTGGAACCAACCTCTTTTGGGTTCCGAAAGTGCCCCTGGAGATTATTTAGTGGTCCGACATCTTTTGAAATTGGCCTTTTCAATTTCTAAAAATGGTTAGACAACTCCTTTTGACCCCATACTTTTTGTTCCATCTCAATATATTGTGTTAGAATTATGTGCCAAGTTTCACTCAAAACTAAACTCATTTGTTACTAAAAGAAAATGCAAGATTGAGGCTAAAATAATATCAAAAATAAATATAAAAAAACAAAAGAAGCCCCCCCCTGACTGGGCCAATCGGCCCAGCTAGCCTCCCGAACTAGGCCAGCCCAACCCCTGGCCCACTAACCCCACGAAACCCTAAATCCCCACCTCCACTACCCCCACTCCCCATGATCCCCTTCTTCCTCTCGTTCTCCTCCAAACCCGGATCGGGATCGGGCGGACTGCTCGAATCCCATCGTCACCGCCCGACCCTGTCGTTGCTGGATCGTTGTCGTCCTCCTCGTGGCCCCGTCCCCACTCCCTCGTGGCCCCGTCCCCACTCCCTCGTGGCCCGACGCCTGCTCGACGCCGTGGACGTCGCTGTAACCTCACGCCGTCGCTGGATCCCACCGGACCTCGTCCTCGTCCCCTCCCCGACGGAACTTCCCGTGCCTCGTCGACGAACCCCTACACCGGGGGTATGACCCCATCTCTCCCTACCCCCTATGCTGGCCGCGCCCTCGCCGCTTGTCTTGACTCCCCCCGCTCGCACTCACCCAGCCCACGCATCTGCCTTCCCATCTATCTGCCTGCGTCCAGCCTCGCTTGCTGCCTCGTGCGTCTCCGCTGCCACCGTGCTATTGCGGTTGCCGTAGCCGCATCCTATGCCCCGTCTCTGACCGCGTGACCCCGCTCGCCCCCTGGCCTTGCCGCCGTTCACCATCGGCGGCGCCTTGCTTGCCGCCCCGTGCCCACTCCGACGCTGCCACTGACATCACCGCCTCTACCGCGCTGCTGCTTCACTGCAGTGGCTGCCGCCCACGCTGTGCCCGACCGCAGTCGTTCCGCCGGTCGTGCCTACCTCCCGCCCCCCACTGCGCACGCCGCTCCGCCCCGCTATCGGCACCCTGAAGGCGCCCCGCCGGCCTCGCCCCGCACCCAGGCATGTTCGGCCTCCGCCCGGGGTAGCGTCCGCCCCGTTAACCACCCTATAGCTGGCCAAACGGGCCCGGATAGTTGGGCCGGCCCAGTAGCAAGGCCGGCAAGGCACGGGCTTGGCACGGCACGACACGTGCTAAATGGGCCGGGCCCGGCACGCGGCACGCCATGGGCCGTGCCTGGGCCTGAAGGGCGAGCACGCGGGCCGGCATGGCACGGCCCGATTAACTTTTTTATATTTTTTTATGTATCCTAATATGGGCCAACAGATAAAAATAGGCTAAAAAACGCCCAGTGCGCAAAATAGGAGGTAGATTAGTGGGCCTGGCGTGCCGGTGGGCCGGCCCGATTAGCATACGGGTTGTGTCTGGGCTGTAGGCTGCAGCACGCGGGCTGGCATGGCACGGCCCGTATAATAATCGTGCCTAGGCGGGTCGGGCCGTGCCAGGCACGATTAGGATGGGCCGTGCCATGCCGGGCCGGGCCAGGCACGATTAGGATGGGCCGTGCCGTGCCGGGCCGGCCTGGCCCGTTTGGCCAGCTATAAACCACCCGCTCTAGCGACCTAATGGGCCACTGAGCAGTGGGGCCCATTCCCTTGTTAAAAAAAGAATTAGAAAAATAGATATATAAATAAAAATAATACTAGTAATTAATTAATTAATTACACAATTAATTAACTTAATTAACTTTGTTTAATTAACCTAATTACATTTAGACTAATTTAACTATTAGATTAGCTGATGTAAGAATGACATGCGGGCCCCACTTACATTGTTCACCTTTTGACCGGTCAACGGTCCAGTCAAACCTTGACTGGAACAGTTGACCAGGGCCCCACCAGTCAGCCTCTGTGTTGTTCTACTGGGTACCTTTTTGGGTACACCTAGCATTTTACTTTTAAAATGTTTCGAATGATTAATTAAAACAATTTCAGAATATTGATAAAACTTTGAAAATTAATATAAAATAAAGTGTATCTCGAATGAAAATGTTTTGTACATGAAAGTTGCTCAGAAAGACAAGACAAATCTGAATATGTGGTCCGTTCGTCAGCCACACATCCCTAGCATAGCGAAATTGCAACCTTTCCCCTCTAGTTTGTCTATCCGAAATGCCTAACTCCAGGAAAACATTCCCGGATGTTATCCCCCTTCACCGGTATCATGTAACACAACGTTAGAACACCCCTAGCACCACTTATTATCATGTTATGCATATGTTTGCGTGTATGTACTGTTTTTCCCCCTCTTCTCTCCGGTAGACCCTGAGACCGCTGCTGATGCCCCTGTGATCGACTACGTCACCGACGACACTTCTTCCCTTTCAGCGGAGCTTCCAGGCAAGCCCCCCTTTGACCATCCCGATACCTCCCATTCCATTCTCTCATGCTTGCATTAGATTTTGCTACTGTAATTGATTGCTCCTATTCTGACGCATATCCTACTTTTGTACCTGCTGTTGTACCTTACCTGCTCATCCTAAACTGCTTAGTATAGGTTGGTTAGAGATCCATCAATGACCCCCACCTTGTCCTTGTTGCCCCTGCTTCATCATTGATGACTCGATCAACATGATCGACCACCAGAGCCCGAGACCTCACATCACATCACACCCCTTTTGTTGCTCGACTCTGAAGAGCTACTATCGAGTGCCGAGGGTGATACCTCGTAACGCACTCCTGGTGATAATTCTGTAGTGTAGCTATTCTGTCATGGTCATTGAGAGTGATTCCTCCTTAACCATTCCCGGTACGGATCTGTCGTGCAACACCTCAAGTGTGAACCTCGAGGGTGGTTCCTCATATGTTCACTTTGATGGTTACCTCGAGTGGGAATCCATCGAGGGTGATTCCTTGGGTTTTCCTCCTTGGATTTTTGGACACACGGTTACCCGGACTTTACTTGAGACCATTGTTGAAGTCGGGTTGGCCCTGAGGGGTACCCGCGAGTTATGTGAAATTCGGGCGGGCCCGGAGAGCACCCGCGAGATAATTACGTGGCATGGCCGGGCATTCTGGGCCCTTGCCGTAAGTACACGAGACGAGGCGACGGGGTCACATTATCGTGAGTCTCTACTCGTCTCCGCGAGCCCCCAATGCACTAACAGGTTTGGGTATTTTTTCTGAGTTGGCCTTTGGCATTTACGCACTAACCACCACGCAAGAATAGTTATGGGCCTCGACGTCGAAGTATCAGCCGAAGCTTTGTCAAACGTCCAGTTCAGCAGTGCGGCACGGTCAGATCATGCTGGGCATCCGAGGCGGTGCTGGTATTCACCCTGCGCGCAACGACCCGGAGTGCAACGGGCGAGGGGCCCAAGACCCCGGAGCGCTTAGGATGTTGACCTGCGAGGTAGGGCTGCGACGTGTTGATCTTCCGAGGCCGGGCATTGACCCAGAAAAGTGTGTCCGGCGAGAGTAATCAAGCGTGTTGAGTAACGTGGTGCACCCATGTAGGGAAGTTATATATTCGAATACCGTGTCCACGGTAATGGACGTTCAGACTTTTATCCTGATCTTATACAACTAGAACTGGATACTTGAGATATGTGATGGATATGTGGCTCCGAGATTGCTTTCTCGCAGGGAGTCGAGGAAGAATCTCTGGGCGTTAATGTTACAACATGCTTGTTAATTAAAATGCTATTCTTTACTCTTCTACATGCTGCAAGATGCTTGGAGCTGCTTGATACTTCTCCAACGTATCTACTTCTCCAAACACTTTTTCCCTTGTTTTGGACTCTAACGTGCATGATTTGAATGAAACTAACCCGGACTAACGCTGTTTTCAGCAGAACTGCCATGGTGTTATTTTTGTGCAGAAATAAAAAGTTCTCGGAATGACCTGAAAATCCACAGAGATTACTTTTGGAAAATATAAAAAATACTAGCGAAAGAATCAAGGCCAGGGGGCCCACACCCTATCCACGAGGGTGGGGGCGCGCCCCCTCCCCCAGGCGCGCCCCCTGCCTCATGGGCCCCCTGGTGCTCCACCGACCTCAACTCCAACTCTATATATTTGCTTTCACGGAGAAAAAAATCAGAGAGAAAGTTTCATCACGTTTTACGATACGGAGCCGTCGCCAAGCCCTAATCTCTCTCGGGAGGGCTGATCTGGAGTCCGTTCGGGGCTCCGGAGAGGGGGATTCGTCATTGTCATCATCATCAACCATCCTCCATCACCAATTTCATGATGCTCACCGTTGTGCGTGAGTAATTCCATTGTAGGCTTGCTGGATGGTGATGGGTTGGATGAGATTTACCATGTAATCAAGTTAGTTTTGTTAGGGTTTGATCCCTAGTATCCACTATGTTCTGAAATTGATGTTGCTATGACTTTGCTATGCTTAATGCTTGTCACTAGGGCCCGAGTGCCATGATTTCAGATCTGAACTTATTATGTTTTCATGAATATATGTGAGTTCTTGATCCTATCTTGCAAGTCTATAGTCACCTATTATGTGTTATGATCCGACAACCCCGAAGTGATAATAATCGGGATACTTCTCGTTGGTGACCGTAGTTTGAGGAGTTCATGTATTCACTAAGTGCTAATGCTTTGGTCCGGTACTCTATTAAAAGGAGGCCTTAATATCCCTTAGTTTCCATTAGGACCCCGCTGCCACGGGAGGGTAGGACAAAAGATGTCATGCAAGTTCTTTTCCATAAGCACGTATGACTATATTCGGAATAAATGCCTACATTACATTGATGAACTGGAGCTAGTTCTGTGTCACCCTATGTTATAACTATTACATCAGGAATCGCATCTGACATAATTATCCATCACTGATCCAATGCCTACGAGCTTTTCACATATTGTGCTTTGCTTATTTGCTTTATCGTTGCAACTGTTACAATTACTACAAAACTGTTATCGTTACTTTTATCACTGTTACCATTACTATCATACTACTTTGCTACTAAATACTTTGCTGCAGATACTAAGTTATCCAGGTGTGGTTGAATTGACAACTCAACTGCTAATACTTGAGAATATTCTTTGGCTCCCCTTGTGTCGAATCAATAAATTTGGGTTAAATACTCTACCCTCGAAAACTGTTGCGATCCCCTATACTTGTGGATCATCAAGACTATTTTCTGGTGCTGTTGCCGGGGAGCATAGCTCTATTCTTTGAGTCACTTGGGATTTATATCTGCTGATCACTATGAAGAACTTGAAAGACGAAAGAACTAAGATTTTTCCCTCAACTACGAGGGGAGGTAAGGAACTGCCATCTAGCTCTGCACTAGATTCTCCTTCCGTTTTAAGTAAGCTTGCGACACATAAACCTGCTACTGCTATGAATTCTAATGTGTCGCATGTTATTGATGATGCCACTTCTGCTACGCATGATACTTATGATGAAACTACTTCTATGCTTGATACTACTTTGCCATTAGGTGAATTTCTAGATGAACAACTTGCTAGGGTTAGAGAGAATGAAATTATTGAAGATGAAATTATTGATGATAGTGATGATGAAGGTTCTCCCCCTAAATATGAATTGTCTGTTGTTCCTGAGGGTTATGTTATGGATGAAGAAACTGCAAGAGATCTTTTTACTTGCAATGATAGATCTGATCTTAAGAAGTTACTAGCTAAACTTAAACAGAAAACTCTGAATGCTAGAATGAAATATGACCCTGCTTTTGCTACTTCACCTATCTTTGTTACTGATAAGGATTATGAATTCTCTGTTGATCCTGAGATAATTACTTTGGTTGAATCTGATCCTTTTTATGGCAATGAATCTGAAACTGTTGTGGCACATCTTACTAAATTGAATGATATAGTCACCATGTTCACTAATGATGAGAAATCCCGCAACTATTATATCCTTATGATATTTCCATTCTCATTAAAGGGTGATGCTAAAACTTGGTTTAATTCTCTTGATCCTGGTTGTGTGCGTAGTCCCCAGGATATGATTTATTACTTCTCTGCTAAATATTTCCCTGCTCATAAGAAACAAGCTGCCTTAAGGGAATATATAATTTTGTGCAAATTGAAGAAGAGAGTCTCCCACATGCTTGGGGGAGGATTCTCCGATTACCTAATGCTTTGCCTGATCATCCTCTCAAGAAAAATGAAATACTTGATATCTTTTATAATGGACTAACCGATGCTTCCAAGGACCACTTGGATAGTTGTGCTGGTTGTGTTTTCAGGGAAAGAACAGTCGAGCAAGATGAATTGCTATTGAATAATATGTTGACTAATGAAAATAATTGGACTCTTCCTGAGCCAATGGAGCCAACGCCTGAGCCAATTCCTAAACCTACTCCGAAGAATAGAGGTGTTCTATTTCTCAGTCCTGAAGATATGCAAGAGGCAAAGAAATCAACAAAAGAAAAAAGTATTAAAGCCGAACATGTTAAGAATTTACCCCCTATTGAAGAAATACATGGTCTTAATATACCGCATGTCAAAGAAACACATGGTCTTGATAACCCGACACAGGTAGTAAAGGTAAATTCTCTCTAAAGATATGATAAAGTTGAAATCCCGTCTACTAAATTTCCTAGCCAATGTTTGGTTGAATTTGATGACTTTATGGCTAGGCAAGAAAGTTTTAATGCTTATGCTGGTAGAGAATTAAAGAGTAATGCTTTCATGATAGGACGCTTGAGTGATTATATGGCTAGAGTTAAAGGTGAACTTAAACTCATTAGCAAATATGCTTCTATGGTTACCACCAAGAAGAACAAGTACTTAAAGCTCAAAGTGATTTGCTCGATGAATTAAATAATAAACATGATTTTGCTGTTAGAGTGGCTACTAGGACTGGTAGAATGACTCGGGAACCTTTGTATCTTGAAGGGCACCCTAAGAGAATCGAGCAGGATTCTCAGAGAAATAATTTAGATGCACCTAGTCCTTCTAAAAAGAAGAAAAAGAAAAATGACAGGACTTTGCATGCTTCTAGTGAACCTGTTGTAGACACACTTGGGAATCCCAATGATATTTCTATTTTTGATGCTGAAACACAATCTGGTGACGAACATGAACCTAGTGATAATGTTAATGATAATGTTCATGTCGATGCTCAATCTAGCAATAATAATGATGCAGAGATTGAACCTGCTGTTGATCTTGATAACCCACAATCAAAGAATCAACGTTTAGATAAGAGAGATTTTGTTGCTAGGAAGCACGGTAAAGAAAGAGAACCATGGGTTCAGAAACCCATGCCTTTTCCTCCTAAACCATCCAACAAAAAGGATGATGAGGATTTTGAGCGCTTTGCTGAGATGATTAGACCTATCTTCTTACGTATGCGCTTAACTGATATGCTTAAAGTAAATCCTTATGCTAAATACATGAAGGATATCATTACTAATAAAAGAAAGATACCGGAAGCTAAAATTTCCACCATGCTTGCTAATTATACTTTTAGGGTTGGAATAGCAAAGAAACTTGAAGATCCAGGAGTACCAACTATACCATGCTCCATTAAAAGAAACTATGTTAAAACTGCTTTATGTGATCTTGGAGCCGGTGTTAGTGTTATGCCTCTCTCTTTATATCGTAGACTTGAATTGAATAAGTTAACACCTATTGAAATATCTTTGCAAATGGCTGATAAATCAACTGCTATACCTGTCGGTATTTATGAGGATGTGCCTGTTGTAGTTGCAAATGTCACTATCTTAATGGACTTTGTTATTCTTGATATTCCCGATGACGATAGTATGTCGATTATCCTTGGTAGACCCTTTTTGAATACTGCAGGGGCTGTTATTAATTGCAACAAACGCAATGTCACTTTTCATGTTAATGGTAATGTGCATACGGTACACTCTCCGAGGAAACAACCTCAAGTTCATAGCATCAATTCTATTGGAAAAATTCCAACTATCATTATTGGAGGTTTTGAATTTCCTCTTCCTACTGTCAAGAAAAATATATGATATTCTTATTATTGGGGATGTTCGTATCCCCGTTGAGGTAACCTAGTGTTATTCGAAATTTCTCCGGTTCCATGTTATTCGGAATGAGTTTGTTAATAAGACTTGATCAACCTTGTTAGTGGATTCCTTTTGATGATCATGAGATGGATGAAACTAGAAGGCACAACCTTCTGTACCCTCTTTTTACTTTCTGCTATTTAGAATAAATAAAGCAAAAATAGTATTATATGTCTGTTTTTTGAATTATCCATGCAATAAAAAAATATCCCGAAAATAGATGTTCTCCAAATGCCCTGCAAATTTAGTATGATTTTTTATGGAATATTTGAGGATTTTAGGCCTGAGAACACAGCAGGGGGCAAGCACCTGGCCACGAGGGTCCAGAGGGCGCCCACTCTTACTGGGCGCGCCCCCTGCCTCGTGGGCCCATGGTGGCCCCCCTCCACTTATTCCTGCACTCACACACTCCATCTTCCTCCCCAAAAAAATTGTAACATCCCAAAATTTTAAATTTTGGCATGTTATAATAAATAGATAGTTTTGATTGATTGTTTGATTGATTGACTGAAAGTGAGTGAATTTGAAACTTTTGAAAGTTAAATGAGAGGGAATAAAAGGACTTTCCCAAACTTTCATTTTTGCTTTTATGATCTTCGGGAATTCAAATTTTTTTCATCACAAAAACCCTGGAGAGAAGATGACATGAATTCTTCCATTTATTAAATGACAAGGGGTGTTGAAAATATTTGAATGTCATTTGAGAATATTTCAAATTCTGAAACTTTATGCAACTCAATGATTTTCACGAGCGAAGATAAAATGACTTCTTCAAAACATATGAAATATGAGTTGGGAGTTTCAAAGAATTAAATTCAAAGTTCTTTTGAATTTATTTTCAATTTGGAGTTATTTGAGTTTTATTCAAATTATTTTTCTCCAAAAATAAAATACATGGAAAATAGGGTAACATGATTCCCTACATCAGAAAACTGGAGAGAAATAAATTTGAATTAATTTTTGTATTTTT
This sequence comes from Triticum dicoccoides, assembly GCF_002162155.2. Classification (NCBI taxonomy): domain Eukaryota; kingdom Viridiplantae; phylum Streptophyta; class Magnoliopsida; order Poales; family Poaceae; genus Triticum; species Triticum dicoccoides. The sequence continues at coordinate 404,256,828 of NC_041391.1, read as the reverse complement.
AAAATGATTTTACTGGATTTTATTAGAGTAGTAGCACTGTTTGTTTTATTTAAAATTGTGTGTACTTTATTTGATCTTAAAAAATGTCCATGTTGTAGAATATCTTTTTCTGAAAATTTGGATATACTATATGCCTATAGTATATTTTGATTTACTTAGTTTTATTTCTTTTCTTTAAAAAACAATTGTTTAAAAAAAATCCCTCCCGCCGACTGGGCCGGCCCAGCTCCCAGGCCAGGCCGCGGCCCAGCCCACGTCGTCGTCGCCACCGTCCCCGAGCCGGACTCCACTTGGGAGTTCGCCGCCACCGCCGTCCGAGTCCCGGCCGGGCACGCCTCCCGTGACCCCTTACCCACGCCTCCCGAGGCCACCCCTCCCCTATAAAGCCGCCACCCGGACCCCTCTCTCCCCTCTCCTCCCGCAACTCGCCGCCGCCTCGCCGGAATCGTCGTCGCCGCGCGCATCTCGCCGCCGCCCCGTCGCTGCACGCCCGGCGCCCTCGCTCCCCCGCTGCCCTCGCCCCTCACCGCCGTCCACGCCGGAGCCGCCGTCTCGCCTCGCCCCGCTCGCCGGAATCCGCAGCCTCGCCGGAGCTGATCCAAACCGCCGCCGCCGCCGAACTCGCCGACTCGCCGACGTCCGATCCCGATCCAACCGCCGGTTTTCTTTCGGTCCAGTAAAACCGCCCCGGTCCGAACCGGTTTAATTTTAAAGGTTCGGTTTTGGTTAAATAACCTGTTTTATTATTTATTTATTTAGTTTAGTTATGTATTGAACGTTTTCAGTTTAGGTAGTTTCAGTGAACGTTTTCGTTCATTAGGTTTTCGTAGCGAACGTTCACTATTTATTCTTTTTCTTTTTCTTTTTAAATTATGACAGGGACCTATCCGTGAATATAATTATTTACAGATTAGCCCCTGGATTTCAAACGCTCACAACTTTTTGTTCGTTTATCCAAATCCAACGAAACCAACGCCTACTTCTTCGTTTTGATTCCCTCTATCCAGTAATCCAACTCAAACATGTTTTGAAAGTTTAAAATTTGAATTAAAACAGTTTAGTTTTGAACTTCGTTTGATCATAACTTGAGTTTTATAACTCCGATTTGAGTGATTCTTTTTGCATTTGAAGCTCTTGACCTAAGCTTTTAGATAAGACCAAATTCACACAATTTTGGTACTGTTAGAAATTGTTTTATGCTACAAGAGTCATTTTCTTGGTTTTGATGTTTTCCGAATTGTACTGTTCGTTCTTTCTGATCTTTTGAGTGATTGCTTATGTGTGGTTACCATTGCTTGCTCACGATAGATTGACCGGAGTGTGACGAGTAGAACTATCAAGAGTTTTGAGTGCGAATCACCTTCATCAACATTGCAGGCAAGTAACACTTGATCATATCTTTTCTACTACCCAGTTTTTATGCATTAGATCAATCCTCAAACATTGCATGATTAGGATCTAATTAAATTGTGGGATGGGAAGTAGATGAGGGAGTACCTATTACCTGTATTACTTATGAAACCTTTGGGAGTTAACTCTGTGTTTGCTTAATATGCCATGCTATGGTAGTAGACGTGGATTGGGTGAGTGAATATCCATGACAGATGTGAGATTTGTTACTTAATGGTTTATCTAAGGTGGCAACTTGAATACACATCTGGGTGGATTGAGGCACCTGGGGTATCCAGTGATTGCCTGTTTTTTGGAAATCCCGGGATTACCGTGTGATTTTCCTATGGACCGCCACCCAGGCTCAAAGGGATCATAAGATAATTCAAGCTAGTAACTTCCGTGTGCAGCCACAAGCCATTATGGGCTCTGGCATAGTTAACTAAGTCGTGCGAACTCTTATAGTGGTGGACTAGCAGATGTAGGGGATGTAGGTGTATCGGTCTACCCGTCGTAAGGTGCTAGCACTTCTGAAAGACTATGTCTCGGTCATCCGTTTCTCAAACACCCTGTAGTGCGAGAAACCAAACGGAGGCGATCGAGTCTTGTGGGGAAAAGTGCGCAAACCTCTGCAGAGTGTACAAACTAATCATGATTAGCCGTGTCCCCGGTTATGGACATCTTGAGTATCTAGTATTTGAATATCATGTGAATCTCAACATGTTACTATAAATTTAATATTGTTGGTTTTGTTAAGGAATATTTTTAATTGGGATTGAGGATGCTGTCAACCACTCTCAATGTTTAACAACCACCATGATAGTTAATTAAAATTATTCCTTTGCAGTAGGGAAAAATTGGCTTTACGCAAAACTGTAACCATAGAGCTTTTCCACCAGCCAAATATGCATGTAGTGATAGCCTTTATTCATCATTGCTCTATGGTGTGAATTTTCCAGTACATTCAATGTACTGACCCTCTGTGGCTGCAACGTCTCATGTTGTAGGAATCTTACGACGAGTAAGTGTTACGTTAGGGTTACGATTTCCTATACTCAACTTTGCCGTTGGTGTTGATGGGAATCCACAACCTTGTTGCTTCCGCTATATTTTGGAATGAGGTAATAGTATTTATGCTACTTTATACATGTGATTTACCTCTGTTATAAATCCTTGAGTACTGTGTGTGTCAGCATACCGATCCAGGGATGACACGTAAGCATAGAGACTTGACCCATTCGGGTCGGGTCGCTACAAGATGGTATCAGAGCACATGTTGACTGTAGGACGTGACCCTAGAAACTGGCAAGCCCATAGGAAAGATTTTTCTCTACAACTTCTTTTTTTTCAAAAAGATCTTTTACCTCTCTTCTCTTCTGAGCTTATTCAAATATTCCCTTTTAGTGAGACCATACCCTTTTTCCTTTTTTTTGACCACTCGAAGATCCGACTGATGAGACCACTCCAAGAAGTACAAGATATCGGACAACTAAGACCACTTCGGGATGAAGAGGATTTTACCGTATAAATGGAAACTACAACTATTGAAGACTCCGAAGACTAGGAGATTTTGAAGGCTCTGAAGAATTCCCAGATTTTTTAAGACCTAGGAAGGTTACGCATATGGAATTTGACAGACTAAGGAAGTTGTCAATACCCGAGATCAAGGTGTATTGGAGTAAGATTGGAACATGGAGCATTAGAACTCAAAGTTTTGTTAATGAAACCCCAATGAAGGAGATATCAACTATGGAGAGATAGCTCATGGAAATGACAAGAGCAGAAACACGGCTATCCATGATGTTATCGCCCGTTTATGCTATTGTCACCGTGCTGAGTTAAGCATGCACATGTATGGAAGGATTGCATGGTAGAAGGCTGATGGAGCACCTATCAGCAAGAGGTGAAGTTTTAACCTTAGCTGATGTATCACCAGGATCTGGAGTATTACATCAAGGATTTTAAGATGGACTTTAGGAAGTCATATTTGACAGGGAGGCTATTCGTGAAGAACTCAGGAACCAGAAGATGAATTAGCCAAGCTGGAGGAGCTAAAACCTCGAGATACCGAAGATTCATCCGGAACTGAAGGACAGAAGGACATGGTTCATACCAAGGATGTTGAAACCCAGAAGTTTGGAATGCAACTCCAGAAAAATTAAAGGACGTCATGATAGACCTTGCGTCAACAGAGATGAGTTGGCAAAAGAACTTGAGAAGGACAAGCATGATCAGAAGAAGCCATCAGAGACATGACCAAGACTTGAAGAGTTGATGACATTGAGATCTATAGACCATTAGAAGACCCAACCCCTGTTACATACCTACGTTAGATGCGACGTTTGTGAGCTGGCATTTGTTTGATGTTTTCCGACAGCCACAAATAAAATGCCCTTTGCAAAACTGGTTTTTGTTCTGTGTGCATCCCTCTCGATCTCTCTTATCCCACCCCAAACCCATGGACCCAATAGAAGATGAATGGAGATGAGCTTATATTTTCTGGACCGATGAGTCAATTGGAGACGGACCAATGGATTCCGAACATGGAGGATCATATGGAGAATGACACTATAGCCAGAAAGGATATAACCCAACATGCTCTTCAGTGCCTTGTAAGAGTTGCTGCTACTTGGTGGAGGATGTACCAAACAATCAATGGATTGCAAGGAGTAACCACTTGGAAGGGATTTAAGTTGACTTGCCAAAATCTCGGTTTGTGTCCCAGAAGTTGAGGTCTTATGGAAAGGATATGAAGAAACCTTGTGCATGTAAGATTTGTGGAGAAATAGGACACAAACATAACGAAAACAAGGACGAATACCCTCTTAAGCGGAGGATTTCCAAAGGAGTTAGCGGAGAATCTCAGGGAACTTCGGTTGGAGATTGTTCCCAAAGGTTTTGTTGCAGTAATGGAAGTTCAGTCTACATTGTTGGGAAAGATTCATGAAGCTCGGAAGGATGACAAAAAGATTGCTGAGAAAAAAGAGAGGATGGGCAAAGGAAAGGCCAAAGGTTTTCGTAAGGATGAGCACGACACCTTATGGTTCGAGGACCGTGTATATGTTCCCAATAATGCAAGGATCAGGAAGTAAATACTTCAAGAGGCTCATGACTCACCATACTCGATTCGCCCTGGAAACACCAAGATGTATTTGGATTTGAAGGAGCGTTTCTAGTGGACTAGTATGAAGAAGGATATTGCGGAGTATGTAGTCGTAGTGATGTATGCCAGAGAGTAAAGGCAGAGCATCAGAAGCCAGCAGAATTACTGCAGCCTATGCCGATACCTGAATGGAAGTGGGATAAGCTTGGCATGGATTTCATTACTGGATTTCCCAGAACCGAACAAGATATGATTCTATCTGGGTAGTAGTTGATTCAATTGACCAAAGTGGCTCACTTTATCCCAGTGAAAACCACCTATACAAGTGAGAAGTTGGCCAAGATATATTTGACCAGGATCGTATGTCTGCATGGAGTTCCGAGGACCATCATATCAGATAGAGGAACACAGTTTACCCCAAAGTTTTGGAATACGCTGCACTAGACCTTGGGTACTAGGCTAGAGTTCAGTACAACATTTCATCTGTAGACAGATGGATAGACCGAGAGACTCAATCAGATTCTATAGGACATGTTGAGAGCGTGTGCGCTAAATTATGGATCTAGTAGTGATGATAATCTGCCTTACGCGGAGTTCTCATACAACAATAGTTACCAAGCTAGTTTGAAGATGGCCCCTTTTAAGGTTTTGTATGGAGAAGGAGCCAGACACCGTTGATGTGGGATGAAGTTGGAGACCGTTAGTTGTTTGGACCAAATGTGATCAAGGATTCAGAAGAGAATGTTAAGTTGCTTCAAGATAGACTGAAGGTAGCTCAGTCCTGGCAGAAGAGTTATGCAGACTCAAAAATGCAAGAAGGAAGTCTATGAAATTGGAGAAAGAGCATGTCTTCGTTTGTCCCCTCTACAAGGAGTTAAACTATTTGGAGTTAAGGGAAAGTTAGCCTCGAGATTTGTAGGACAATACCGAGTTTTGGATCGTATGGGAGAAGTGGCCAACAAGTTGGAGTCACCCGAAGGACTGTCAGAAGTTCAGGATGTGTTTCACGTTTCCCAGTTGAAGAAGTGCCATGCAGGGATGGCCAATATTCCCCTGTAAGGACGCTTGACCCTGGAAAGGATAATGATGTTCCACGAAGTGGAGTATGGACTTCATAAGTATAAGTTTTTATCTCGGTATGTGGGACATCCCACGAGGATGAAGAGATGTATTACTATTGGATATAAAGGAGATATGATGTTGGAAATATGGATCAATGGAAATTCCATTATGAGTCTGAGTAATCACGTCTTAGTTTGGTGCAAATATAAGGAAGGAAGACATTACAATTGGATGGATTTTAAGTATGCTAGGAAGCTGGAAGTTGAATGTTGGAATAACGATCAATTGCCCGCGATGATGTGTTCAAGGATTTTAAGTGATGAGATGGGCCATAACCCACAGGCCCCAGGACCTGCCAAGAAGCAAGCACACCCTTGCTGAAGAAAAAACCCTGAAAGAAGTTACGATTTTATCAACAGACAATCTTATAGGAGTAACGCAAAACCTGAGAGTTGTTAAGGAACGATAGATGTTTGTTTGGCTTGCAGAATCAATGGATTTATCTGGACTTGGTTCATTGACAAGAGAAATTCTGCAATGCTTGTGAGGATGACCGAGTGTTAGAATGCGAGATTCGCTAAACCATGTACAAGGTAATGATTTGGGTGCGGGATGGATTGATCACCATACCGACTTACTCTTATTATTCGCTTTGCTATATGGGAAGGTAAATCTGAGTGACTTACCTATAGTAGAGCGACGACGATATTAAACCTTGTTTGAACCTTAGAATGGTATAAGTATGTTTCCCTTGTACACGGCAGCTGTTGCCAATCGTAGGATATACGGTGAGGTTTAACCCAAACCCATTTCCTGCAGGACAAACCATAAATTGTTGACCACCATGAGAATATCGATAGTTGTTTAGAATTGGCGCCAGACCTCTCAGCTATGAGGACCAGTTTCGGGATAACCTTACCAAGATGAAAGGACAGAAGTATTGAGGAAAAGGTTATGCCACTACCGGAAGAGCCCAGAGAAGGAATTATCCTTAAGATCTGAGAAGACCGACACTGTCAGTAATAAGGATGGAGTATATGAGTTTTCATGGAACCATAACCATGCTTCTAAGGGTGGTAGCACCCGAGACCCCGAAGATGATCGATGGATTTTAAGAAGACCCCCAAACCCTAACCTATTTCTTTCTAGCCTCTCCGAATCTCGAGGACGAGATTGATTTTAAGGGTGGTAGTTTGTAACATCCCAAAATTCTAAATTTTGGAATGTTATAATAAATAGATAGTTTTGATTGATTGTTTGATTGATTGACTGAAAGTGAGTGAATTTGAAACTTTTGAAAGTTCAATGAGAGGGAATAAAAGGACTTTCCCAAACTTTCATTTTTGCTTTTATGATCTTCGGGAATTCAAATTCTTTTCATCACAAAAACCCTGGAGAGAAGATGACATGACTTCTTCCATTTATTAAATGACAAGGGGTGTTGAAAATATTGAATGTCATTTGAGAATATTTCAAATTCTGAAACTTTATGCAACTCAATGATTTTCATGAGCGAAGATAAAATGACTTCTTCAAAACATATGAAATATGAGTTGGGAGTTTCAAAGAATTAAATTCAAAGTTCTTTTGAATTTATTTTCAATTTGGAGTTATTTGAGTTTTATTCAAATTATTTTTCTCCAAAAATAAAATACATGGAAAATAGGGTAACATGATTCCCTACATCAGAAAATTGGAGAGAAATAAATTTGAATTAATTTTTGTATTTTTAAAATGATTTTACTGGATTTTATTAGAGTAGTAGCACTGTTTGTTTTATTTAAAATTGTGTGTATTTTATTTGATCTTAAAAAATGTCCATGTTGTAGAATATCTTTTTCTGAAAATTTGGATATATTATATGCCTATAGTATATTTTGATTTACTTAGTTTTATTTCTTTTCTTTAAAAAACAATTGTTTAAAAAAAATCCCTCCCGCCGACTGGGCCGGCCCAGCTCCCAGGCCAGGCCGCGGCCCAGCCCACGTCGCCGTCGCCACCGTCCCCGAGCGGGACTCCGCTCGGGAGTTTGCCGCCGCCGCCGTCCGAGTCCCGGCCGGGCACGCCTCCCGTGACCCCTTACCCACGCCTCCCGAGGCCACCCCTCCCCTATAAAGCCGCCGCCCGGACCCCTCTCTCCCCTCTCCTCCCGCAACTCGCCGCCGCCTCGCCGGAATCGCCGTCGCCGCGCGCATCTCGCCGCCGCCCCGTCGCTCCACGCCCGGCGCCCTCGCTCCCCCGCTGCCCTCGCCCCTCACCGCCATTCCGCGCCGGAGCCGCCGTCTCGCCTCGCCCCGCTCGCCGGAATCCGCAGCCTCGCCGGAGCTGATCCAAACCGCCGCCGCCGCCGAACTCGCCGACTCGCCGACGTCCGATCCCGATCCAACCGCCGGTTTTCTTCCGGTCCGGTAAAACCGCCCCGGTCCGAACCGGTTTAATTTTAAAGGTTCGGTTTTGGTTAAATAACCCGTTTTATTATTTATTTATTTATTTAGTTATGTATTGAACGTTTTCAGTTTAGGTAGTTTCAGCGAACGTTTTCGTTCGTTAGATTTTCGTAGCGAACGTTCACTATTTATTCTTTTTTCTTTTTCTGTTTAAATTATGACAGGGACCTATCCGTGAATATAATTATTTACATATTAGCCCCTGGATTTCAAACGCTCACAACTTTTTATTCGTTTATCCAAATCCAACGAAACCAACGCCTACTTCTTCGTATTGATCCCCTCTATCCAGTAATCCAACTCAAACATGTTTTTGAAAGTGTAAAATTTGAATTAAAACAGTTTAGTTTTGAACTTCGTTTGATCATAACTTGAGTTTTATAACTCCGATTTGAGTGATTCTTTTTGCATTTCAAAGCTCTTGACCTAAGCTTTCTGATAAGACCAAATTCACACAATTTTGGTACTGTTAGAAAATGTTTTATGCTGCAAGAGTCATTTTCTTGGTTTTGATGTTTTCCAAATTGTACTGTTCGTTCTTTCCGATCTTTTGAGTGATTGCTTATGTGTGGTTACCATTGCTTGCTCACGATAGATTGACCGGAGTGTGACGAGTAGAACTATCAAGAGTTTTGAGTGCGAATCACCTTCATCAACATTGCAGGCAAGTAACACTTGATCATATCTTTTCTACTACCCAGTTTTTATGCATTAGATCAATCCTCAAACATTGCATGATTAGGATCTAATTAAATTGTGGGATGGGAAGTAGATGAGGTAGTACCTATTACCTGTATTACTTATGAAACCTTTGGGAGTTAACTCTGCGTTTGCTTAATATGCCATGCTATGCTAGTAGACGTGGATTGGGTGAGTGAATATCCATGACAGATGTGAGATTTGTTACTTAATGGTTTATCTTAGGTGGCAACTTAAATACACATCTGGGTGGATTGAGGCACCTCGGGTATCCAGTGATTGCCTGTTTTTTTTTTGGAAATCCCGGGATTACCGTGTGATTTTCCTATGGACCGCCACCCAGGCTCAAAGGGATCATAAGATAATTCAAGCTAGTAACTTCCGTGTGCAGCCACAAGCCATTATGGGCTCTGGCATAGTTGACTAAGTCGTGCGAACTCTTATAGTGGTGGACTAGCAGATGTAGGGGATGTAGGTGTACCGGTCTACCCGTCGTAAGGTGCTAGCACTACTGAAAGACTATGTCTCGGTCATCCGTTTCTCAAACACCCTGTAGTGCGAGAAACCAAACGGAGGCGATCGAGTCTTGTGGGGAAAAGTGTGCAAACCTCTGCAGAGTGTACAAACTAATCATGATTAGCCGTGTCCCCGGTTATGGACATCTTGAGTATCTAGTATTTGAATATCATGTGAATCTCAACATGTTACTATAAATTTAATATTGTTGGTTTTGTTAAGGAATATTTTTAATTGGGATTGAGGATGCTTTCAACCATTCTCAATGTTTAACAACCACCATGATAGTTAATTAAAATTATTCCTTTGCAGTAGGGAAAAATTGGCTTTATGCAAAACTGTAACCATAGAGCTTTTCCACCAGCCAAATATGCATGTAGTGATAGCCTTTATTCATCATTGCTCTATGGTGTGAATTTGCCAGTACATTCAATGTACTGACCCTCTGTGGCTGCAACGTCTCATGTTGTAGGAATCTTACGACGAGTAAGTGTTACGTTAGGGTTACGATTTCCTATACTCAACTTTGCCATTGGTGTTGATGGGAATCCACAACCTTGTTGCTTCCGCTATATTTTGGATTGAGGTAATAGTATTTACGCTACTTTATACATGTGATTTACCTCTGTTATAAATCCTCGAGTACTGTGTGTGTCAGCATACCGATCCAGGGATGACACGTAAGCACAGAGACTTGACCCATTTGGGTCGGGTCGCTACAAAAATCCCCATCCAGCTCAAGCATGAGTTCTAGCTCATTTTGCTGCAATTTTCAATCTCCTTACTCAAAGGTCCATTCACAAAACTGCTTTGGGAGATTGTTGCTTGGTATGTGACTCCTCCAATGGTCCAATTAGTTTTTGTTCTAGTGCGTTATTCATTGCAAATTTTTGCTGCCTAGGTGACCCTATTCTTGAGCTTGCATGTCAAATTTATGAGGTCCCAAGTAATTCTAATGCATGATATGGGCTCTAGGCACTTGTGGGAGTAGTTGCCATCAATCTTGTTGAGTTTGATTCACTTTTATTTTGAGTTACTAAAAATTTTAGAAATTTTCAGAAAATGATGAGGAGATTATTGAGGGGCTCTTCTAGCCAAGGCTCCAAGGATAAACAAGCTAAGGAGAAAGAAAAGGCCAAGTATAATCTTCCTTGCGTAGTGGAAGTAAGGCCTCGTGAGTGGCCTTGTGATAATTTCTTGAGAGCAGCCGGGATTTATGAAGACTTTTATTCTTTGGCTGATAATGCGGGCCTCACCGACTTCCTCCACGACCGGATCGAACAGTATCTCTTACTCACCAATACTTTCATGCAAAACTTTTACTATTATCCTAAGAATTCACCTCCTTTAGTATCTTTTCATTTATATGATGAGGCGAAGGAAATGTCATTACGTAATTTTTGCGCGGCTTGTAGAATACCCTTCGAGGGCAGCTTAGATCAACCACATCATAAAGATGTGGATGGTTTTATTGATACTATTACTGTAGGAGAATCGAGGATGGTTTCCGATGCAAGAATAACTAGCATACATTTTCCTGTTTTACGCTACTTTGTTATATTTGCTAGTCGATGCTTAATTGGTCGCGGAAACTGTGGAAACCCCAGTGTTCCTGATATTATTATTCTGTTTCATGCCTTATTTGGTGATAACACTTTTAGTATGGGTGTCGTTATTGCTAAACAATTATGTCTAAACCATACAAAGGGCCCCATCTTTGGAGGTATCTATGCCGCACGCCTTGCTAAACATTTTGAGATACCTAGTAGGCATTATGAGAAAGAGGAGACACTGCTTCCCCCTACCTTTTTAGATTACAGGAGCATGGTAGCGCATGAGTTTATTGTTGACAATGATGATAAGATGCTTCTGTATAACCTGAGATTTAATAAGAAACACAATGAGATTATTACCCTGCCTGCACCTTCTTTGTTTGACTTAACTGCAGGCCCTTACCTCATCTTGCCGTCGGCCGTGTACGCGCATCGAGGCCAGACATTAGCTCCAGAGCCTGAGCCGGAACCGCCACTGGACCCTTATCGCCCATCCTGTTACCAGTGGGATCCGGAGGAGATCGCCAGCCAGTGGTATCCAAATGACACTCCTCAGTACACCGGGGAGAGTAGCCGCGGTCCTTGGGCATAGACCAACTTAGGCCAAAAGCCTAAGCTTGGGGGAGTACGTATTTCTCACCGACATTACATTCATGTTCACACACTTATTCTAGTCATCGGTGCTCATACTCTTTCATTGTATTATCCATGCTAGTTTAGTTTCTTTTTCTAGCTTTCTTCTTGTGTGTTTGATAAACCTTAAGAAAAAACAAAAAAATTACTTAGTTTAATTTCCATGCTTGTAGTAGTAATTAAAAGAAAACCCAAAAGATTTATCGTTTTTCTTTTGCTTGAGCTTTCCCGTGTAAATAGTTTTATTTCTTTCTTTTCTTTTGGGGGTCGAGAGGAGAAGACCATAATGAAAATGTTTAGTGGCTCTCCTATGCATGATTGTTTATTTAACCAAGAGCCCATATTACCTTGTCTTCTCCCTTGAATTGAATGCTTGCATATTCCAGCTTAGTCCAATGCACATGCACTATTATTATTATACACACCGTTCGGTCGTGCAAGTGAAAGGCAATAATGATGATATATGATGGACTTATTGAGATGAGAGAAGCTGGTATGAACTCAACCTCTCTTGTTTTTGTAAATATGATGAGTTCATCGTTCTTGATTCAGCTTATTATGAATAAATCTGTTTGCAATGAAAATTAGAGATTATAGTTGCTTATGTCATGCTTAATTATCTAGGAGTTTATAATAGTTTACCTTGTGTGCCAACATGCTATTAAAATGGTTGTAATGTGGTATGATAGGGTGGTATCCTCCTTTGAATGATTAGAGTGACTTGACTTGGCACATGTTCACGCATGTAGTTGAAACAAAATCAACATAGCCTTCACGATATTTATGTTCATGGTGGATTATATCCTACTGATGCTTGCACTCACTGTTGATTAATTTTAATGCATGTTCATGACTGTTGTCGCTCTCTTAGTTGGTCGCTTCCCAGTCTTTTGCTAGCCTTCACCTGTACTAAGCGGGAATACTGCTTGTGCATCCAAACTCCATAAACCCCAAAGTTATTCCATATGAGTCCACCATACCTTCCTATATGCGGTATTTACCTGCCATTCCAAGTAAATTTGTATGTGCCAAACTCCAAACATTCAAATGAAATTCTGTTTTGTATGCTCGAGCAGCTCATGTATCAACTAGGGTTGTTTGTATCTTCCATGCTAGGTGGGTTATTCTCAAGAGGAGTGGACTCCGCTCCTCATTCACGAGAAAATGGCTGGTAACCGGGATGCCCAGTCCCATGATCAAAAAGATCAAAGCAAATCAAAATAATTAAACAAAACTCCCCCAGGGATGTTGCTAGTTGGAGGCACTCGTTGTTTCGAGCAAGCCATGGATTGATGCTTGTTGGTGGTGGGGTAGTATAAACTTTACCATTCTGTTTGGGAACCGCCTATAATGTGTGTAGCATGGAAGATATCAAGATCTCATAGTTGTTGCGTTGACAATGAAAGTATACCGCTCAAAATGTTATTCATCTCTATTTTAAAATCGAGCTCTGACACCTCTACAAATCCCTGCTTCCCTCTGCAAAGGGCCTATCTATTTACTTTTATGTTGAGTCATTACCCTCTTATTAAAAAGCACTCGCTGGAGAGCACGCTGTAATTTGCATTCATTACTATTAGTTCATATTGGGTATGACTTGACTGGATCTCTTTTACCATGAATTACAATGTTTAGTCAGTCCTTGATCTTTAAAGGTGCTCTGCATTTATGTTTTGCGGTCTCAGAAAGGGCTAGAGAGATACCATCTTGTTATATCATATTATGATTGTTTTGAGAAAGTGTTGTCATCCGAGATTTATTATTATTGCTCGCTAGTTGATTATGCCATTGATATGAGTAAACATGAGATCTAAGTGTTATTGTGAATATGGTTAGTTCATAATCTTTGCTGAAAACTTGAATGCTGGCTTCACATATTTACAACAACAAGAGCAAACAGAGTTTGTAAAAGTTTTTCTTTATCACTTTCAGTTTGTCAACTGAATTGCTTGAGGACAAGCAAAGGTTTAAGCTTGGGTGAGGTGATACATCTCCAACGTATCTACTTTTCCAAACACTTTTCCCTTGTTTTGGACTCTAACTTGCATGATTTGAATTAAACTAACCCGGACTAACGCTATTTTCAGCAGAACTGCCATAGTGTTATTTTTGTGCAGAAATAAAAATTTCTCGGAATGACCTGAAAATCCACGGAGATTACTTTTGGAAAATATAAAAAATACTGGCAAAAGAATCAAGGCCAGGGGGCCCACACCCTGTCCACGAGGGTGGGGGGGCGCGCCCCCTCCCCCTGGGCACGCCCCCTGCCTCGTGGGCCCCTGGTGCTCCACTGACCTCAACTCCAACTCTATATATTTGCTTTCACGAAGAAAAAATCAGAGAGAAAGTTTCATCGCGTTTTACGATACGGAGCCGTTGCCAAGCCCTAATCTCTCCCGGGAGGGCTGATCTGGAGTCCGTTCGGGGCTCCTGAGAGGGGGATTCGTTGCCATCGTCATCATCAACCATCCTCCATCACCAATTTCATGATGCTCATCGTCGTGCGTGAGTAATTCCATCATAGGCTTGCTGGACGGTGATGGGTTGGATGAGATTTACCATGTAATCAAGTTAGTTTTGTTAGGGTTTGATCCCTAGTATCCACTATGTTCTGAGATTGATGTTGCTATGACTTTGCTATGCTTAATGCTTGTCACTAGGGCCCGAGTGCCATGATTTCAGATCTGAACCTATTATGTTTTCATGAATATATGTGAGTTCTTGGTCCTATCTTGCAAGTCTATAGTCACCTATTATGTGTTATGATCCGACAACCCTGAAGTGACAATAATCGGGATACTTCTCGGTGATGGCCGTAGTTTGAGGAGTTCATGTATTCACTAAGTGCTAATGCTTTGGTCCGGTACTCTATTAAAAGGAGGCCTTAATATCCCTTAGTTTCCATTACGACACTGCTGCCACGGGAGGGTAGGACAAAAGATGTCATGCAAGTTCTTTTCCATAAGCACGTATGACTATATTCGGAATACATGCCTACATTACATTGATGAACTGGAGCTAGTTCTGTGTCACCCTATGTTTTAACTATTACATGAGGAATCACATCCGACATAATTATCCATCACTGATCCAATGCCTACGAGCTTTTCACATAGTGTGCTTTGCTTATTTGCTTTATCGTTTCTACTATTACAATTACTACAAAACTGCCATCGTTACTTTTATCACTGTTACCATTACTATCATACTACTTTGCTACTAAATACTTTGCTGCAGATACTAAGTTATCCAGGTGTGGTTGAATTGACAACTCAACTGCTAATACTTGAGAATATTCTTTGGCTCCCCTTGTGTCGAATCAATAAATCTGGGTTGAATACTCTACCCTCAAAAACTGTTGTGATCCCCTATACTTGTGGGTTATCACTGCCTGAAGATGCTAGTATTCGATAGGATAGGCCTTCCCCCTCTATTCTGGCATTCTGCAGTCCAGTCCACAGATACAAACCTTCCATTTGGTACCAATGCATACTTAGTATAGATCTGGTGATTGTGAGTACTTTGGATGAGTACTGACGGTTGCTTTGCTACCCCTTCTCCCCCTTCTTTCTTATTTCCGGTTGATGCAACCAGATGGTGGATCCCTGGAGCTAGATGCCACCGTCAACGAATAATACTACATGGAGACCGCCGATGACCAGGAGTAGTTAGGAGGTCCTAGGCAAGAGGCCTTGCCTCTTCGATCGTGCTGCTTTTGTGCTAGCCTTCTTAAGGCATCCTTGTTTAACTTATGTTTGTACTCAGATATTGTTGCTTCCGCTGACTCTTGTGTATCAAGCTTGTATTCGAGCCCTCGAGGCCCCTGGCTTGTAATATAAAGCTTCTATTCTTTTATTTGAGTTTAGAGTTGTGATGTGATATCTTCCCATGAGTCCCTGATCTTGATCATACACACTTGCGTCTATGATTAGTGTACGATTGAATCGGGGGCGGCACACTAGGGTCCATACTTTCACTAGTGCAATCTCTCAACAATGCTAATACAATTGGATCATATAACCATCCCTCAACGTGCGATGAAGAATCACTCAAAAGTTCCTATCTAGTGGAGAACGTAAGAAGAAATTGTTTGTAGCTGTTCTTTTCGATCAATCTATCCAAGAGTTCGTACTAAAATAACACCAAGTTATTCTTTCTGACCGATCTATCAAGAGTTCGGACTAGAATAAAACTCAGTTATTCTTTCCGATTGATCTATCAAGTGTTCGTACTAAAATAACACCAAAACAAATTCAGATTCTTAATACCCAATCCAACACAAAGCACCTCAAAGAGTGCCCCAAGATTTCTACCGGAGAAAACAAAAGACGAGAACATGCATCAACCCTTATACATAGATTAACCCAATGTCACCTCGGGAATCCACGAGTTAAGTGCCAAAAAAATCAAGTGAATCAATATGATACCCCATTGTCACCACGGGTATTCATAGCAAGACATACATCAAGTGCTCTCAAATCCCTAAAAGTATTCAATCCGATAAAATGAAATCTCAAAGAGAAAACTCAATTCACAACAAGATAAAGAGGGGAAAACACCATATGATCCGACTATATTAACAAAGCCCGCGATACATCAAGATCGTGACATCTCAAGAACATGAGAGAGAGAGAGAGAGATTAAACACATAGCTACTGGTACAAACCCTCAGCCCCGAGGGTGGACTACTCCCTCCTCATCATGGTGGCCGCCTAGATGATGAAGATGGACACCGGTGATGGTTTCACCCTCCGGTGGAGTGCTATAACGGGGTCTAGATTAGTTTTTCGTGGCTAAAAAGGCTTGTGGCGGCGGAACTTCTAATCTAGGGTTATCCCAAGGGTTTTTGGAATATTTGACAATTTATAGGGCGAAGAGGCAGTGCAGGAGGCCACCGACATGGGCACAACCAAGCTGGGCCCCCGGGCGGCCCTGGTGGGTTGTGCTCCCCTTGGAGCTCCCCCTGGTACTTCTTTGGCCCATCGAGTGTCTTCTAGTCCAGAAAAAATCTCCAAAAATGTTTGCTTCGTTTGGACTCTGTTTGGTATTGATTTTCTGCGATGTAAAAAACAAGCAAAAAAATAGCAACTGGCACTGAGGACTGGGACAATAGGTTAGTCCCAAAACATGATATAAAGTTGCTATAAAATGATTGTAAAACATCTATGAATGATAATATAACAGCATGAATACTTCATAAATTTTAGATATGTTGGAGACATATCAGTAGCTTCTTTTGGTTCTTCTCTCCTTAGCTCCATCTTCAGCAGCCAAGCATCGCCTTCTACATTGTTGGAGGAGGGAGAAGGCCTGATGCGTGGCTTGATAGATGTAACAGAAAAATAGCACGAAATAAGAGCAGAGGATTTCTCCGCAATACGGTGGTCAAATCGTCTGGGGTATATATAAAGAGTTTTTATCTTGGGAAACAAATATACAGAAGGAAAACAGAGTCGGGAAGGTGCCCGAGGGGCCCACTACCCACCAGGGTGCGCCAGGTGGGGCAGACGCGCCCTGGTGCCTTCCCGGTTGTTTATTATTTATCCTATTTTTTCTAATATTCGAAAACTGACAGAAAATATTTTTGCGGATTTTTCGGAGACCATTCACCTACCGTATCACGTACCTCTTCCTTTCCAGGGTTCTGGAGTGTTCTGGAAGGTTTCTTTTATGTGTTCCTATGATGTCATGGTTTATATAATGGTAGTTTCAACATAAATAGGCATACGTGAACTATAGTTCTTTGTCCATTGACCACCTTTGGGTTGGTACCTTTGGCAATATTAATCTTGATAGCTCTAGAGCGATAAACTTCTTCCATGGTATATGGTCCTTCCCATTTGAAAAGAAATTTTCCTGCAAAAAATCTAAACGAGAATTATACAATAGAACATGTTCACCAACTTTCAATTCCCGCTTTTGGATTCTTTTGTCATGCCATCTTTTGATTATTTTTCTTTAAATAGTTTGGCCTTTTCATAAGCTCGGGTTCTCCATTCATCTAGCGAGCTAATATCAAATAACCTCTTTTCACCGGCAAGTTTGAAATCATAATTGAGTTCTTTAATTGCCCAGTGTGTGAAAGTGCGTTACGTCGACTAGAGGGGGGTGAATAGGCGATTTTTATGAATTCTTCACTGAGGAATTTTAGGGTGAGGAAATTCCTAAGCGAAGAACTACTAGCAGCGGAATAGTACTCAGGTATAAGCATAACAGAGCAACAGCATAGTCATCATGATGAAATGAAAGACAAAAACACAGAGTACAGAAAGCGTAAACATAGCATAAGCAGGACGAAGACAAACTGACTGAAGAAATAGGATTGAGGAGTTAGAGAAACTCTTTAGTCAAAGTCTTCAAATAGTAATGATCAGGTTCATCAACATATAACTGAGGAAATGGAAGGGTTGAGGAAATAGAACCAGTAGGTTTGGTGAAGATAATGATTTGGTAGACCAGTTCCAACTGATGTGATAGTTGTACGTCTGGTTGGAGCGGCTGAGTATTTAAATTCGAGGACACATAGTCCCGGACACACAGTGCTCACCGTATTCTCCTTGAGCTAAGATCACACAGACCTCGCCCAAAAATAGTGGTAAGTCTTCACAGGTGACTTCCAAACCTTCACAGACTCGGTCACTCGGCAACCCACAATTCCTCTTGGATGGCCAGACCATGACGCCTAACCGTCTGGAGGATATACAGTCCTCAAAGGTAACAAGCGTCGGTTCCACACAGGAACAATCTCTTCAGTAATGCTTAGTCACTTTGGGTTTGTAGGTTTGGGTTGGGATTTGGGTTTTCCTCACTTGATGATTTTTGCTCAAAGTCCTCGGAGGGTGGGATGCTCTCAATTGACAAGTGTCAGTTTCTCTCGGAGCAGCCAACTAGCTAGTGGTTGTAGGGGGGCGGCTATTTATAGCCTAGGGAGCAACCCGACATGATAAGACATAAATGCCCTTCAATGATATGACAGTTAGATGGTAGGATATTTTGGACAGCTGGCGTGTAGCACAACAATGGTCGGATTTGAGGTTCGAATTCCTCAGGGCTATCATGTTCCTCACTGTGTAGGCAATTCGCACTGGCGAATTCCTAAATCCTCAGTCAGAACAAATTCCTCATAGCCCAGAAGATCTTCGTCTCTGTCACTAAAGAAATTGACTGAACTGATATGAGATTTCCAATGGCTTCACTCGAAGGATTGGGTAGGTGTAGGATTTTGAGATGAGCATCACTTGGAAATCAGTTTCCTTAGTATTACCTCGACCCCCTTTAACAGTACGGTGTTTCCTATGACTCAAGAAGAAGAAAATGAAACAACGAAAACAAAAACCTTCACGCTTCATAGTCCTCGCATGAATATCCAAGTCTTCACGGTCACACCAATTTCTTCACTTTCAAAGTCTTCAGGAGAACCAAAGTCTTCAGCTGAAGACATTCATTTTTAGGGGTCGACTTTCACTGTAAATATCAAACTCCTCATCGACTTATAGAACCTATGTACACTCACAAACATATTAGTCCCTTAACTTATAAGTCTTCAATACACCAAAATCACTAAGGGGCACTAGATGCACTTACAATCTCCCCCTTTTTGGTGATTGATGACAATATAGGTTAAGTTTTCAACGGGGATAAACATATGAATTGAAAGTGCTCAATATTGAGGAATTTGATTGCAAGATATAGAAGAACTCCCCTGAAGATGTGCATAGTGAGGAATTTGCTTTTGAAGCAATGCACATTTGAAGAGTAGAATCATGGAGATCTCCCCCTATATCTTGTAATTCATACACACATTTAACATATCGAATGAAGAATTTGAAATGCATGATGAAATGTGGTGACTGATGTAATTCAGCATGCGTGCATAGTATATATGAGGAAATAGCATGCAGAAAACAAGGCAAAAGTATTAGGTCACAACCAGACTTAAGTTTACAACTCAATCAACAAGCACTTCAGAAGAGCAAGAGTTGCAACTCAACAACAAACGCCCATATAGATAGACCCGCTTGAATACTAACTCAAATTTCTCCACCTTTGTCATCAAATTACCAAAAGGGACCAAAAGTGAGGACTAACACCCCTGAAGAATTTCATCACGAAGTTGATGGAGGAGCGCCAACATTGTTGGGGGTCGGTTGTTGGAGTAGGGAATGTCGCAGTGTCGTCCAAGTCTTCATTTTCATCAGTCTCGCGTGATGAGGAATATGAGCTGGGCACCAAAGGAGGAACTTCAACCTTCTTGAATTTCTTCGCCGGAGGCTTAGACCAGCTGAAGTCCTGCTTGAAGCCCATCTGCTTGAGATCTTCATCACCGTAGAGATGAGTCAGAACAGCCCAGGTGCGATCAAAAACTTCATTGAGGTAGTAGTGGTTCTTCTTCACTGAATTGTATGTAGCAGTCATGTTGTGAAGAATTGCACCAAATTGACGCTTGACCCATTTATGATTGCGATCCACCTTCTGATGAAGACTGAGGAGAAGCTCATGATCAGTCATCACCCTTGGAGCTGTGGCTTGAGGACTTTGCTTTGAGGCATTAGCGGCAGAGTCATGAGTAGCAGAGTCATCATTGGTGGAATATGAGGTAGCTTTGCGGAATTGTCCATCCAATGGACGAATGCCCTCATCAATAATTGCAGTGGCCTTGCTCTTTTCATCAGCTTAGGAAAATGTCTGCTTGAAGACTTCAATAGGGGGCAAGTAACTGCCATGATTGAGTGTGTCAGCTTTGTACTTGAGTGAAGACCTTGATATGAGGAATCTCATAATCCAGGGAGCGTAAGGCTTCAACTCAAAGGGAGACATTGCAACGTTTGCCAGAGTCCTCATGAAGAAGTCATGGTAGTTCACTGGAATACCATGCATGATATTGAATAGCATATTCTTCATGATGCCAACAACTTCTTCATCATTCGAGTCGTGGCCTTTGATTGGACTAGGTGTCTTGGTTAGAATGCGGTATACAGTCCTAGGCACATATTGCAATTCCTTCATAAGGAACTTTGTCCTTGAGGCTTGACCAGACTTCAATGGCTTCATCAGGACTTGCATGAAGTGATCAGACAGTTCAGTTTCATTATAGATAAGACGCGCACCTTCTGGGGGAGGACTGACAGGCATGGCATGAAGCAATTTAGTGGCCAATGCTTTAAAGTGAGTATTTTCTGGCATCCAGTCCAACACCCAAGAGTTCACATCTTCAACATTTCTAGTGATGTGCAACATCGCATAGAACTGAAGAATGAGTTCTTCATTCCAATCACATATGTCAGTGCAGAAGTTTAGCAATCCAGCATCATGAATAGCATTGAGGACTAGTGCGAAGCATGGCAGTGATTCCATATCCACATGAGGAATGTTCTCATAGTCGAAGACTTTGTCTTTGTTGAAAAGCAATGAAGAATATAAGTTTGCTTGGCTGGCAGTCTAGAAACGCTTCCTTCTCAGACGAGCAGAGTCATAAGGATTGTAGTCAGTGAAGACCACATGCTCATTGAAGAAGGCATTAACCTTGAATTTTGGAGTCTTGGAGAATGGATTCTTCGGCTTTGACTGAGGAGTATCAGTCAGTTGCAGCACAACCTCGGGAATCTCAATCTCTGGAGCTGCAGGCTGAGGAATTTCAGCTTCTGCTTCAGTAGCAGCCTGGGTCTCCAATTCGTCAGCAGCTTTGTCATCAGCACTAGTGGCTGGAATTTCTTCAGGAATGGAAGGGGATGTATGAATTTCATCAGAGCCCATCTGAACTTCTATAGAGACTGGGGACTGAGGAATTTGTTGAAGCGGTGTGAATAGAGGAGAGTTGGGGTGCTGACTGTCCCAAAAGTCATCGTTCATCATGGGTGTGGTGCTCCCAATGTCCACATCTTCATCCTCTTCCATTTCTTCAATGCCTGCCTCTTCAGCTGTAAACTGAGGCATGGGAGATGATACCAGGGGAGTTGAAGTGAGAGTGTCCACTTCAATTTCTTCATCCATCTGCTCTGTCGAAGCAGCAGAGGGATTTTCTTCATCAGATTCATCAGGAATCTCATAATCTTCTCCAAAAGGAATGATTTCCTTTGATGGCATGCTTGAGAGAGGAACAACACCGATAGGATTCTCAAGTGAGATTGTCAAAATCTTCGCCTTCTTGGGTGCATAAGGTTTTGAGGAAGCAGATGCTTTCCTTCTCTTCAGAGCAGCTTGGTCGCAGCTTTTGTTTTCTTCACTTCCAGAGCAGAAGGAAGAACTGGGCTTGGTGTTGGTGCAAGAGGAGCAAAGGAAATTGGATCGATTTCTTCAGGCACAACTGATGCAGTTGGCCTATCTTGTGCAGCTTCTTCAAGTGCAGCTTCAGATTCTTCAGCTGACCTGACTTGTTCTTCAGGTGCAACACTAGTTGTTGCCCTGGCAGTTTCTTCGACGGCCGGTATTTCTTCAGCCCTGATACTTACAGTTTCATCAGCAGCCTAATTTTCATCAGCGGTGCTGGCATGTTCTTCAGTTGGCTGAGCAGATGCTCCAGTCGAGGGAATTTCAATGTGCGATGGATCAGCAACATTGGAAGTGAATTTCTTTGCCATGTTGACGAATCTGACCTTGTCTCCCAGCCATTCAGCCTTGTTGGCGTCAAATTCATCAGTGAGCTTCTTGATCTCAGTTTGCATAGAAATGAGTTGCTCAGGCGATAACCTCAGAACGTTATCCTTCAGATAGCGCTGCTTCTTGTACTGGGCTTTCTTCGCAGTTCTGGCTTGATCATATTTCCATTTTGCTTCAGCAATGAATGCTGTCAACATGTCACTTTGTCCAGGAGTGAGGTCTAGCTCTGGCAATGGAGTGTTCGAATCTTTGTACCAGAGTTCAATGAAATCCAGGATCTTCTTAGGATCCAATATAAGAGGCACAACACTTCCCTTAGCTCTAGCAGCCCTTTGTTGTCTATCTTTGATGATATCAGCTAATTCAGCATCATCAGCCTCATCATCATCAGATGGTACTTTAAAGGCAACTTGTTTCTTGTGAGGACTTGGTCTAGTGCCTCATCCTGTAGTGGCCTTGGTCTTTAGCAAAGTTGGGCTCTTTGAAGACAGATGAGGAACTGAAGAACTTGCAGAAGCTCCTAAGGCAATTGAGATGCCTGTTGTCCTTTGGCAAGTGGCGAGATGCATAGATGTTGAGGACTTTGTCGGAGGAGCTGAGGGTTTTGAAGCCCGAGGAACTA
This sequence comes from Triticum dicoccoides, assembly GCF_002162155.2. Taxonomy (NCBI): domain Eukaryota; kingdom Viridiplantae; phylum Streptophyta; class Magnoliopsida; order Poales; family Poaceae; genus Triticum; species Triticum dicoccoides. The sequence goes on along the minus strand of NC_041391.1, from coordinate 404,234,208 downwards.
GTGCAGCTTGAGGAACTAGGGCAGCTTGAGGAATTTTCCTTGATGGCACAAAGGAGCTTGGCCGCGAGGGCATTGCTGAGAAAGTTGGTTTTCGAGCAGGCTTCTTGGGCATAGCCTTCTTGCTTGAAGAAGCCTCGGCAGCGGCAGCAGCAGAATCTTCATTGAATTTCTTCATTGCTTCTTTGGCCTGCTTGGCCAACTTGGCTTGCCGCTTGGCCCATTCATCAGCAAAATCCTCACCACGTTTAAGGCTTGTTGGATCAGCTCTTTGGACAGGTGCCAACGGAGGTCTTGAGCATGGAGGGTGAAGAGCAAATTTCTTCATATATTTAGGAGTAACATATCTGTACTCCATCCATTCCCGTGCCCATCTTCGTTCAATCCTCTGTATGCGCACTTTGCACTCATTCTTGGTTTCTTTCCTGTGAGTTGCCTCATCAGGCGTGTAGTACCCTACGTAAGTGTAATCAGGGATCTCAAACATTGTGTTGACTTCCAGTTTCTTTCCTCCTTTCTGAGGTCTTTTACCATCTGCCATTTTCTTCAGCTGAGGAATTTGAACTATTGAGTTCTCTGAGGAAGTATGCAGCTTTTCTTCGAGGAAAGTTGCAAATGAGTTAAGTTGATGAGAACCTAGTGATTTAGCAGCAGACATGTGTACCTGTGAACAGAGTATAGGTGCGAAGAATTTGGAGAGGTCATACATGTACTCAGAATTTTTTGCAAAACGGAACAAGTTTGAGGAAATTGACCAGATGTGTCTTGAAGAATTTCACTAAGCGTTCTTTGACTTAGGTTCTAGAGTTGTGCTAATTGTGAGATTCACACAATTGAGGAATCATGAAGAAAAATGTCACTTAGAGAAACAAATCAAGAGCAGATGATTTTGTGAGGTGTTTAGAGTGTGGAAGTTGAAGAATAAACACCTTTGAAGATTTCATGAAAATCATCAGTAGTAAAAAGGTAGTAAAAGTAACTTTTAATTACCCCTGACGAAGCACGACGAACTGGGAATGTAGATTGAGAAGTTCGTCTGCCCAGATCTTCCACGCCCTAACTTGGCAGAGAAAGACGGCTACGGTGGCGGCGAAGAGAAGATGTCCGCGGTCGACGCGAGTACGAAGGCGATGAGATCGAGGCAGTGAAGCTCTTACTCACTGGCGACGATGAATGTAGCGGCGGCGCTAGGTCTTGAGAGCTCGAGCGAGGGGAGTGAGAACGAGTGGGGTAAATGCAGTCTGAGGAGGGTGAGGGGTATTTATAGCCGCAGTGAAAAACCGCTCGCCCGAGGAAAATGGACGAACGTGCCCCTGACCCTTCTCATCCTAGCAACATGTGTCACCCACATACAGTGTGGTGGAGATCATGTAAGATCGTGGGTGAATAGATAAGTTTTAACCTGGGATGTGTAAGGGTTTGAGCAGCAAAAGCCGAAAATTTAGATAAGAATATTTTAACATTTTTGTTTGCAATTTCTTCAGCTGACAAGGACACAATGAAGATTTTGAACGAGTTTCAAATAGAACGCACATGAAGAATTTGTGAACAGACTGGGTTGAGTTTAGCATAGAGGGGAAAGGGTCCGATCACATTCACTTAGCAGAAAAGTCAACTTGAAGAATTAGCAATAAGTGAATGTTGTAGAGGACATCAAAACTCAAGTATATATATAGTCAATGAAGAACAATGATGGAAAGATTGAAGACAATGCAAAGTTGAAGAATTTGAAAAACTGAGGAATTTCAAAAATGAAGAAAAACACAAATTAAAGATTTTCAACTTTGGTTGGTGGTGTAACCCACCGTATAAGAATGATGATTTCAGACACCGCGTACAATTGTGGTAGGGTTCCGAGAATCAATTTCTTCACACTTAGAGGGTTAGTCTTCATTGATTGAAGAAAAGCATTACTTCATGTGTGCACATCTAAGTCATCAAGTTTTCATAAGTATTAGGATGTGTGTCCTCTTCAAAGAACATTCGAAGATTCTAAGATATTTAGCTCACACCGACTTGCTAAATCTCTTCTCATCCAAGGGCTTTGTGAAGATATCGTCCAGGTGGTCTTCAGTATTTGCGTGGTCGATGGAGATGTCGCCCTTAAACACATGGTCACGAAGAAAATGATGACGAATCTGGATGTGGTTTGTCTTCGAGAGCTGAACTGGGTTGTGAGCAATCTTGATAGCACTCTCATTGTCGCAGTAGAGTGGCACATTCTTCACATTGATGCCATAGTCCTTGAGGGTTTGCTTCATCCATAGTAATTGAGCACAGTAAGATCCAGCAGCAATGTACTTAGCTTCAGTAGTGGAGAGTGATACTCAGTTCTACTTCTTCGAGGACCAACATACCAAGGATCGTCCGAGGAAATGACATGTGCCTGACGTTGACGTGCGGTCCACCCGATCACCAGCATAGTCTGAGTCTGAATATCCAATGAGATCAAAGGAAGAGCCCTTGGGATACCATAATCCAAGTGTTGGTGTGTGAGCAAGATATCGAAGAGTATGCTTCACAGATTTATGGTGTGATTCCTTCGATGTAGCTTGAAATCGGGCACACATGCAAACACTAAGCATAATATCCGGCCTAGATGCACATGGGTACAATAAAGAGCCAATCATGGAGCGGTATACCTTTTGATCGACGTCTTTACCATTTTCATTAGTGCATAGATGGCCATTTGTGGGCATAGGGATTTTGACGCCTTTGCAATCTTGCATGCCGAATTTCCTCAACACATCCTTGAGGTATTTCTCCTGAGATATGAATATGGCATTGTATTGTTGACGAATTTCAAGACCTAAAAAGAATTTCAATTCTCCCATCATAGACATTTGATATTCTTCACTCATCATATAGGAAAATTCATCATTGTATCATTGGTTAGTACGGCCAAAGATAATATCATCAACATATATTTGGCACACAAATAATTCATCATCGTATGTTTTGGTGAAAAGAGTTGGATCAAGTGAACTGGGTTTGAAGCCTTTCTTCATGAGGATTTCCTTCAGTGTGTCATACCACACCCGAGGTGCTTGCTTGAGGCCATAGAGGGCCTTGTTGAGTTTGTAGACATTATCTGGAAATTTTGGATCCTCAAAACCCTGGTGGTTGAGCAACATATACTTCTTCCTCAATCTTACCATTGAGGAATGCACTTTTCACATCCATTTGATGTAAGATGATATTATGATGGTTAGTATAAGCAAGCAATATGCGAATAGCCTCAAGTCTAGCAACAGGTGCAAAAGTTTCATCGAAATCAATTCCTTCAACCTGTGTGTAGCCTTGAGCTACAAGACGAGCCTTATTCCTCACCACGAGGCCATTTTCATCTTGTTTTTTTGTGGTGGATCCATTTGGTACCGATGATGTTGTGCTTGCATGGGTCTGGTCGCTTGACAAGCTCCCACACATTGTTGAGCTCGAATTGATGCAATTCCTCTTGCATGGCTTGACTCCACTCGGATTCCACGAATGCTTCATCAACTTTTGTGGGTTCTATGATAGATACAAACGCAAAATGCCCACAAAAGTTAGATAAATGTGAAGCTTTTGAGCGCATGAGAGGACCTGGTGTGTTGATGTCATCGATGATCTTCTCGATCTGCACTTTGTTTGCAACGCGAGGATATGCGGGTTGACAACTTTGCTTAGGCCCAACAATTTCTTCAGGACCGGTTTATTCAGCAGCACCAGCATGATTTTCTTCACGATCTGGAATGACTACTTCAGTAGATTCTTCAGTAGGAATGATATCCTCAGTAGCTTTGAACTTGATGGATTCCTCAGGTGACATTTCATCTAGCACAGGAGGTAGGTGCTCTCTTTGCAAGCCATTAGTTTCATCGAACCACACATCTACAGTTTCAACAATCTTGTGATGATTGATGTTGAAGACTCTGTAGGTGTGCGAGTCCTTTCCATAACCAAGCATAAAACCCTCATGTGCTTTCGGTGCAAATTTAGAGTGATGGTGAGGATCCCTAATATCCAACATTTAGCACCGAAGACTTTGAAATAACTTACATTGGGTTTCTTGTCAGTGAGGAGTTCATATGAGGTCTTTTTGAAGAATTTGTGAAGATATACCCTATTGATGATGTGGCACGTAGTATCAATGGCTTCAGGCCAAAAGCGCTGAGGTGTCTTGTACTCATCAAGCATGGTGCGGGCCATCTCAACAAGAGTTCTGTTCTTGCACTCCACGACGCCATTCTGCTAAGGAGTATAAGGAGCAGATAACTTGTGAGTAATACCAAGTATATCAAGATATTCATCGAGGCCGATGTTCTTGAACTCCGTTCCATTATCACTCCTGATATGCTTGATCTTCACACCGAAGTTAGTATCATCTCTTGAGGAAAATCATCTGAAGACTTCCTGCATTTCATTTTTGTAAGTGATGATATGCACCCATGTGTAACGAGAATAGTCATCAACTATGACAAAGCCATATAGTGATGCAGAACTAGAGAACGTGGCATAATGAGTAGGGCCAAAGAGATCCATATGAAGTAATTCAAAGGGATGAGAAGTGGTCATGATAGTCTTTGAGGGATGCTTGGCTCTGGTGATCTTCCCAGCCTCACAAGCCCCACAAAGATGATCTTTGCGGAATTTGACACCCTCGATGCCAATGACATGCTTTTTCTTCGCGAGTGTATGCAAGTTCCCCATCCCAGCATGACCAAGTCGTCGATGCCATAGCCAGCATTCTAAAGCTTTTGCAAGTAGACATGTGGCAGGTTGTGGTCCTGCAAAGAAATCAACAATATACAAGTATCCTTTCCTAAAGCCTTCGAAGACTTTGGAATTGTCAGATTCCATTAGCACAATGCAACGATATTTGCCAAAGACGACAACCATATCAGGATCACAAAGCATTAAGACAGACATGAGGTTGAATCCTAAGGACTCGACAAGCATGACTTTGTCCATGTGTCTATCCTTTGAGATTGCAACCTTACCTAGACCCAATACCTTGCTTTTGCCTTTGTCAGTGTAGGTGATATGCTTCAGATGAGATGGTGACAAATCAGTGTCCATCAACAAGTTCCTGTCACCAGTCATGTGATTTGTACATCCACTGTCGAGGACCCACTCAGTAGCTTTGGGTTGTTCATCCTTGGCACCTTTTGCCATGAAGCAGTAAGTGGGAGCATAGTCATCGAAGCTTTTGTCAGCAGAGTTGGGGAGGTCATTTTATTCAGTGTTGAAGATGGACTTGCTAACATAAGTGGTAGCATGGGCTAAGCTTGCCACACCAGAGTCTGATTTCTCAGATTCCTCCTCCTCCACATTGTCCTCAGATTCAGCTTCAGAGTCCATTTCCTTGCCAATGAATGCCTGGGCCTTCTTGGAACTGCTCTTTTTGTGAGATGAAGACTTTGAAGATTTTGATGATGAAGACTTTGAAGATTTATTCTTCTTCTTTGAGTCATCAGAATCGTCATCTTTGTACTTTTCTTTGATTCCTTTTCCCACAGAGGACAATCAGACATGTAGTGACCAGGTTTCTTTCATTTGTGGCAAGTTCTCTTTTTGTAGTCACGAGACAAGGAATCATAATTTCTTGAAGACTTTCCAAAGCGACCACGGCGAGAGAACTTCTAGAATTTCCTCACGAGCATTGATAGCTCCTGGCTCAGTTCTTCAGGATCACCAAGGCTGCTACCAGAGTCTTCAACTTCAGACTCAGAGACTGCCTTGGCCTTCAGTGCATGTGATCTTCCGTAGCTCGGTCCATAGAGATCTCTCTTCTCAGCAAGCTGGAACTCATGTGTGTTTAGCCTCTCGAGGATATCAGTGGGATCAAGTGACTTGTAATCAGCTCGCTCTTGAATCATCAGTGCAAGGGTATCGAAGGAGGTATCAAGTGATCTCAGCAATTTCTTCACCACCTCATGATCGGTGATGTCAGTGGCACCAAGTGCTTGAAGCTCATTTGAGATGTCAGTGAGGCAATCGAAGGTTTGCTGAACATTTTCGTTGTCGAGTCTTTTGAAGCGGTTGAAGACATTGCGAAGAACATCAACTCGGAAGTCATGTTGAGTTAAGACTCCTTCGCTGACCTTGGACAGCCTATGCCAAATCAGCTTGGCAGTTTCCAGGGCACTCACTCTGCCGTACTGTCCTTTGCTTGGATGGCCACATATGATATTCTTCGCTTGAGAATCGAGTTGCTTGAACCTCTTCACATCAGCCGCATTCATAGACAAAGTGACTGAGGGAACGACATTTTCCACAACATACCGGAGATCATTATCTATTGCCTCAAGATGCATGCGCATCTTGTTCTTCCAGTAGGGGTAGTCTGTCCCATCAAAGGTGGACACCCAGCCAAGACCTTGATCATACCTGTAGTCGACATAACTAAAACTCCAGGCGGTTAAACCAAAATCACACAAAACAAGGGAGTACCTTGCTCTGATACCAATTAAAAGTGCGTTACGTCGACTAGAGGGGGGTGAATAGGCGATTTTTATGAATTCTTCACTGAGGAATTTCAGGGTGAGGAAATTCCTAAGTGAAGAACTACTAGCAGCAGAATAAGTACTCAGGTATAAGCATAACAGAGCAACAACATAGTCATCATGATGAAATGAAAGACAAAAACACAGAGTATAGAAAGCGTAAACATAGGATAAGTAGGACGAAGACAAAATGACTAAAGAAATAGGATTGAGGAATTAGAGAAACTCTTCAGTCAAAGTCTTCAAACAGTAATGATCACGGTCATCAACATATAACTGAGGAAATGCAAGGGTTGAGGAAAGAGAACCAGTAGGCTTGGTGAAGACAATGATTTGGTAGACCGGTTCCAACTGTTGTGACAGTTGTACGTCTGGTTGGAGCGGCTGACTATTTAAACTCGAGGACACACAGTCCCGGACACACGGTCCTCACCGTATTCTCCTTCGGCTAAGATCACACAGACCTCGCCCAATAGTAGTGGTAAGTCTTCACAAGTGACTTCCAAACCTTCACAGACTTGGTCACTCGGCAATCCACAATTCCTCTTGGATGCTCAGACCATGACGCCTAACCGTCTGGAGGATACACAGTCCTCAAAGGTAACAAGCATCGGTTCCACACATGAACAATCTCTTCAATGATGTTCAATCACTTTGGGTTTGTAGGTTTGGCTTGGGATTTGGGTTTTCCTCACTTGATGATTTTTGCTCAAAGTCCTTGGAGGATGGGATGCTCTCGATTGACAAGTGTCGGTTTCTCTCAGAGCAGCCAACCAGCTAGTGGTTGTATGGGGCGGCTATTTATAGCCTAGGGAGCAGCCCGACATGATAAGACATAAATGCCCTTTAATGATATGACCGTTAGATGGTAGGATATTTTGGACAGCTGGCGTGTAGCACAGCAACGGTCGGATTTGATGTTTGAATTCCTCTGGGCTATCATGTTCCTCACTGTGTAGGCAATTCGCACTGGCTAATTCCTAACTCCTCAGTCAGAACAAATTCCTCAGAGACCACAAGATCTTCGCCTCTGTCACTGAAGAAATTGATTGATCTTATATGAGATTTTCAATGGCTTCACTCGAAGGATTGGGTAGGTGTAGGATTTTGAGATGGGCATCACTTGGAAATCAGTTTCCTTAGTATTACCTCGACCCCCTTTAACAGTACGGTGTTTCCTATGACTCAAGAAGAAGAAAATGAAACAACAAAAACAAAAGCCTTCACGCTTCATAGTCCTCGCATGAATATCCAAGTCTTCACGGTCACACCAATTTCTTCACTTTCATAGTCTTCAGGAGAACCAAAGTCTTTAGCTGAAGACATTCATTTTTAGGGGTCGACTTCACTGTAAATATCAAACTCCTCATCGACTTATAGAACCTGTGTACACTCACAAATATATTAGTCCCTTAACCTATAAGTCTTCAATACACTAAAATCACTAAGGGGCACTAGATGCACTTACAGTATGCTTTATGTTCTAACTCAAGAGGCAAATGACAAGCTTTCCCATAAAGCATTTTATATGGAGACATACCCATAGGATTTTTATAAGTTGTTCTATAGGCCCAAAGTGCATCATCAAGTTTCTTAGACCAATTCTTTCGGGACCTTTGACAGTTTTTTGTCATATTAATTGTATTTCTCTATTTCTAAGTTCAACTTGACCACTAGATTGAGGGTGATAGGGTGATGCAATTCCATGATTGACATCCTATTTAGCAAGCATTTTATGGAAAGCGCCATGAATAAAATGTGAACCACATCGGTCATTAAATATATAGGGACTCCACTGTCGTGGTACTAAGACTGACAGTAGAATAGGGGGGTAGGTATGGAGAGGCAAGATCCTAGCTATGGAGTAGTTGTATACGCAAGAGATTTACGAGTTCAGGCCCTTCTCGGAGGAAGTAACAGCCCTACGTCTCGGAGCCCGGAGGCGGTCGACTGGAGTATATGCGTATGAGTTACAGGGGTGCGAACCCTTTACACTGAGGAGGGGGGTGGCTTATATAGTGTCCGCCAGACCCCTTCGGCCCTCAGTTATGCGGGGTTTAAAGTACATTAAGGCCGGGCGTTACTGGTAACGCCTTACATAAAGTGTCATCGTGACCATAAAGACTACTTAATTACAGACCGTTTGGATACAAAGTGACTCTTGAACTCCTGGTGGTTGAGTGAGGCTTCATGGTCGAGTGTCTTCGAGTCCGTCGAGTGGAATCCCTCTAGGTCGACTGGAAGGCAGTTTCTTCTAATGATGTCCTTGGGGAGGGTACCTTGAACAGGTTCATGACCCTACCCTAGGATAATGACCTCATCATTAGCCCCCGAATGGATCGAGGTTTGAGTGAGGAAGGAGTTGAGAAAATTTTTCCGACCTGTTTTTCATGCTGCGAGTGTGTCTTACTCTGGATCAATGACTTTTTAGTGATGGTGTAAACTTCTCTTTCAGTCGCCTTAATCCATTCTTTACATGTGTCGAGTGAACTTTATGAACTTGGAGATTTCCGAGCGAAGGATCGGAGGAAATCTGCCGTCTGACAAGTTGCTCTGCTGTTAACGGATTTAGTGGGATCCGAATTTCGGGAAGCGCGCGAAGCGGAGAAGGCCGCGGTACTCAGATGGGATAAGGCAAAGACGCCTCAATCTCCGTGCCGCTTGTTTCGCCACGTATCGCGCGCGCGACTGTTGCGGGATTTGATAGGATTGCCCGGGCCTACCAGTCAGCCACTCGAAGCGACTTCATATAAGGCGCCGGGCTGGGGTTTTTGAATAGTGCGCCCTCATTTTGTCCTCCCCTGTCCTCAGATTCATCCGCTGTGCTCGCCACCTGCTCAGCGTTGCTGCTCTGTGCCTGCTTCGCCGGCGACAATGGTGAAGGAGAAGACGGCGGCTTTGGAGCGGGCAAAGAAGGCGACGGCGAAGGCGAAGGGGAGAGCGACCAGTCGGGGCGGATCCTCGTCGTGGTCCACCCTGCCGCAAGGTTGGATCCAGGGAGATTGGATCCGCTCAACCATCACCCAGAAGGACCTCGACAACCTGGCCAACGAAGGACTGATCCCCCACGGGTCAGCAAGGCTTCCGGGGACTGAGTGGCAGCCGCAGCCTCAGGAGGGTGAGTGTGTCCTCTTAGCCACCCATGTTGATCGCAGGTTTTCTCTGCCGCTGAATCTTTTCTTTCGGAAGTTTCTGAACTTCTTTGGGGCACAACTCCATCACTTCACACCCAACTCCATTGCCTATCTCGCTGCTTTCGTGTCTTTGTGCGAAAACTTCTTGGGTTGTCGGCCGCACTGGGGCCTCTTCAAACACATATTCACTTGTCGCTCTCAGACGGTGAAAAAGGCTAGTCCAAATGACGAGAGGACCCAAGTAATCCAGATGTGTGGGGGTCTTGGGGTCCAGATGAGGAGTAAGAGTGCTTTTCCAGCCATGACCCTTCCCGAGTCAGTTAGAGGGTGGCAGTCGACCTGGTTCTACTGCCAAGACCAGTCGACGCCAGGGCAGTCGACTGGACTCCCTCCTTTCTCCATGGGTCGAGTGAAAAAGCCATCCTCTCTGAAGGTGCTTCTGGAGGAGAAGGCTCAGGTTAAAATGTTGATGGAGCATGTAGTCCAGCTCATTCGCGACAGAGTGACTGGCATGGATCTTCTGGAGGTTTTCCTTCGACGGCGCATTCAGCCACTCCAATACCGAGGCCACCCGATGTGGTTGTACTCTAGTACCGAAGACACCACTCGGGTCCACCCAGAGGAGGTCGACGACGCCACACTGGAGAGGTGGATGACTGCCATCACAGGGAACAAAGATAACCCTCGTGGAGCTAGGAGGATCCCACCACTCGACCAGTCTTATGAACCAGACAAGGTATGACCACTTATCTCCGACTGTGATCCTGTTTCATTCATTCTGCTTTGCTGCAAATCAGTCGATTGACTTTTGTCTTGTTTGGTTGTCTTCTAGATCACTACTGAGTTGTATTCGATGCCCAACGGGGTGCAAGCACAGACCGAGGAGGAGGAAGGAAGCGGAGGTGAAAGTCAAGAGGAGTGGGAATCGGATGGAGATGAGGGTGAAGAAGATGCTGGCTCTGATGAGGAAGAGGAGGAGGAAGAGGAGGAGGAAGTCACACCTCCCCGCACTGAAAGGAGAACCAAGCTCGTTCATGACCCTGCAGTCGAGCGTGGCAAGGGGGTAGTGCCCGTTGTGCAATCGACCAAACGTCCTCGGACGACCTCTCCGGCGCCGACTGAGAAAGCGCCAAAGCAACCCCGAGCGGCATCATCAAAACCGACGAAGGCCCTACCGAAGATGAGGATGGTGATTCCCACTATTTCCGGGTAATGGCTTAACTTGTGTTTTGTTGTTTGACACAGATATACTCTTGGTCGCCTCGTTCGCTGACCGACTGATTTCTGAAATTGCAATGCTGCTAATTCTGAGACTTGAATCAAACATGGCGATCAAGAAATGGAGGATGCTGTCACTTCCAACCCTGGTACGATCTCTGTAGTTTTGCTTTCGGTCAACAGGATCTTCATCTTTAACTTTTGAATCTTTACTGCAGCTCCACCTAATATCATCATTGATCTCCCTGATGATAACGGTGAGGAGCCACTGAGGCAGAGGAGGAACAAGAAGGCGTCTGCTGGCAAGACTGCTCAGGTGGTATCAGCACCTGATGTGCTGGTTCCGGAGGGGGGCAACGCCACTCGGACCACCGTGTCCTTTGATGTGCCGCTGAGAGTGCTTGCCCTCCATCGTTGTCAGTGTCAAAACCGGCGGATCTCGGGTAGGGGGTCCCGAACTGTGCGTCTAGGTGGATGGTAACAGGAGACAAGGGACACGATGTTTTTACCCAGGTTCGGGCCCTCTCGGTGGAGGTAAAACCCTACTCCTGCTTGATTAATATTGATGATATGGGTAGTACAAGAGTAGATCTACCACGAGATCAGAGAGGCTAAACCCTAGAAGCTAGCCTATGGTATGATTGTTGTTCGTCCTACGGACTAAAACCCTCCGGTTTATATAGACACCGGAAGCTTGCCTTCCACGCCAAGGAAAGTCCCATCCGGACACGGGACGGAGTCTTCAATCTTGTATCTTCATAGTCCAGGAGTCCGGCCAACGATGATAGTTCGGCTATCCGAACACCCCCTAGTCCAGGACTCCCTCAGTAGCCCCTGTACCAGGCTTCAATGACGGCAAGTCCTGCGCGCATATTGTCTTCGGCATTGCAAGGAGTGTTCCTCCTCCGAATTCTTCATAGAAGATTTTGAACACAAGGATAGTGTCCGGCTCTGCAAAATAAGTTCCACATACCACCGTAGAGAGAATAATATTTACACAAGTTCAATCTGCTGACGTATTCCGTGGCGTGACATCACACCATGGCCAAGCCTTTATTCGAATCGTTTTTCCTGTTCCACCTCAGCGCGTTTAGCGAAGCGGTTTCCTTGGCACGTCTTGTCAAAGCAGAGATCGTGTCCCTTTATTCTGGGATTCTCATCAATACGGGCATGGGTAACCCAACAGCACCATTGATTACGACGCTTGGGAGATAAGCGAGTTTTACCAGGCTGGCGGGGACGCATAGTTTCGTCCGTCCATATATAAGGGGATAAGGATCCACCTTTTTGCCTATGCCTTCTTCCTCCTTTGCTTATCCATTTCCGCGCATTCGAGCTCCAGCGCCCAAGTCCGCACATCTCGCCTCAACCTTCCCCAGTCATTTCCGGAGCGGGAGGCAAGTGGATGGCCTCCTCCGTCACGGAGGGGCACATCAAAAGGCTGAGGAAAGCCGGATACCTGCACAACGACATTGTGCACCGGCTTCCAGACGAGGGGCAGCTCGTCCCCACCCCCAGGCCCCATGAGAGGGTGGTGTTCCTTCCCCATTTCCTTCGCGGACTGGGCTTCCCACTCCACCCATTTGTCTGGGGGATCATGTTCTACTACGGCCTAGATTTCCACGATCTGGCCCCGAACTTCATCCTCAACATCTCAGCGTTTATCGTTGTGTGCGAGGCCTTCCTCCGCATCAAACCCCACTTCGGCTTATGGCTGAAAATCTTCAATGTCAAGCCGAAGGTAGTGGGCGGCCAGCAGGCGGAGTGCGGAGGCGCCATGGTGGGCAAGATGCCCAACGTCACATGGCTCGAGGGCGCCTTCGTGGAAACCATCAAAGGGTGGCAATCGGGGTGGTTCTACATCACCGAGCCGCGTGACCCTGAATGGGCAGCGGCCCCCGAATTCAGATCTGGCATCCCCACACGGCTCACCTCCTGGAAAGAGAAGGGCCTGACATGGGGTGATTTGGAAGAGCTGACCGGACTCCAAACCTGCGTCCAAAACCTTGTGGACAAGAAGGTTAAGCTTGTCAACGCGGTCCAGGTCATGCTCATCCGCTGGATCCTCCCGTGCCAACAACGAGCTTTCACCTTGTGGGAGTTTGATCCAGCACAGCACCAAACCTTGAGCAGGCTCTTTGACACTACGTACAAAGACGCCTGGAGGGTGCTGTTCAAGGGCGCCGAGGCTCCCGCATCCGCTACCGAAGATTGCGGATTCAGCTCACAGCGTCAAGCCGGCGAGGTAAGCTATTTTACCCTTTACGGGGCACTTGTTTTTCATAGTTTGACTCTATGCGGGATCTAAACTCCCTTACCTTTGACAGGCCTGGCAGAAGAAGTCCGGGCAGGTTAACTGTCCGGCTCCCTTACCAGAAGACCCAGCGGACGCCCGATTGACGGGGCTGCTGGCTCCGGCGCCTTACGTGGTGCCAGAGAAGAAGGCCAGGAAGAAGGCCACGGGAACCCGAAAGAGTTCCCGGCATCAGGTGTTATCGGACTCATCGTCCGATGACTCCGAGACGGACTCCTCCCGTGAAAACGAGGAGGAGAAAAGGAAGCCTCTCCCCCAGCGGGGGGAGAGAAGAAAAGGAAGGCCTCCCCAACTTGGGAGGCTAGAGGGTCCAAGAAGGGAAGGACCCTTCCTCCGGACTACTCCACCAACGCCGACGACAGTGAAGAGGATTGGCCCTCGAGGGCCAAGCCCCTGGCGAGATCGTAAGTGTCCGAATTCCAGAATAACTCATGTTTTTTCCATTGTCGCGTAGTGTCTTCTAACGCCGAATACACCCATGTGGCCCGCCCAAGGACGAGCTCCCCGCTTCGTCGAGCGGTTCCCTGGATTCGTCGGATGTGAACAGCACTTCACTTCCGGCCGCCTCCTCCCCCCGTGACGCAGACGATGCCGCGGTGGAGTCCCAAAAGGGGCCCGGCTAGGAGGAGGAGGAGATCCCGGAGGTGCCGCAAGGCAACCTCCCGGACTTTGGGCACGAGGGGGATCAACCCCCAAAGGGTTCTGAGTTCGGCCCTGTGCCGGACTCCGTACCGGAACCTACAGTGGTTCCGAAGTCCGGCGGGCGGGCTTTTCATAAGAAGGGAAAGACTACAACGCCGGTGGCCTCCGTCCAACCGGAGGCACCAGATAACTTGCTGGAGGCGCTCAATGGCGCCTCCCTCGACGAGGAGCACCGCACTGTTATGAGTGCGGTGATTCAGAAAGTTCAGTCCGCCAAGAGCGGGCTGACTGAAGCCTGCACCAGCCTTCTAACAGGCTTTGAGGTATGTAATTAAGATATGTAAAAATAGTACCGCATAGATAGTAGCCCCTGATGCTCAGTTTGGTGTTCGGAAAGAAAAGCCGAACTGAGGATCTAAAAAGATATACGCAGGAGTCTAACATAAACATGTCAATATGGGAATGCAGGCTGCGCTGCTGACCTCCGCCGCACTGACTGCGGAGGTCGATGTATTGAAGCAGAGCCTCGAGCGGTCCGAGAACAAGCTCGGCCGTGCCAAGAAGCAGCTCGAGGACAAGGAAGGTAAGTAATACCTTATTAAAGTAATACCTTATAGAAAGGATTTGGTTGCAAAAAATGACAGGAATAACGTGAGTATTGCAGGGGCCATGAACGAGGTGGCGACCCTGAAGGAGGCGGTGTCCAAGGCCGAAAGCAATGCGGCCGCGGAACGCACCGAGCAACAGAAGCAGGAGGCGCGGGTGGCGGAGATGCAGCAAGAGCTCCAGGCTCTCATGGAGAAACATGAGAGTTTGGAGCGTGACTCAAAGACTCGAGAGTCCGAGCTTGCCTTGGCTCTTGAGAGTGCCAAAGCCGCTAAGGCCGAAGCCCAGAAAGCCCTCCAGGAAATTGAGGAAATAAAGAAGCTAGCGGCGGGTAAGGCATTCTTCATGCAAAGCAAGCATGTGAAAGTGAATTACTTGTTACTTACCCGAATCCGGAGCTCTCCAGGAGCATTCGCAGATCTGCCCCGTAGTGTGTCCGATGCTGCTGCGTTCTACCGAGCCAAGGAGGGGAGCTCGACGAAGAAGGTGTTCTGGTCTCAATATGTTGAGGCCGGACATCCGGTGCCCCTGAGCGACCAGCTGAAGCAGCTGGTCGAGCTCCACAAAGTGGCCCAACAGGCCATGAAGGGCCTCATAGTTCGGCTGTGGCCTAAAGAAGCCATGCCTGGGAGCTACTTCGGTCTGGTGCGGCGGCTGGTGGAC
Source organism: Triticum dicoccoides (assembly GCF_002162155.2). Classification (NCBI taxonomy): domain Eukaryota; kingdom Viridiplantae; phylum Streptophyta; class Magnoliopsida; order Poales; family Poaceae; genus Triticum; species Triticum dicoccoides. Next base: position 404,219,146 of record NC_041391.1, on the reverse strand, counting down.
GCATGTCCATGGATTGAAGTCATCAAGCATTCCGTCTGCATTGAAGGTGCCCGTCGGGCCCTTGCCCGTGTTAAAGTGCACTGGGGCAAGATGGACGCCGAGAAGCTTGTGACGGACGCGCCACCGCCGGGCAAGGAATATCGCACGCCCGAGATGTACTATAAGGGTGTCCTGAAGGGTGCCCGCCTTATAGCGGGTGAATGCTCCAAAGATGTAATTTTTGAGTAAACTCACATTTGTTATCCTGTACGCTTGAAAACTTGTTCATATGCGCTAAGCAATGCTTCTTAATTTAAAATATTACCTTCTGTGCGGCTGTTTATCAAATTTGAGAGATGGCAAGTCATTGGCTTCAGCCCCCATGCCACAAGTGCTGGGGTGTTCGGGATAAACTTGAGCGCTCTTGTTCCCATTTTTGGGTCCTTCGAGGGAGGCGCTCAACACAACGAACAAGGCAACCGGACTTATAGTGCTTGAACACTCCCACTTAGCCATAGAATTCTATAATTTTAAATTTCGGTGAAGCCCCTAGTGTTCGGAAGACCGAATTCAGGGCGCTATCCATGCCTGGGCCTGACAAAGCCGGCTCCTCGCTCTAAGCAGCATAAGTCTTTAGGGACTCGAAAAAACCTCTCGAACAGCGACCGGCTCTCGCCCTATCATGACCGTCAGTTTTAGCTTTCTCCACTGAGGTGCTCAACCCAGCTCAACTGGGGCACAATCGCAGTGGTTCTCCCAGCGCTACCTTAGCCGATATAACAGAACGTAAGGTACCAAAACATGGGAGCCGGGCAAACCCAACTATTGACCCAAGACATGATTCGGAGCCGATGCATATAATGCTATAAGTTCGGTGTGCCGCACTTGTGAAAGTGTTCATACTTATCACACCATATTTTGGGGAACTTGAGCCCCTGGTGTATTTGGCCGTACCAAAGCGTACGGATGCAACATGTCATAAGTGAACATATATGGATAAAAAAGGGAATGCAATAATAGGCAAAAAGAGATGCATTGTTTATTCAAAAAATACTGCAATGAAAGCAGAACGATGCAAATAGTGCGATAAGCAAGGGATGGGACTATGTAACATGTCCCCCTCCAGGGGTAGGCTACGGGATGGTATGTAAAACAGGTATACTGCTTGTAATAGAGACCACCTAAACACTCGACGTAGCTTTTCTGCTTCCCTGGCTGTTGCATCGTGAGTTCGGCAATTCTACTGCCGGACAGGGCTTCTGGGAAATGAAGTCCTGCGAAAAAAAGAATGACACAATTGTGAGCCCCTGGTGCGGTTGAGCCGCTCTCTGGGCATGCCGTGGTCGTGCCCCTACCCCCATGCCCATGGTATCTCCAGAGCGTAGTTATGTATGCGTGGTACTGGTCTCGCGATTTCGCGAGGGCTAGGGTTGGGGCTGCATTGCTACGCGTGCTCGGAACGTGCCAAGCGGTCTTGTTGTAGGTTACTCTGGGCGCGCTTGACGGTGTCCGGCCGCTTAACAGCCGGACTCGAGAATTGCCTTAAGAGGCTGCTTTGTACTTCCGCCGTGAGAGCCGCTGTATGCTCCTCCGTTCGGAGAGAGCGTTCGGTGTTTCCGTTGACCGTAATGACTCCTCGAGGGCCTGTCATCTTGCGCTTGAGGTATGCGTTGTGCGGCACCGCATTGAACTTTCCAAATGCGGTTCGTCCGAGCAGTGCATGATAGCCGCTACGGAACGGGACTATGTCAAAGATTAACTCCTCGCTTCGGAAGTTATCCGGGGATCCGAAGACCACTTCAAGTGTAACTGAGCCTGTACAGTTGGCCTCTACACCTGGTATGACGCCTTTGAAGGTCGTCTTTGTGGGTTTAATCCTTGAGGGGTCTATGTCCATCTTGCGCACTGTATCCTGATAAAGCAGGTTCAGGCTGCTGCCGCCGTCCATCAGGACTCTAGTGAGGTGAAATCCGTCAACGATTGGGTCTAGAACCAATGCGGCGAATCCGCCATGGAGGATGCTAGTGGGGTGGTCCCTTCGATCAAAAGTGATCAGGCAGGGGGACCACGGATTGAACTTTGGGGCGACTGGCTCCATCGCATATACGTCCCTGAGTGCACGCTTCCGCTCCCTTTTGGGTATGTGGGTTGCGTATATCACGTTCACCGTCCGCACTTGTGGGGGGAAACCCTTCTGTCCTCTATTGTTCGGCGGCCGGGTCTCCTCCTCGTCATCGCTATGCAGCCCCTTGTCATTGGTTTTGGCAATTAACTTGCCTGCCTGCTTGAACACCCAACAATCCCTATTGGTGTGATTGGCTGGCTTTTTGGGGCTGCCGTGTATCTGGCACGAGCGATCGAGTATCCGGTCCAAATTGGATGGGCCCGGAGTATTTCTTTTGAATGGCTTTTTCTGCTGACCGGGTTTAGAGCCTCTGAATCCGGCATTGACTGTCGTATCCTCTGTATTGTCGCCATTAATGCGGCGCTTGTGCTTGTTGCGACGCGACCTGCCGTTGGTGTCCTTGGTATCCGAATTGCCAGGGCTCTTGGTCATGTTGTTACTACGAGCTAGCCAGCTATCCTCTCCTGCGCAGAAGCAGGTCATGAGTGTTGTGAGGGCTGCCATGGATTTCGGCTTTTCCTGTCCTAGGTGCCGGGCGAGCCACTCATCGCGGATGTTGTGTTTGAAGGCTGCAAGGGCCTCTGCATCCGGACAGTCGACGATTTGATTTTTCTTGGTTAGGAACCGTGTCCAGAATTGTCTGGCCGATTCTTCTGGCTGCTGAGTTATGTGGCTTAGGTCATCGGCGTCTGGTGGTCGCACATAAGTGCCCTGGAAGTTGTCGAGGAATGCGGCTTCCAGGTCTTCCCAACAACTGATTGACTCTGCTGGCAAGCTGTTGAGCCAATGTCGCGCTGGTCCTTTAAGCTTGAGTGGGAGGTATTTGATGGCTTGTAGATCATCACCGCGGCCATGTGGATGTGAAGGAGATAGTCCTCGATCAAAACTGTAGGATCTGTTGTGCCGTCGTATGATTCAATGTTTACGGGTTTGAAACCCTCGGGGATTTGATGATCCATTACTTCGTCTGTGAAGCATAGTGGGTGTGCGGCGCCTCTGTATTGGGCTATATCACGACGCAGCTCAAATGAGCTTTGTCTACTGTGTTCGGCCCGGCCAGAATTGCTGTATCCGGCGTGACGGTTGTCATCACGTATCGTGCGGCGCCCACGTGATCCGTGGATCGATCTTGTTTGCCTTGCCTTGCCCTCGAGTATATCACGCAGGTCTGGCGCATTTTCCCGCGCCTTGGTTTTTGAGCGGCGCCGGGGTGCGGCTTGATTGTAGGGCCGAGAGGCCTCTTTGTCGCGGCCACGAGGTGGCCGGTCGGCCGTATTACATGCTGGTGATGTAGGTTTAGGTGCTTCTTCCTCTAATCGGGGTAGCAACCTGCATTTTGGGTAGCTCTTGGAGGGGCGTTCGAGTTCATACTCTTCGGCCGCAAGGACTTCAGTCCATCTGTCGGCTAGCAAGTCTTGGTCAGCTCTAAGCTGTTGCTGCTTTTTCTTGAGGCTGCTTGCCATGGCCATAAGCCTACGTTTGAAACGCTCTTGTTCGACGGGATCCTCAGGCACGACAAATTTTTCGTCGTCGAGGCTTGCCTCATCTTCGGAGGGAGGCATATAATTATCGTCCTCTACCTCTCTGTCTGCCGCTCTCTCATGAGGGCTGGCTTCTCATCCTCCTGCGCTGAATCTTGCTGGAGGGGGTTGTCTTCGGCACTGTCCGGGGTGTTATTGTCTCCGGTGTCGGAATCTCCATTTTTGCTGTGGCGGGATTTAGAGCGGCGCCACTGACGCCGGCGCTTAGGCTGTTTTTTGGAGGGGTCGTCCTCCATTGTTCCATCGCCATTCCCATCCTTTGGGGTGTCCACCATGTAAATGTCGTATGACGAGGTGGCCTTCCAGTGCCCTGTAGGCGCTGGTTCTTGGTCGTCTCCTGCATCGTCGTTCATACCGTTGATGTCTTCGGAGTCGAAGTCTAGCATGTCGGTTAAGTCCTCGACAGTGGCTATGAAGTGGGTGGTGGGTGGGCTTTGAATTTCTTCGTCGTCTGCATCCCAACCATCCTGACCATAATCCGGCCAGGGCTCTCCTAATAAAGAGAGACACTTTAGCAAATTCAGGAGTCGCCAAAGGGCGAGTGCTGAAAGATGTCCGCAACGGTGAACTCCATGATCGGCGCCCAATCGGATTCGATTGGCAGGGGCGCGGAAGGTTCGGAGTCCGGAGAGGAGTCCGGCACCTTGGAGTCACGAGCTTCACAAAGGACGGGGTTGGTATTCGGCTCTATCGCCGTAGAGGTAGCAGCCCCCGAGGCGGTGTCCAGCCACCCGTCCTCGATCGGCGCAGTCGGCTCCAAGCTAAGGGTCGGAGCGGACACTTGTGCGGCCTCCAGGGCACTGTCCGGCAGCAGAGCTAGATCATGCCCATCGTGACAGTGTGGCGCGCTTGGCTGTGCCTCGAACCCATCGAAGATCAAGTCTCCGCGGACATCAGCCGTATAGTTCAAACTTCCAAATCTGACCTGATGGCCAGGGGCATAGCTTTCAATCTGCTCCAGATGGCCAAGCGAGTTGGCCCACAGTGCAAAGCCGCCGAATACGAAGATCTGTCCGGGGAGAAAAGTCTCACCCTGGACCGCGTCATTGTTGATGATTGAAGGAGCCATCGGGCCTAAAGGTGACGACACAGATGAACTCTCAATGAAAGCACCAATGTCGGTGTCAAAACCGGTGGATCTCGGGTAGGGGGTCCCGAACTGTGCGTCTAGGCGGATGGTAACAGGAGACAAGGGACACGATGTTTTTACCCAGGTTCGGGCCCTCTCGGTGGAGGTAAAACCCTACTCCTGCTTGATTAATATTGATGATATGGGTAGTACAAGAGTAGATCTACCACGAGATCAGAGAGGCTAAACCCTAGAAGCTAGCCTATGGTATGATTGTTGTTCGTCCTACGGACTAAAACCCTCCGGTTTATATAGACTCCGGAGAGGGCTAGGGTTACACAAAGTCGATTACAATGGTAGGAGATCTACATATCCGTATCACCAAGCTTGCCTTCCACGCCAAGGAAAGTCCCATCCGGACACGGGACGGAGTCTTCAATCTTGTATCTTCATAGTCCAGGAGTCCGGCTAACAATGATAGTTCGGCTATCCGAACACCCCCTAGTCCAGGACTCCCTCAATCGTCGAGTGCAGATCCGCCTTCTCTTTTTCCACCCATCACGTCCCAGAGGACCAAGCAGGCGCTGCTAAAGAAGCCATACGTCAAGCGGGGGTCATGATGGAGCAAGTGAAGGCGATCCGAGACGCCAGTCAAGTGGCCTATGACGCAAGTTCAGCTCTTGAGAGCAATGTCCAGGTTAGTTGATCACCGCCTGTTCTGTTAGGATATGATACCTGAAAACTTTTCTTTCTGAAGATCTTAGTATCTGTACACCCACTGGGTGTGTCGATTGAATATTTGGATTGGTGGGGGCACGCTGAGTGTACCCACTGGGTGTAGTCCCCGAGGCTATGGTGGACTGCTGGCAGTCGACCATAGTCTTTATACTTTGAACTTTTTCTCTTTACTTTCTCCACTCGATCTGGTCGAATGGAATCATGGAACCAGTGGGGGCACGCTGAGTGCACCCACTGGGTGTAGTCCCCGAGACCGTGGTCGACTGCTGGCAGTCGACGATGGTCTTAAGAACCTCTTTTTTCTAAGGTTAACCGCTAGCAGTTAGCTATGGTTTAGGACCACAACCTTTTTGTCTCTTTCAGTCGAATGATCAAACCGAATCTGTAGAACCAGTGGGGGCACGCTGAGTGCACCCACTGGGTGTAGTCCCGGAGACTACAGTTGAATGTTTTGATTTGGCTGTAGTCTTACAGATACTACGATCTTTCTCTTACTCACTCGGAAGTGACCTATTTTTGACGCCTGTTGATTGGTCTTTCGCAGAAATCTGGTGAGCTCGTGGCTCGTTATACTGAGTTGGAGAACAAGCACATCCAGCTTGAACTTGATCTGAAGCTTGTCTAGGAGAACTTCATGAAGGCAAAGGAGGAGGTAAAAGGTATGTTTGGTGAGAACCTTGACGACTGCCTTTGTTTCTTGTCCACTCCCGAGTCTGATCTCACTGTGATTTTGCAGATAAACTAAGGGATTCTCTGAAGAAGAAGAAGGGCCTTGACCTCGCTGATGCGCAGAAAGCAGCTTTGGAGAAGACCAAACTCGCAGAAGAAAAGTTGGCTTCAATCAGCAAACTTGAGGAGGAGAATACCAATTTGAAAGCTGCTCTTGATGCGGCCAACAAAGAGGTCAGTCGACTGAAGAATGGCAAGATAACTCTGAGTGACAAGGCTAGTGAACTGGTGGGAAAGAAGAACGACTTAGAGGCTTATCTGAGTGGGCTCGCCAACTTATTGTAGGACTGTTAGCTTATCTTTGGGTTGTATCCATAGAATTCTACCAAAACTTTGAAAAGGAGACTAGTCGAGTGGAGATTGGCTTGGATCCCATCAACTCTCCCGGGAAGGATGAAGCCGCCATGAACGTGCTCCGTCTCGAGTCTTGCGTTTTTGTTGTGGTCGACTATCTTGCGAGACTGAAAGTTGCAACGTCGCGCATCGACACAGCACTCTGGCCAGGAGAAACACTTTAGAATGACCTCGAGTCTCTGATGACTCGACTGAACGAAGTTCCAAGTCGAGTGCAAGAATGGAAGAAGTCTTCTGCCAGGTGTGGCGCCAAAGTTGCTCTGTCTCTGGTCCGTGTTCACTGCAAGGACGCGTGAGAGGACAAGCTAGCGTCTCTCAAGGTGGCCAATACCAAGAAGCATGACTTCCGATCTTTCATGGAGACCTTCATCGCTGCTGCCACTCGGATCGCAGATGGAATCGACCTGGACGAGTTTGTTGCGCCTTCCAGCCCTCCGCAAGAGGGGTAAAAAACTTCTATGCTTGATGCTTTAAATTTGCCTCGGAATGCCGAGTGGTTTTTGTAACCGGTAAACTTTAACAGGCTTGGTGCCCGAGCACTTCTGGATCTGTAGGACGCTATCCGAACTTGGGTTTGCCGTTGAATATGTTTGCATTTGCCTTCGAATGAACATTGTCTTTCGCTCGGAATATATGCTAGTGTTTGTGATGCACTTTTGTAGGTAGGGATGAAGCTCAGATTGCAATCGACTTGTACCTCGTCATCCTTGCAGAGTGAAATGAATCTCATACTTAGGCGGGCACTGGGCTGCAGCTAAGCCCCCGAGTGGGAGGTGTTCTCTCCACTCAGTAGGATTTTCAAAAACTTAGGCGAGCACTGGGCTGCAGCTAAGCCCCCGAGTGGGAGGTCTGCTCTCCACTTGGTAGGATTTTCAGAAACTTAGGCGAGCATTGGGCTGCAGCTAAGCCCCCGAGTGGGAGGTCTGCTCTCCACTCGGTAGGATTTTCATAAACTTAGGCGAGCACTAGGCTGCAGCTAAGCCCCCGAGTGGGAGGTGTGCTCTCCACTCAGTAGGATTTTCAAAAAACTTAGGCGAGCACTGGGCTGCAGCTAAGCCCCCGAGTGAGAGGTTTGCTCTCCACTCGGTAGGGTTTTTGTGGCGTAGCTCGGTAGGAGAGGGTAGCAGTCGACCTGCGCCTCGTCCTCCTTGCGGAGCGCATGTTGTATTTGTGGAGTAGCTCGGAAGGAGAGGGTAGCAGTCGACCTGCACCTCGTCCTCCTTGCGGAGCGCACGTTGTATTTGTGGCGTAGCTCGGAAGGAGAGGGTAGCAGTCGACCTGCGCCTCGTCCTCCTTGCGGAGCGCACATTGTATTTGTGGCGTAGCTCGGAAGGAGAGGGTAGCATTCGACCTGCGCCTCGTCCTCCTTGCGGAGTGCATGTTGTATTTGTGGCGTAGCTCGGGAGGAGAGGGTAGCAGTCGACCTGCGCCTCGTCCTCCTTGCGGAGCGCATGTTGTATTTGTGGCGTAGCTTGGAAGGAGAGGGTAGCAGTCGACCTGTGCCTCGTCCTCCTTGCGGAGCGCACGTTGTGTTTGTACTTAGGCGAGCGCTAGGCTGCAGCTAAGCCCCTGAGTGGGAGGCTGGCTCACCACTCGGCAGGATTTTGTTAAACTTAGGCAGGTACTTGGACTGCAGCTAAGCCCCCGAGTGGGAGGCTGGCTCACCACTCGGTAGGATTTTGTTAAACTTAGGCGAGTACTTGGACTGCAGCTAAGCCCCCGAGTGGGAGGCTGGCTCACCACTCGGTAGGATTTTGTTAAACTTAGGCGAAACGGATTCGCGGCTAAGCCCCTGAGTGGGAGGCTGGCTCACCACTCGGCAAGGAGTTTTTTTTACAAACTTAGGCGAAACGGATTCGCAGCTAAGCCACCCACTGGGGGACTAACTTTATGTGAACAAAGTAACAACAATCACTGGGAAAATTATAACACTTTTGTCTTTGATAAATAAACTACATAAGTACTTTTATTACATCTCATCCGAGTGAATACTTAAGTATAAAAGGGGCGGAGCAGCTCCGCGTTCCAAGCTCGGGGCTCGTCAATCTGGTGCTCGACATTGTAAAGGCGATACGCCCCATTGTGGAGAACCTTGGTGACGATGAAGGGACCTTCCCAAGTAGGAGCAAGCTTGTGTGGCTTCTGTTGATCCACTCGAAGAACCAAATCTCCTTCTTGGAAGGCTCGACTCCTCACGTTTTTGGCATGGAAGCGACGCAAGTCCTGCTGATAAATGGTAGATCGGATCAAGGCCATCTCTCTTTCTTCTTCTAGAAGGTCGACTGCGTCCTGCCGGGCTTGCTCTGCTTCAGCTTCAGTGTAGAGTTTGACTCGGGGTGCGTTGTGAAGCAGGTCACTGTTGGGGAACGTAGCAGAAATTCAAAATTTTCCTACGTGTCACCAAGATCTATCTATGGAGAGACTAGCAACGAGGGGAAGGAGAGTGCATCTACATACCCTTGTAGATCGCTAAGCGGAAGCGTTCAAGTGAATGGGGTTGATGGAGTCGTACTCGTCGTGATTCAGATCACCGATGATCCTAGTGCCGAACGGACAGCACCTCCGCGTTCAACACACGTATAGCTCGACGATGTCTCCCACGCCTTGATCCAGCAAGGAGAGAGGGAGAGGTTGAGGAAGACTCCATCCAGCAGCAGCACAACGGCGTGGTGGTGATGGAGGAGCGCGGCAATCCTGCAGGGCTTCGCTAAGCACCTACGGGAGAGGAGGAGGTGTCACGGGAGGGAGGGAGGCGCCAAGGGCTCAGGTATGGATGCCCTCCCTCCCCTCCACTATATATAGGGGCAGGGGAGAGGGGGGAGGCTCAGCCTTGCCCCTTCCTCCAAGGAAGGGGTGCGGCTAAGAAGGGGGGAGGAGTCCATCCTCCCCAAGGCACCTCGGAGGTGCCTTCCCCCTTGAGGACTCTTCCCTCTAGGGTTCCCTAGGCGCATGGGCCTCTTGGGGCTGGTGCCCTTGGCCCATGTAGGCCAAGGCGCACCCCCTACAGCCCATGTGGCCCCCCGGGGCAGGTGGCCCCACCCGGTGGGCCCCCGGGACCCTTCCGGTGGTCCCGGTACAATACCGATGACCCCGAAACTTGTCCCGATGGCCGAAACAGGACTTCCTATATATAAATCTTTACCTCCGGACCATTAAGGAACTCCTCGTGACGTCCGGGATCTCATCCGGGACTCGGAACAACATTCGGTAACCACATACAAACTTCCTTTATAACCCTAGCGTCATCGAACCTTAAGTGTGTAGACCCTACGGGTTCGGGAGACATGTAGTCATGACCGAGATGTTCTCCGGTCAATAACCAACAGCGGGATCTGGATACCCATGTTGGCTCCCACATGTTCCACGATGATCTCATCGGATGAACCACGATGTCAAGGACTCAATCAATCCTGTATACAATTCCCTTTGTCTAGCGGTATGGTACTTGCCCGAGATTCGATCGTCGGTATACCGATACCTTGTTCAATCTCGTTACCGGCAAGTCTCTTTACTCGTTCCGTAACACATCATCCCGTGATCAACCCCTTGGTCACATTGTGCACATTATGATGATGTCCTACCGAGTGGGCCCAGAGATACCTCTCCGTCTACACGGAGTGACAAAATCCCAATCTCGATTCGTGCCAACCCAACAGACACTTTCAGAGATACCCGTAGTGTACCTTTATAGCCACCCAGTTACGTTGTGACGTTTGGCACACCCAAAGCACTCCTACGGTATCCGGGAGTTGCACAATCTCATGGTCTAAGGAAATGATACTTGACATTAGAAAAGCTTTAGCATACGAACTACATGATCTTGTGCTAGGCTTAGGATTGGGTCTTGTCCATCACATCATTCTCCTAATGATGTGATCCTGTTATCAACGACATCCAATGTCCATGGTCAGGAAACCGTAACCATCTATTGATCAACGAGCTAGTCAACTAGAGGCTTACTAGGGACATGGTGTTGTCTATGTATCCACACATGTATCTGAGTTTCCTATCAATACAATTCTAGCATGGATAATAAACGATTATCATGAACAAGGAAATATAATAATAATCAATTTATTATTGCCTCTAGGGCATATTTCCAACACGGGGCAGGTGGCCCCACCCGGTGGGCCCCCGGGACCCTTCCGGTGGTCCCGGTACAATACCGATGACCCCGAAACTTGTCCCGATGGCCGAAACAGGACTTCCTATATATAAATCTTTACCTCCGGACCATTCCGGAACTCCTCGTGACGTCCGGGATCTCATCCGGGACTCCGAACAACATTCGGTAACCACATACAAACTTCCTTTATAACCCTAGCGTCATCGAACCTTAAGTGTGTAGACCCTACGGGTTCGGGAGACATGTAGTCATGACCGAGATGTTCTCCGGTCAATAACCAACAGCGGGATCTGGATACCCATGTTGGCTCCCACATGTTCCACGATGATCTCATCGGATGAACCACGATGTCAAGGACTCAATCAATCCCGTATACAATTCCCTTTGTCTAGCGGTATGGTACTTGCCCGAGATTCGATCGTCGGTATACCGATACCTTGTTCAATATCGTTACCGGCAAGTCTCTTTACTCGTTCCGTAACACATCATCCCGTGATCAACCCCTTGGTCACATTGTGCACATTATGATGATGTCCTACCGAGTGGGCCCAGAGATACCTCTCCGTTTACACGGAGTGACAAATCCCAATCTCGATTCGTGCCAACCCAACAGACACTTTCAGAGATACCCGTAGTGTACCTTTATAGCCACCCAGTTACGTTGTGACGTTTGGCACACCCAAAGCACTCCTACGGTATCCGGGAGTTGCACAATCTCATGGTCTAAGGAAATGATACTTGACATTAGAAAAGCTTTAGCATACGAACTACATGATCTTGTGCTAGGCTTAGGATTGGGTCTTGTCCATCACATCATTCTCCTAATGATGTGATCCCATTATCAACGACATCCAATGTCCATGGTCAGGAAACCGTAACCATCTATTGATTAACGAGCTAGTCAACTAGAGGCTTACCAGGGACATGGTGTTGTCTATGTATCCACACATGTATCTGAGTTTCCTATCAATACAATTCTAGCATGGGTAATAAACGATTATCATGAACAAGGAAATATAATAATAATCAATTTATTATTGCCTCTAGGGCATATTTCCAACAGTCTCCCACTTGCACTAGAGTCAATAATCTAGTTCAAATCCCCATGTGATTAACACTCACTGGTCACATCGCCATGTGACTAACACCCAAGAGTTTACTACATTCAGTAGTCTAGCTCACATCACTATGTGATTAACACTCAATGAGTTCTTGGTTTGATCATGTTATGCTTGTGAGAGAGGTTATAGTCAACGGGTCTGAACCTTTCAGATCCGTGTGTGCTTTACAAATCTCTATGTCATCTCCTAGATGCAGCTACCACGTTCTATTTGGAGCTATTCCAAATAACGGTTCTACTTGGAGCTATTCTAAATTGTTGCTCCATTATACGTATCCGGTATCTCTACTCAGAGCTATCCGGATAGGTGTTAAGCTTGCATCGACGTAACCCTTTACGACGAACTCTTTTACCACCTCCATAATTGAGAAAATTCCTTAGTCCACTAGTTACTAAGGATAACTTTGACCGCTGTCCTGTGATCCATTCTTGGATCAGTCTTGTACCCCTTGACTGACTCATGGTAAAGCACACTTCAGGTGCGGTACACAGCATAGCATATTGTAGAGCCTATGTCTTAAGCATAGGGGACGACCTTCGTTCCTTTCTCTCTATTCTGCCATGGTCGAGCTTTAAGTCTTAACTTCATACCTTACAACTCAGGCAAGAACTCCTTCTTTGACTGATCCATCTTGAACACCTTCAAGATCATGTCAAGGCATGTGCTCATTTGAAAGTACTATTAAGCGTTTTGATCTATCCTTATAGATCTTGATGCTCAATGTTCAAGTAGCTTAATCCAGGTTTTCCATTGAAAACACTTTCCAAATAACCCTATATGCTTTCCAGAAATTCTACGTCATTTCTGATCATTAATATGTCAACAACATATACTCATCAGAAATTCTATAGTGCTCCCACTCACTTCTTTGGAAATACAAGTTTCTCATAAACTTTGTATACACCCAAAATCTTTGATCATCATCAAAGCATACATTCCAACTCCGAGATGTTCACTCTAGTCCTCAGAAGGATTGCTGGAGCTTAGCATATTTCAGGATGGACAAAACCTTCCGGTTGTATCACATACAACCTTTCCTCAAAAATCGTCGAGGAAACAATGTTTTGACATCCTATCTGCAAGATTTCATAAATAATGCAGTAATTGCTAATATAATTCCAACAGACTCTTAGCATCGCTACGAGTGAGAAAGTCTCATCGTAGTCAACTCCTTGAACTTGTCGAAAAACATCTTAACGACAAGTCGAGCTTTCTCAATGGTGACACTTACCATCATTGTCTGTCTTCCTTTCAAAATCCATATGTACCTAACAGCCTTACGACCATCAAGTAGTTCTTCCAAAGTCTACACTTTGTTTTCATACATGGATCCTCTCTCGGGTTTTATGGCCTTGAGCCATTTATCGGAATCCGGGCCCACCATCGCTTCTCCATAGCTCGTAGGTTCATTGTTGTCTAGCAACATGACTTCCAAGATAGGATTACCGTACCACTCTGAAGTAGTACGTATCCTTGTCACCCTACGAGGTACGGCAGTGATTTGATCCGAAACTTCATGATCAATATCATAAGCTTCCACTTCAATTGGTGTAGGTGCCACGGGAACAACTTCCTGTGCCCTGCTACACACTGGTTGAAGTGATGGTTCAATAACCTCATCAAGTCTCCACCATCCTCCCACTCAACTCTTTCGAGAGAAACCTTTCCTCGAGAAAGGACCCGATTCTAGAAACAATTCATATTGCTTTCGGATCTGAATTAGGAGGTATACCCAACTGTTTTGGGTGTCCTATGAAGATGTATTTTATCTGCTTTGGGTTCGAGCTTATCAATCTGAAACCTTTCCACATAAGCATCGCAGCCCCAAACTTCTAAGAAATGACAGCTTAGGTTTCTCTAAACCATAATTCATACGGTGTCATCTCAACGGAATTACGTGGTGCCCTATTTAAAGTGAATGTGGTTGTCTCTAATGCCTAACCCATGAACGATAGTGGTAACTCGATAAGAGACATCATGGTATGCACCATATCCAATAGGGTGCAACTTTGACGTTTGGACACACCATCACACTATGGTGTTCCAGGCTGTATCAGTTGTGAAACAATTTCCACAATGTCTTAATTCTGTGCCAAACTCGTGATTCAGATATTCATCTCTATGATCATATCATAGATCTTTTATCCTCTTGTCACGACAATCTTTCAACTTCACACTGAAATTACTTGAACCTTTCAATAATTCAGACTCGTGATTCATCAAGTAAATATACTCAACATCTACTCGAATCATCTGTGAAGTAAGAACATAACGATATTCACTGCATGCCTCAGCACTCATTGGACTACACACATCAAAATGTGTTACTTCCAACAAGTTGCTATCTTGTTCCATCTTACTGAAAACGAGGCTTTTCAGTCATCTTGCCCGTGTGGTATGATTTGCATGTCCCAAGTGATTCAAAATCAAGTGAGTCAAACGATCCATCTGCATGGAGTTTCTTCATGCATATACACCAATAGACATGGTTCGCATGTCTCAAACTTTTCTAAAACGAGTGAGTCCAAAGATCCATCAACATGGAGCTTCTTCATGCGTTTTATACCATTATGACTTACATGGCAGTGCCACAAGTAAGTGGTACTATCATTACTATCTTATATCTTTTGGCATGAAAATGTGTATCCCTATGATCAAAATTCAATAAACCATTCCTTTAGGTGCAAGAGCACTTATTCAGGTTTAATACTAATCTTGATGGTGGAGGGAGCGTGCGATGTTAGATCACATCAAACTTGGAAACACTTCCAACACGTATCGTCAGCTCACCTTTAGCTAGTCTCCGTTTTATTCCGTAGCTTTTATTTCGAGTTACTAACACTTAGCAACCGAACCGGTATCTAATACCCTGGTGCTACTAGGAGTACTAGTAAAGTACACATTAACATAATGTATATCCAATATACTTCTATCGACCTTGCCAGCCTTCTTATCTACCAAGTATCTAGGGTAATTCTGCTCTAGTGGTTGTTCCCCTTATTACAGAAGCACTTAGTCTCGGGTTTGGGTTTTACCTTGGGTTTCTTCACTAGAGCAGCAGCTGATTTGCCGTTTCATGAAGTATCCCTTCTTGCCCTTGCCCTTCTTGAAACTAGTGGTTTCACCAACCATCAACAATTGATGCTCCTTCTTGATTTCTACTTTCGTGGTGTCAAACATCGTGAATACCTCAAGGATCATCATATCTATCCCTGATATGTTATAGTTCATCACGAAGCTCTAACAGCTTGGTGGCAATGACTTTGGAGAACCATCACTGTCTTATCTGGAAGATCAACTCCCACTCGATTCAAATGATTGTTGTGCTCAGACGATCTGAGCACAAGCTCAACAATTGAGCTTTTCTCCTTAGTTTGCAGGTTAAGAAAGTCATCGGAGGTCTTGTACCTCTTGACATGGGCACGAGCCTGAAATCCCAATTTAAACCCTCAAAACATCTCATATGTTTCGCGACGTTTCAAAAATGTCTTTGGTGCCTCAACTCTAAACCGTTTAACTGAACTATCACGTAGTTATCAAAACGTGTATGTCAGATGTTCGCAACAACCACAGACAACGTTCGAGGTTCAGCACACTGAGCGGTGCATTAAGGACATAAGCCTTCTATGAAGCAATGAGAACAATCCTCAGTTTACGGACCTAGTCCGCATAATTGCTACTATCAACTTTCAACTAATTTTTCTCTAGGAACATATCTAAACAGTAGAACTCTAGCGTGAGCTACGACATAATTTGCAAAAACCTTTTGACTGTGTTCAGGATAATTAAGTTCATCTTATGAACTCCCACTCAGATAGACATCCCTTTAGTCATCTAAGTGATTACATGATCCGAGTCAAACTAGGCCGTGTCCGATCATCACGTGAGACGGACTAGTCATCATCGGTGAACATCTTCATGTTGATCGTATCTTCTATACGACTCATGTTCGACCTTTCGGTCTCCGTATTCTGAAGCCATGTCTGTACATGCTAGGCTCGTCAAGTTAACCCTAAGTGTTTCGCGTGTGTTCCGAGGCCATGTCTGTACATGCTAGGCTCGTCAACACCCGTTGTATTTGAACGTCTGAATAAAACACCTGATCATCACGTGATGTTTTGAAACAGCGAACTGTCGCAACGGTGCACAGTTAGGGGAGAACACTTCTTGAAATTGTTGTAAGGGATCATCTTATTTACTGCCGTCGTTCTAAGCAAATAAGATGTATAAACATGATAAACATCACATGCAATCAAATAGTGACATGATATGGCCATCATCACTTTGCTCCTTTTGATCTCCATCTTCGGAGCTCCATGATCATCATCGTCACCGGCATGACACCATGATCTCCATCATCATGATCTCCATCATCGTGTCTTCATGAAGTTGCCTCGCCAACTATTACTTCTACTACTATGGCTAACGGTTAGCAATAAAGTAAAGTAATTACATGACGTTTAAGTTGACACGCAGGTCACAAATAAATAAAGACAACTCCTATGGCTCCTGCCGGTTGTCATACTCATCGACATGCAAGTCGTGATTCCTATTACAAGAACATGATCAATCTCATACATCACATATATCATTCATCACATCCTTTTTGGCCATATCACATCACATAGCATACCCTGCAAAAACAAGTTAGACGTCCTCTAATTGTTGTTTGCATGTTTTACGTGGCTGCTATGGGTTTCTAGCAAGAACGTTTCTTACCTACGCATGAACCACAACGTGATATGCCAATTGCTATTTACCCTTCATAAGGACCCTTTTCATCGAATCCGATCCGACTAAAGTGGGAGAAACAGACACCCGCCAGCCACCTTATGCAACTAGTGCATGTTTGTCGGTGGAACCGGTCTCACGTAAGTGTACGTGTAAGGTTGGTCCGGGCCGCTTCATCCCACGATGCCGCCGAATCAAGATAAGACTAGTAACGGCAAGCATATTGAACAATATCAACGCCCACAACTACTTTGTGTTCTACTCGTGCAAAGAATCTACGCAATAGACCTAGCTCATGATGCCACTGTTGGGGAACGTAGCAGAAATTCAAAATTTTCCTACGTGTCACCAAGATCTATCTATGGAGAGACTAGCAACGAGGGGAAGGAGAGTGCATCTACATACCCTTGTAGATCGCTAAGCGGAAGCGTTCAAGTGAACGGGGTTGATGGAGTCGTACTCGTCGTGATTCAGATCACCGATGATCCTAGTGCCGAACGGACAGCACCTCCGCGTTCAACACACGTACAGCTCGACGATGTCTCCCACGCCTTGATCCAGCAAGGAGAGAGGGAGAGGTTGAGGAAGACTCCATCCAGCAGCAGCACAACAGCGTGGTGGTGATGGAGGAGCGCGGCAATCCTGCAGGGCTTCGCTAAGCACCTACGGGAGAGGAGGAGGTGTCACGGGAGGGAGGGAGGCGCCAAGGGCTCAGGTATGGATGCCCTCCCTCCCCTCCACTATATATAGGGGCAGGGGAGAGGGGGGAGGCGCAGCCTTGCCCCTTCCTCCAAGGAAGGGGTGCGGCTAAGAAGGGGGGAGGAGTCCATCCTCCCCAAGGCACCTCGGAGGTGCCTTCCCCCTTGAGGACTCTTCCCTCTAGGGTTCCCTAGGTGCATGGGCCTCTTGGGGCTGGTTCCCTTGGCCCATGTAGGCCAAGGCGCACCCCCTACAGCCCATGTGCCCCCCCGGGGCAGGTGGCCCCACCCGATGGGCCCCCGGGACCCTTCCGGTGGTCCCGGTACAATACCGATGACCCCGAAACTTGTCCCGATGGCCGAAACAGGACTTCCTATATATAAATCTTTACCTCCGGACCATTACGGAACTCCTCGTGACGTTCGGGATCTCATCCGGGACTCCGAACAACATTCGGTAACCACATACAAACTTCCTTTATAACCCTAGCGTCATCGAACCTTAAGTGTGTAGACCCTACGGGTTCGGGAGACATGTAGTCATGACCGAGATGTTCTCCGGTCAATAACCAACAGCGGGATCTGGATACCCATGTTGGCTCCCACATGTTCCACGATGATCTCATCGGATGAACCACGATGTCAAGGACTCAATCAATCCTGTATACAATTCCCTTTGTCTAGCGGTATGGTACTTGCCCGAGATTCGATCGTCGGTATACCGATACCTTGTTCAATCTCGTTACCGGCAAGTCTCTTTACTCGTTCCGTAACACATCATCCCGTGATCAACCCCTTGGTCACATTGTGCACATTATGGTGATGTCCTACCGAGTGGGCCCAGAGATACCTCTCCGTTTACACGGGGTGACAAATCCCAATCTCGATTCGTGCCAACCCAATAGACACTTTCAGAGATACCCGTAGTGTACCTTTATAGCCACCCAGTTACGTTGTGACGTTTGGCACACCCAAAGCACTCCTACGGTATCCGGGAGTTGCACAATCTCATGGTCTAAGGAAATGATACTTGACATTAGAAAAGCTTTAGCATACGAACTACATGATCTTGTGCTAGGCTTAGGATTGGGTCTTGTCCATCACATCATTCTCCTAATGATGTGATCCCATTATCAACGACATCCAATGTCCATGGTCAGGAAACCGTAACCATCTATTGATTAACGAGCTAGTCAACTAGAGGCTTACCAGGGACATGGTGTTGTCTATGTATCCACACATGTATCTGAGTTTCCTATCAATACAATTCTAGCATGGATAATAAACGATTATCATGAACAAGGAAATATAATAATAATCAATTTATTATTGCCTCTAGGGCATATTTCCAACAGTCACTCGGCAAGACTGCTTCAGCTCCGTAGACCAAGAAGAACAGAGTTCTCCCAGTCGACCGATTAGGTGTGGTCCTTAATCCCCAAAGTACTGATGGAAGTTCGTCGACCCATGCACCAGCTGCGTGCTTGAGATCACGCATCAATCGGGGTTTCAACCCTTTGAGAATGAGGCCATTTGCTCGTTCTGCCTGTCCATTCGACTGCGGGTGAGCGACTGAAGCATAGTCGACTCATGTGCCCTGAGATGTGCAGAAGGCTCTAAATTCCTCAGAATCGAAGTTCGACCCATTATCAGTGATGATGCTATGGGGAACTCCATATTTGAATATCAACTCCCTGATGAAGCTGACCGCAGTGCCGACATCAAGATTCTTGATGGGTTTAGCTTCAATCCACTTAGTGAACTTGTCGACTGCCACCAACACATGGATGAAGCCGCTTCTGCCTGTTCTCAGTGGTCCAACCATATCCAATCCCCATACAGCGAAAGGCCAGATGAGTGGGATGGTCTTCAATGCTGAGGCAGGCTTGTGTGACATATTGGAGTAAAATTGACATCCTTCACACTTGTCGACTATCTCCTTTGCCATTTCATTTGCTCTTGGCTAGTAAAATCCCGCTCGGTATGCTTTAGCCACAATGGTTCGAGAGGACGCATGATGGCCACAGGTCCCCGAGTGGATATCGTCAAGGATTATCCGACCTTCTTCTGGTGTTATACACTTCTGACCGACTCCAGTCGCGCTTTCTCTGTACAACTGTCCCTTTATCACGGTAAAGGCTTTGGATCGGCGGATGATCTGTCGAGCCTCTTCCTCATCCTCTGGGAGCTCTTTCCTTAAGATATACGCGATGTATGGCACAGTCCAGTCGGGAGTGATGATCAATGCTTCCATGATCAGATCGACCACCGCTGGAACTTCTACTTCAGCCGGATCTGTGACACTTTTTGGCTGCGGAGCTTCTTCGCTAAAAGGATCTTCCTGAACTGTTGGAGTATGGATATGTTCCAAGAACACATCACTGGAGATGGCTTCTCTCTTGGAACCTATCTTTGCCAAATCATCAGCCGCTTGATTCTTCAGTCGGGGTATATCACGGAGCTCTAACCCTTCAAATTTCCTCTCAAGCTTTCTCACTGCATTGCAGTAACCAGTCATGGCTGGGCTTCTAACGTCCCACTCCTTCATCACCTGATTGACCACCAAATCTGAGTCGCCATAAACCATAAGGCGACGGACACCGAGTGAAATGGCCATGCGCAACCCATACAAAAGTGCCTCGTATTCTGCTTCATTGTTGGAGGAATCAAAGTGGATATGGAGCACATATCTGAGCTTATCTCCTCGGGGGGAAACCAATACTACCCCAGCACTGGAACCATTCAACATCTTAGAACCGTCAAAGAACATGCTCCAGTGCTCCGAGTGAACTTGAGTCGGCAGTTGTTGTTCAATCCACTCGGCGATGAAATCCGCTACTGCTTGGGACTTAATGGCTTTCTTTGCCTCAAGCTTGATATCAAGGGGAAGGAGTTCAATAGCCCACTTTGCCACTCGACCAGTTGCATCTCTGTTGTGCAAAATCTCTGACAATGGAGCGTCGCTGATGACTGTAATGGAATGATCAGAGAAATAATGAGCAACCTTCTTCGTGGTCATGTAAATCCCATATACAAGCTTCTGATAATGAGGGTATCTTTGCTTCGATGGGGTCAACACTTCGGAAAGATAATATACAGGGCTCTGAACTTTGAAGGCTTTCCCTTATTCTTCCCGCTCGACTGTAAGTACTGTACTGACAACTTGTCCTGTGGCTGCAATGTAAAGCAACAAAGGCTCTTTGCTGATTGGAGCAGCAAGCACCTGCTGGGTGGAGAGCAGAGCTTTTAGCTCTGCAAACGCTGCATCAGCTTCTGGAGTCCACTCGAACTTGTCTGACTTCTTCATCAGTCGGTAAAGAGGTAATGCCTTTTCACCGAGGCGAGAGATGGATCGACTTAACGTGGCCAAGCATCCAGTAAGCTTCTGGACATCATGCACACGCACAGGGCGTTTCATTCGGAGTATTGTGCCAACTTTTTCTAGGTTGGCGTTGATTCCTCGTTCGGAAACGAGAAAACCGAATAACTTTCCGCCAGGAACTCCGAATGTGCACTTTGATGGATTAAGCTTGATATCATACCTCCTGAGATTGGCAAATGTTTCAGCGAGGTCAGTCAACAGGTCAGAACCCTTCTGTGATTTGACCACAATATCATCCATGTATGCTTCCATGTTCTGACTGATTTGAGTGAGTAAACACTTATGAATCATCCTCATGAACGTGGCTCCAGCATTCTTGAGGCCGAATGGCATGGTGACATAGCAGAAGCACCCGAATGGAGTGATGAAAGCTGTTTTGATCTCGTCGGGTTCATACAGACGGATCTGATGGTAACCGGAATAAGCGTCTAAAAAAGACAGGCGCTCACATCCCGCAGTCGAGTCGACTATTTGGTCGATGCGGCGGAGATGAAAATGATCTTTCGGGCAGGCCCGATTGATATGTTTGAAATCAATGCACATGAGAAGTGACTTGTCCTTCTTGGGGACCATGACAACATTGGCGAGCCACTCAGAGTGGTAAATCTCTCGGATAAACTCTGCTGCCAGGAGCCGAGACACCTCCTCTCCAATGGCCTTTCTCTTCTGGACGGCAGACCGTCGAAGATGTTCTTTGACAGGTTTTGCTTTTGGGTCGACTCGTAAACGATGCTCAGCCAGCCCCCTGGGAACACCCGGCATGTCAGCAGGCTTCCATGCGAAGATGTCCCAGTTCTCACGGAGGAACTGGATGAGCGCTTCTTCCTATTTAGAGTCGAGTGTTCTGGAGATATGAGTCGGAGCAGCACTGGGGTCGGTCGGGTGAATGTGAACAGGCTTTGTCTCACCAGACGACTGGAACGCTGACTCCGTGGCGGGCTTCTTGGCCCGCAATAAATCACTCGGATCTGCATTTTTCTGGTATTCTTGCAGCTCCACCACTGTTATCTGAGCATCGGCAATCTTTGAGCCCTTCTGAAAGCACTCTTCTGCCTTTTTCCGATTGCCAGTGATGGTGATCACACCCTTGGGACCAGTCATCTTCAATTTGAGGTACACGTAGCATGGTCGAGCCATGAATCATGCATAAGTTGGCCTACCCAAAATAGCGTGATAAGCACTCTGGAAATCCACGACTTCAAATGTTAGCTTTTCTTTTCGAAAATGCTTTGAGTCGCCGAAAACCACATCAAGAGCAATTTGGCCGAGTGACTCAGCCTTCTTCCCAAGAATGACTCCATGGAAACTCATGTTGCTGGAACTGAGTCTGGACATCGGAATGCCCATTCCCTTCAGCGTCTCCGCATACAATATATTCAGCCCGCTGCCACCATCCATCAGAACCTTAGTCAGTCGAGTGCCTTCGACGACCGGGTCGACCACCAAAGCTTGCCTCCCAGGGGTGGCTATGTGAGTCGGATGATTAGATTGGTCGAACGTGATGGCGGTCTGAGACCATTTCAGGTAACTAGGTGTCGCCGGAGCAACCATATTCACCTCACGGTTGATAACTTTCAATCGACTTTTGCTCTCAACATCAGCAAAAATCATCAGGGTGGAATTGACATGGGGGTATCCTCCATCACTGTCTTCTTTGTCCTCAACCTTGTCTGACTCCTTCTCCTTATCCTTGGGTTGTTTCCCCTGAAACTGCTGGATTAAGAGTCGGCACTGGCGAGTGGTATGTTTCGGGTAGATGAAGTTGCCCTCTTCGTCTTTCTTCGTGTGGATGTGGCATGGCAAATCCATCACATCGTTTCCTTCCTTGTCCTTCACTTTCTTGGGGTTCCAAGATCCTTTGGGCTTTCCTTTAAACTTGCCTTGAGTCATGGCCAAGGCTTCTCCAGGAGAAGCTGGCTCGGCTTTCCGCTTCTTCTTCCGACTGGAGTTTCCTTTTTCCGACTGGCTCGGCTTGTACTTGCCACTCCGGAGCCGATCCTCTTCTTCACCATTAGCATATTTGGTGCCACTCTCCATCATTCAACTCAGGGTCATGTCTCCGGTCCGACCAAACTTCAAACTTAACTCCCTATTCTTAACGCCTTCCTTGAAGGCACAGACTGCTTGGTGATCATATACGTTCTCCATCGTATGATGCAATGTGATCCACCTCTGGATGTAATCTCTTAAGGTCTCATTCGACTTTTGCACGCAAACCTGCAGTTCTGTCAAACCTGCTGGTCGCTTGCAAGTTCCTTCAAATGTCCTGACAAACACTCGGGCAAGATCTTTCCAAGTGTAAATGATGCTAGGCGCTAACTGATTCAGCCAGGCTCTGGCCGAGCCCTCCAACATAAGCGGTAGGTGTTTCATGGCCACCTCATCATTGCCACCGCCAATCTAAACAGCCACTCGGTAATCCTCAAGCCAAGTATCGGGCTTGGACTCACCAGTGAACTTACTAACTCCAGTCGCCAACCTGAAGTTGGGAGGAATCACTGCGGCTCTGATGGCTCTGCTAAAACACTCTGGTCCTGAGACATGAACTCTGCTGCTGGTGGGTGCATCTCTATCGTGGCCCTCACGGTGAGCTCTGTTCCGGTCGACTAGACCTTGAACAATAATGGATCTCGCATCAAAGCCTGGTTCTTTGGGGTCGACTGGAACCCTTCGCCCAACACTGTGCTAGTGTCTGTCATCTTGCTGCCGAGGGGCGTACGACCCACCCCTTGGGGGAGGAGTGGGCACTCGACGCCGATCATCGCAATCGAATCGGTCATCATACTGATCACGTCGACCTCCACGTCCCTCACGCCGCGGAGGCGATCTTGGGCTATGGGCCGACTGGACTGTATTTGCAGCGACGGATCGACTGTGAATCCTATTACGCGACTGCAATACAGCTGATTTTTGATCTCCTGCTGCCCGGAGCAAATCTCTGATCTGCATCAAGCCTCTGCCAGCCTCTGACTGAGAGGGCTGAATCGACTCCGCTATACGGGCTGCAGCTGCTAGATTTTGAATTGGGGTTCGATATACCCGAGTCGGTGGCGGAAAGAGTTGACGTCGACTGGAGTCTAGAACTCGTTGCCGCGCGCGCTCGTCGAGTGCTCGCTGGAGGTTCTCCAGTCGAGTGTGTTCAGCCAAATTGGCCAAATGCGCGTCTTCCAAGGCACGAGCCTCGGGAGTTTCTCCTACGATAGGAGTATGCAGAGCATCCATGTTCTGGCGGCGAAGATCTTCCCTTTTGAAGAGAAGTGAGTGGCTCGGGTTGATACTCTTCGTGGACCTGCGCTGGGTTGCCTCCGCCGTCTCCTCCGTCGGTGCGAGGGAAGCCGGGAGGACTACAAGGCCCATTGACCATCAGGACCTCCGCCGCTAGATCACTGCTGTCGCACTCGGATGCAGTCTCTACGAAGCCAGTCGACAGATCGAACAGGCCGTAGAGAGATTCGTCAGGATCGATCGCCGTGACTTGGGGGGTGGCCGACTGGCAGGCCACCGCATGCCTCACCCACCACTGAAGTCTCGACCGACCGGAGCGCTTGCGCTGGCGGGAGACAGGGAGGGAGGATGATGCAGGAGTCGACCGATACAGGGCCAAAGGTTGTCGCAGCAGGACGCCGCGGACACATGCGCGAAAGTGTGTCGCCCCATGGACCGGAAGCGCGTCGATGTCGAGTGGAGCCTCCTGGAGCCAAGCGGAGTCGTCGGCGATGAACGTGAGCGCGCCGAGACGGATCTCGCGGCCCTCGACCAAAACTCAGCCAGAAACCATGATGAAGGTGATCAGAATAATCGCAACTTCTCCAATAAGTCGCTAAGACATTTTCCCCACGATGGGCGCCAACTGATTCAGCCAGGCTTTGGTCGAGCCCTCCAACATAAGAGGTAGGTGTTTCATGGCCACCTCATCGTTGCCACCGCCAATCTGAACAGCCACTCGGTAGTCCTCAAGCCAAATATCGGGCTTGGACTCACCAGTGAACTTACTAACTCCAGTCGCCAACCTAATGTTGGGAGGAATTACTGCGGCTCTGATGGCTCTGCTAAAACACTCTGGTCCTGAAACATGAACTATGCTGCTGGTGGGCACATATCTATCATGGCCTTCTCGGTGAGCTCTGTTCCGGTCGACCAAGCCCTGCACGATAATGGATCTCGCATCAAAGCATGGTTCTCTGGGGTCGACTGGAACTCTTCGCCCAACACTGTGTTGGCGTCTATCATCTTGCTGCCGAGGGGCGTAAGACCCACCCCTTGGGGGAGGAGTGGGCACTTGACGCCGATCATCGCAATCCAATCGGTCATCATACTGATCACATCGACCCCCATGTCCCTCACGCCGCGGGGGCGATCTTGGGCTATGGGCCGACTGGACTGTATTTGCAGCGACAGATCGACTGTGAATCCTATTACGTGACTGTGATACAGCTGAATTCTGATCTCCTGCTGCCCGGAGCAAATCTCTGATCTGCATCAAGCCTCTGCCAGCCTCTGACTGAGAGGGTTGAATCGACTCCGCAATACGGGCCGTAGCTTCTAGATTCTGAATTGGCGTTCGATATACCTGAGTCGGCTGCGGAAAGAGTTGACGTCGACTGGAGTCTGGTACTCATTGCCGCGCGCGCTCGTCGAGTGCTCGCTGGAGGTTCTCCAGTCGAGTGCACTCAGCCAAGTTGGCCAAACGCGCATCCTCCAAGGTACGAGCCTCGGGGGTTTCTCCTACGATAGTAGTATGCAGAGCATCCATGTTCCGGCAGCGAAGATCTTCCCTTTGCAGCGAAGTGAGTGGCTCGGGTTGATACTCCTCGTGGACCTACGCTGGGTCGCCTCCACCGTCCCCTCCGTCAGTGCAGGGGAAGCCAGGAGGACTACGCGGCCCATTGACCATCAGGACCTCCGCCCTTGGATCACTGCTGTCGCACTCGGATGCAGTCTCTATGGAGCCAGTCGACAGATTGAACGGGTCGTAGAGAGATTCATCGGGCTCGATCACCGCGACTTGGGTGGTGGCCGATTGGTGAGCTACTACGCGTCTCACCCACCGCTGAAGCCCCGACCGACCAAAGCGCTTGCGCTGGCGGGAGACAGGGAGGGAGGCCGACACCGGAGTCAACCGATACGGAGCCGACGGTTGCCGCAGCAGGACGCCGCGGACACATGCGCGAAAGTGCGTAGCCCCGCGGATGGGAAGCGCGTCGATGTCGAGTGGAGCCTCCTGGAGCCAAGCGGAATCGTCGGCAATGAACGTGAGCGCGCCGAGACGGATCTCGCGGCCCTCGACCAAAAATCCGCCAGAAACCATGATGAAGGCGATCGGAACAATTGCAACTTCTCCAATAAGTCGCTAAGACACCTGCCCCAAGGTGGGCGCCAACTGTCATGGTACTAAGACTGACAGTAGAATAGGGGGGTAGGTATGGAGAGGCAAGATCCTAGCTATGGAGTAGTTGTATACGCAAGAGATTTACGAGTTCAGGCCCTTCTCGGAGGAAGTAACAGCCCTACGTCTCGGAGCCCGGAGGCGGTCAACTGGATTATATGCGTATGAGTTACAGGGGTGCGAACCCTTTACACTGAGGAAGGGGGTGTCTTATATAGTGTCCGCCAGACCCCTCCGGCCCTCAGTTATGTGGGTTTAAAGTACATTAAGGCCGGGTGTTACTGGTAACGCCTTACATAAACTGTCATCATGACCATAAAGACTACTTAATTACAGACTGTTTGGATACAAAGTGACTCTTGAACTCCGGGTGGTCGAGTGAGGCTTCATGGTCGAGTGTCTTCGAGTCCGTCGAGTGGAATCCCTCCAGGTCGACTGGAAGGCAGTTTCTTCTAATGATGTCCTTGGGGAGGTTACCTTGAACAGGTTCATGACCCTACCCTAGGATAATGACCTCATCATCCACACCTTGGGGAAATAACTTCTTTAAGCATTTTAATGGAGGTGTTATGATCAGCACTAGTAGTTGGAATAGCTTCTGCCTACTTAGTGACATAATCTCCATTAGAGGAAGGAAAAGGTCCCATATAATCAAAGCCCCAAACATCAAAAGGTTCAACAACAAGTCAATAATTCATAAGCATTTCCTGACGCTTACCAATATTACCAATTCTTTGATATTCATCACAAGACAAGACAAACTTATGGGCATCCTTCAAAAGAGTAGGCCAATAAAAACCAGATTGTAATACCTTATGCGCAGTTCTATCTCCTGCATGATGTCCTCCGTATGATTTGGAGTGACACTTCTGAAGGATTTGTTCATGTTCATGCTCAGGTACACAGCGTCTAATAATACCATCTACTCCTTCTTTATAAAGATGTGGGTCATCCCAAAAGTAATGTCTTAAGTCATAAAAGAATTTTTTTTCTTTTGTTGATATGTGAAACTAGGTGGTATAAATTTAGCAACAATATAATTAGCATAGTCAGCATACCAAGGAGTACTATGAGACACATTTATTACAGCTAATTCTTCATCAGGAAAACTATCATCAATAGGTAGTGGGTCATGAGGAATATTTTCTAACCTAGACAGGTTATCAACTCCTTTCCTATTAGTAATGTGCAAATCAAATTCTTGAAGCAAGAGAACCCACCTAATGAGTCTAGGTTTAGCATTTTTCTTTTCCACAAGATATTTAATAGCAGCATGATCGGTGTGAACAATTACTTTGGAATCAATAATGTAGGATCTGAATTTATCACAACCAAACACAATTGCTAGAAAGTATTTCTCAGTAGTAGCATAATTTCTTGGGGCAATGTCTAGAGTTTTACTAGCATAATGGATAACATTTAATTTCTTATCAACTCTTTGTCCTAGAACAACACCAACATCATAATCACTAGCATCACACGTAATTTCAAAAGGCAAGTTCTAGTCAGGTGGTTGAACTATAGGTGCAGAAGTTAAGGCTTTTTTAAGTGTTTCAAAGGCTTCTACACAAGCACCATCAAAAACAAATGGAACATTCTTTTGTAAAAGATTAGTAAGAGGCCTAGAAATTTTAAAGTATTTAATAAACCTCCTATAGCTTTATCCAGCTCAATACCTCATTCAGAAATTTTATGCCCCAAGACAATGCCGTCATTAACCATAAAGTGGCACTTCTGCCAATTCAAGACAAAATTAGTTTGTTCACATCTCTGCAAAACTCGATCAAGGTTGCTTAAGCAATCATCAAGAAAATTTTCGTAAACGGAAAATCATCCATGAAAACCTCAACAATCTTTTCATGAAAATTAGAGAATATAGCATTCATACATCTTTGAAAGGTAGCAGGTGCATTACATAAATCAAAAGGCATACGACTATAAGCATAAGTTCCAAAAAGACAATTAAAGGTGGTTTTCTTTTGATCAGGTTGCGATACATGTATTTGAGGGAAACCAGAATATCCATCCAGAAAACAAAAGTGTGTGTGTTCTTTGACAATCTTTCTAACATTTGATCAATGAAAGGCAGAGGGTAATGATATTTTCTAGTAGCT
Organism: Triticum dicoccoides; assembly: GCF_002162155.2. Lineage (NCBI taxonomy): Eukaryota > Viridiplantae > Streptophyta > Magnoliopsida > Poales > Poaceae > Triticum > Triticum dicoccoides. Next base: position 404,191,053 of record NC_041391.1, on the reverse strand, counting down.
TTATTAATTTTCTAAAATCGGTTACCATTCTATAGCCAGTCACTATTATTTGTGGAATAAGTTCATTTTTATCATTAGGAACAACAGTAATAGCTCCTTTTTTAGGGACACAATGAACAGGACTTACCCATCTACTATCAGCTATGGGACAAATTATACCTGCTTCCAGAAGTTTTTGTATTTCAATTCTTACCACTTCCTTCATCTTAGGATTCAGTTGTCGTTGATGATCTACAATGGGTTTAGCATCAGGTTCCATGTTAATCTTGTGCTGACAGAGAGTGGGACTAATGCCCTTACTATCATCAAGAGTATATCCAATAGCAGCATGGTGCTTCTTCATAATTTTTAATACTCTCTCTTCTTCGTGTTCTAAAAGGTTAGCACTAATAATAACAGGATATATCTTTTTCTCATCAAGATAAGCATACTTCAGAGTGTCAAGGAATTGCTTTAATTCAAACACAGGATCACCTTTAGGTGGAGGAGGACCTCCTAGAGTTTCAATAGGCAGATTGTGTTTAAGGAGAGGTTGTCGTTCAAAGAATATTTTATCTATTTCATTTCTTTCATGCAAGTGCATATCATTTTCATGGTCTAGGAAATATTGCTTTAATGGATCAGTAGGAGGTACAGCAATAGAAGCAAGACCAATTATTTCATCCTTACTAGGTAATTCTTTATCATGAGGTTGTCTACGAAACTTAGAGAAGTTAAACTCATGAGACACATCACCAAAACTAACACTGACAGTTTCTTTCTCACAATCTATCTTAGCATTGACAGTGTTCAAGAAAGGTCTACCAAAAATGATGGGACAAAAATCATCTTGTGGGGAACCAAGAACTAGGAAATCAGTAGGATATTTTATTTTCCCACACAAGACTTCGACATCTCTAACAATCTGAAGTGGTGTGGTGGTATCTCTCTTAGCAAGTTTAGTAGTAACATCTATGTCTTCTATTTCAGAGGGTGCTATATCATTCATAATTTCTTGGTATAAAGTAAAAGGGATATCACTCACACTAGCACCTAAATCATATAAACCATGATAGCAATGATCTCCTATTTTAACTGAGACGATAGCATTCCAACAATATGCTTGTTCTAATCTTTAGTATTGGGTTTGGCAATTCTAGCAGCTTCATCACAGAAATAAATAACATGCCCATCAATATTATCGACCAAGAGATCTTTGACCATAGCAACACTAGTTTCTACTTTAATTTTTTCAGAGGGCTTAGGTGCTTTAATGTTACTCTTTCGAACCACTGTTGATATCTTAGCATGTTCCTTTATCCTAACAAGGAAAGGTGTTTTTTCAATATAAGCAGTAGGCACAACTGGATCAACATTATAAATGATAGTTTCATCTTTAACTATTACTGGTTCTTTAATCTCTTCTTTGATAGGGGGATGCTATTTAAACCACTTCTCCTTAGGGAGATCAACATGAGTAGCAAATGATTCACAAAAATAGGCTACTATCTCATAGTCAAGTCCATATTTAGTGCTAAAATTTTACAAGCATCGGTATTCATAAAAGATTTAACACAATCAAACTCAAGCTTAAGACCCGACTCTTTACCTTCATCGAGTTCCCAATCTTCAGAGTTGCATTTAATTGTTTCTAAAAGATCCCACTTGAATTCAATAGTCTTCTTCATAAAAGAACCAGCACAAGAAGTATCGAGCATGGATTGATCATTACGAGAAAGCCGAGCATAAATATTCTGAATGATAATTTCTCTTGAGAGCTCATGATTGGGGCATGAATACAACATTGACTTAAGCCTCTACCAAGCTAGAGTGATCTTTCTCCTTCACGAGGCCAAAAATTATATATGTAATTCCAATCATGATGAACTAGATGCATAGGATATTTTTTTGGGGTGAAATTCCAATTTCAATCGATTCCAATTCCAAGATCCAATATCATCACATAGCCTATACCATGTCAATGCTTTTCCCTTCAAAGATAAAGGAAAAACTTCTTCTTAACTTCATCTTCGAGTAAACTTGCAAGCTTAAACAATCCACATTTATCAAATGCATATCAGGATGTCCTGTTGCATCTCCTACATAAGGATTAGCTAGCAGTTGCTCTATCATACCCGAAGGAATTTCATAACAGATATTTTCAGTAGGTGAGTAGGTTGAGGGGCAACTCTTTGTGTTTCCGGTCGAGGTTAAGATACCCCGAACAAACCCCTCAAAGGATTGTTTTCCATAGTAACAAGTGACAATAAATTTCAGCACGTAGTATAAATTTTTCCTTACCGATTTCCACCTACCAAGAGCGCTCCACTCCCTGGCAACAACTCCAGAAAAGAGTCTTGATGGCCCACAAGTATAGGGGATCAATCATAGTCCTTTCGATAAGTAAGAGTGTCGAACCCAATGAGGAGCAGAAGGAAATGACAAGTGGTTTTCGGCAAGGTAATTTCTGCAAGCACTTAAATACTCCCTCCGTTCCTTAATATAAGGTGTATTATTTTTCCAAAAAGTCAAACTTCTCTAAGTTTGACCAAGTTTATAGACAAAAATGTCAATATCTAGAATACCAAATCATTATCACTAGATTCATCATGAACTATATTTTTACATTATATATATTTAGTATTATAAATCTTTATATATTTTGCTGTAAAGTTGGTCAAACATAGACAACAGTTGACTTTTTGAAAAACTAATACACCTTATATTTAGGAACGGAGGGAGTAGTTGGTAACGGGTAGTTTGATAGCAAGATAATTTGTAACAAGAAACAAGTAACAATAGTAACAATAACTGCAGCAAGGTAGGACAATCCTTTTGATGGAAAAGGACAGGCCGGAACGGTCTCGGATAATAAGCAAAGCGTTCTTAAGGGCACACGGGAATTTCATCTAGTCACTTTCATCATGTTGGTTTGATTTGCGTTCGCTACTTTGATAATTTGATATGTTGGTGGACCGGTGCTTGGGTGCTGTTCTTACTTGAGCAAGCCTCCCACTTATGATTGCAAGCATCCGCAACTACGAAAGAAGTATTAAGATAACAATCTAACCATAGCATTAAACATATGGATCCAAATCAGCCCATTACGGAATAGCACATAAACTAGGGTTTAAGCTTCTGTCACTCTAGCAACCCATCATCTAATAACTACTCCACAACGCATTCCCTTAGGCTCAAAGAATGTGAAGTGTCATGTAGTCGACGTTCACATAACACCGCTAAGGGAATCACAATATACATATCATTAAAATATCAAACAAATAACAAATTCACATGATTTCTTGCACCATGACTTCTCCCGTGGCCTCAAGAACAAAGGCAACTACTCACAAATAATATTCATGCTCAAGATCAGAGGGATATTAAATAGCATAATGGATCTGAACATATAATCTCCCACCAAATAAACCATATAGCATCAACTACAAGATGTAATCAACACTACTCGTCACCCACAGGTACTAATCTGAGGTTTTGATATAAAGATTGAACACAAGAGATGAACTAGGGTTGGAGATGAGATGGTGCTGCTGAAGATGTTGATGAAAATTGTCCTCCCAAAGAAGAGAGGGTTGTTGGTGATGACGATGGCTTCGATTTCCCCCTCTGGGAGGGAAGTTCCCCCGGCGGAATCGCTCCACCGGAGGGCAAAAGTGATCCTGGCCAAGTTCCGCCTCAAGACGGTGGCGCTCCATCCCGGAAGTCCTCTCCTTAATTTTTCTAGGTCAAAAGACCTTATGTACCAGAAGATGGGCACCAGAGATGGGCCGAGCCGCTGAGGGGGCCCACTACCCACCAGGGCGCGCCAGTCTTTTTGCAGTATTTATTATATATTCCATAATAATTCTACGTAAAATTTTAGCTCATTTGGAGATGTGCAAAATAGATATCTCTGACATAGCTTTTTCAGGTCCAGAATTTCAGTTGCCGGTATTCTCCCTCTTTGTGTAAACCTTGCATATTATGAGGGAAAAGGCATTAGAATTACTCCATAAAGTGTTAGAAAGCATACAAACACTATAAATAACAGTAGGAAAACATGATGCAAAATGGACGTATCAAACCCACAACTGACTAGCTACGCTACAAAGGTATCATCAGGAGTGGGGTAGGAGGTATCACCCTCGGCACTCGATAGTAACTGTGCAGAGTCGTACAACTAAGGAGGGTGTGCGGTGATGTGTCGGTCTCTGCACATCGATCACATTGACCGAGTCACCGGTAACAAAGAGGGACAACAGGGACAAGGATGACGGGTCACTGATGGATCACTAACCAACCTATGCTTAGCATATAGGACAACAGGTAAAGCAACAATAGCAGGTTACAAAAGCAGGCTATGCATCAGAATTGGAGCTATTGAACAACAGTAGCAAAATCTAATGCAAGCATGAGAGAGAAGGAATGAGCGATATACGAATGATCAAGGGGGTTTTGCTTGGCTGGAAGATCTGTAGACGAAAACGGATCCTCGGCGGTGAACTAGTAGATCACTGGATCATCAGCGGTCTCGGGGTCTACCAGAAAGGAAGTAACGGAGGGGAAAACAATAAATAACAGAGCAAACAAATGCAACACAAAGCATGGATGGCAGTATGCTATGTTAGGGGCGACCTATTGCAGTGCTACGCATTACAAACAAAGAAGGAAAATATATAGGGATATTTTCCCGGCTTTAGGCATTAATCGGTCTGACGATCCAGAGGGGAAGGTTCCATGTTTGCAGTGTTAGAGGCATGTCACAGGTATGTGGATTGCATAAACAGGTTCGTCATATTTTTCTGGGCAACTTTCATATATAAATTATTTTCATGTGAGCTGCTTTTTTATTACATATGATTTTTCAAAGTTTTAAACATCTTCTGGAAATTACTAGAATTATTTAATTCTAAATTAAATGTGAAATTGCTAGGTGCACTCGGTGTAGTGCACATAGAGGTCGACAGTGGGCCCTGTTGACTGCCTAGTCAGCAGTCAACGTTGACCCGTTGACTGGTCAACGTGGCCCAGGGAGTCCCACACATCAGTGATTGGGGGAGCCCAGTCAACACGGTTGACTCGGTCAATGGGGCCGTGGGACCCGCTGGCAGCAACATGGGGGAGACCACATGGCGGCCAGGTCAGGACCAACGACCAAAGTAACGTTGGTGACTGTTTCCGCGGCTGATCCACGTCGAACTTTGCCGGAATTTGGCTACGTGCACCGGACCGGGGCATGCTTGGGCTTGTACGAACGCGCACGGTGCAACGCGGCGAGCAGTGGCAGTGGCCCATCCAGGGGTGGCCGAAATCAGCTTCGGCGGTAGCTAGCGGAGGTAGTGAGAGTGGTGGCGTCCGGAGGCGGGCGCAACAGCGGTAGATGCAGCAACGACTAACAGGGCAGGAGCGTAGCAGCGTAGTAGTAGGAGACCGCAATAGGGAGTGTGCGGGTGGAGAGCAGGGCAACGGGTGAACGCGGGTCGCGACCAAGGCGCGACCAGGGGCGCAGGCGCGCTCGCGGCGCACACGAGGCAAGGCCAGGAGAAGGCGGTGCCAGAGACCGGGCGAGGCCAGAGGCCGGCGGGAGCGCGGCCACGGGCGCGGCGACCGCGAGCTCGCTCGGAGCTCGGCAGCAGCGGCTACAGTGTTGATTTAAAGCAGGAATGGGGAGGAACCAGAGGGGGGGCTCACCGGGGAGGCACACGATGGTCCGTTGTTAGTTTAGGAGCTACAGGGTGCCAAAATCAAGGACGAACGTCGACGGGTGTCGAGAAAGAAGACCACGGCGACGTCGCATTGCAGGGGGGCCCGAACTGATCTGGTTTGTGTAGGCGATGTAGTGGTCGGCGACGGAGAGGCTAGTCACCTTCTTAGGGCGTGGGGGCGATGGTGGCCGTGAGCTCGACGGAGGCCATGGTGACGGGGGTGGTCGGGTGCGGGCGAATTTGGTGAGGGGGATAGCGAGGGGGGACGAGGGCTAGGGTTGTTACGGGGGTGCGGGGATGCCATATAGAGCGTCGGGGGTTGTCGGATGGCCGCCACGCGGCGGATCTGTGTCGTGTACGGGTACACGGCGTCGAGCGCCATGGTGAACAGGGGAGAAAGGTGAAGATAGGGGAGAGGGCTCGGTCGTGTGCACAACGTCGGTTTTCCTTTTTTATATATATATTTTCTGTTTTCTTTTATTTGTTATGTTTGTATTTATTTTAAGTAGCAAAAGATTTTTATAAAATATGAAACTTGGTCCATAATTAGTGTTGTAATACTAGGTGCTACCACAAAAATTTGGGAGACAATTAAAATAGTTTAGTTTTTTCATAAAATAGAAAGGCATTTAAATGCTCATTTAGCACTGTTTTAAATGCTAGAGCTGTAACATCCTAAAATTCTTAATTTTGGAATGTTATACTAAATTAGTTGTTATGATTGTTGCGTGAATTATTGTGTGAAATTGAGTGAAAATTCAAACTTTTTAAAAGGTAAATGGGAGGGAATAAAAGAACTTCCCAAAATTTTCATCTTTCATTTTGATCTCCATGAATTCAAATTCATTTCAAGTTTTTATTCAAATTATTTATCCAAAGCCAAATATGGAAATGATGGTAAAATGATTACCTCCAAGAGTATGAGAAAATAAATTTGAAGTCATTTTGATATCTAAAATAAATGTTTTCTATTGATTTTTATTGTAACAGTAGAATTATTTGAAATTTGTGATTTTATGGTAACTTCACTTGAACTTGAAAAATAGTTCATCTCTTTCTTTGTAAAATTGTGAGAATTTTTATATATAATATGACTATGGATTATTTTATTTTCCTTATTCCGTTTTTTGTTTTTTGTTTTTTGTTTTTACTTAAAAAAATGTACGCACGGCGCATAACTAACTGTCGCCCGCATGCACAGCATAATAGCAGCAGGGTGCCCCATCATTTTTTCTCTCCTACATGGGCGAGGCCCAGCCGGCCATATTCCTTCCCCAGATATTTTTTCAAAAGTATTTTTTTTCTGTGCATATCCTATTTGGCGCTTATGCGCCGGTTTGCCAACGGGCGCCTGCAAGCTTTTTCAATTGGGCCAGCCCGTTCCATTCGTTTTTTCCTGTTTTCTGTAACGCAAGAAGTGTGCGGGGACAGGGATTAAAACACGCGACCCGCTTGTTGTGGGCGCACAGCTATAGCCACCAGGGACACCCGCCCGCAAGCCAATAGTAAGTTTGTTTTATTACTTTTTACTTGTTCTTCAGTTCAGTTTCTTTTTTATTCTTTTTCTTTTTTTCTGTAGTGCGCAGTTTTTTAAAATTTGATGATTTTTTTCAGAATCGATGAACATTTTCTAGAATCGATGAACTTATTTTCAAATTAGATGAACTTATTTTAAATTGGATGAACCTTTTTTAAAATTTGATGAACCTTTTTCAAATTCGATGTAGGTTTTTTTCCAAATTGCTGAACTTTCCCAAAATCCATGAATTTTTTTCAAAATCGATGAACTATTTCCAAATTTGATGAACTTTTTTAAATCCGTTGAATTTTTTAAAAATTTGAAGAACTTTTTTAAAAAAAGATGAACTTTCTTTCAATATGATACAGTTTTTTAAAACATAGATGAAATTGTTTTCAAATCCGTGAACTTTTTCTCAAATTAGTGAACTTTATTTAATTTTCTTGGACTTTTTTTGTTTCACGTGAACTTTTTCAAGTCCGTGAACTTTTTTCAAACTCACGAAATTTTCTTAAATTAGTGGTCATTTTGAAATTTAAAAATTTCTCATTATTTTTTAACTTTTTTGAATATGTAAGTCTTTTATTTTTTGAAAAAAAATCGCAAACTATTTTTTGTCTGTGAACTTTCATTTTTTGGGAACAGCGCAGCCTATATTCTCCTTACTGGCTATCAAGGTACTCCTTCCGTCCGAAAAAGCTTGTCCCAAGTTTATCAAGGTTTTTCGTATGGAGGAAGTACTAATGACCACAAGTAGCAGATCGCTGTAGTGGTTAGCCTAGCGGGTTTAGATAGCAACAGCGCTACATCTTTTTTTAGGATATTTTGTCCGCTGGGGTTACGCGGTCGTGGGCCGGCCTAGCTAGGCGCTACTGCGAGCGCCAGTTGGTTAGCTGGCGCTGAAGGCGTGGAGTAGGAGCTACCTTTTTACTTTTCAATTGGCCGAATTAAAAAAGTGCAGCACGTACGCACGGCCAGCTGAAGACTTTTAGGCCCATGTGAGGCACCTCTTTTCTCCCTCAGTTTCTCTTTTTCTCTATGTTTTAGTTGGGACCTCCTATATGGGGGAAGTCCTATATGACGCTCTTTGCGTCAAAATGTTGGGGCTTCGCACAGAGCGTCTCAGTTCGCGGTCTGGGCCATTTTTTCGACAATAGCGACTGGCTCGAAAGAAGGTGCGCGCTCGCGGGGAATCGATCCCAGTATTCCACCTGGAGACATGGCGATATAACCAGCTGAGCTAGTGAGCATTCGTGCTTATTTCACAACACCAATTGTTAAGAATCGAACTCGAGCGCAGATTCAAAGAATTTCTGAAATTACAAAAGCATTTTTTTCTAAGTAGCTAAAATCATATATGCTAAAAAACATATTTTGTAATTCCAAAACAAAATTTGGAATAGCGAACATTTTCTAAAACTCATAAAAATGGAAACATCAACATTTTAAGAAATTTATAAACATTTCTGAAAAATGGGAACAATATTTAAGTTCCAATAATTTTTAAATAAACTTCCAAACAATTTTTAGAAACAAACAAATTTGAAAACCCAATTATTTTTGAAAATTGAGAACAAGTTTTGTAACAGTAACATTCTGTAAAATTGTGAACAATTTTTTATAATGGGAACATTTTCTAAAATTGTGAACATTTTTTATAAATTTACAAACATTTTTTGAAAATCATAGTCTTTTTTAGGATTTATGAACAAAACAAAAAACACAACAATTTTAATAGAAGTAAAATGAAAGGAAATAAAATAAAAAACGAACTAGAAACAAAAGAAAAAAAGAAGGGAAAAATGGAAAAAGGAGAGAAAAGAAAAAAAATAGGAAAAGAAGAAAACGAACAAAAATACATAACAAGAGAAAAACCGTTCAGGAACCTTCTATAAGTTTCCCAAAACTAGAAAAAACCGGCTGAGAACCTCTAGAAGGTTCCCAAAACCGGGAACATTGAAATGCTTAAACGGACTGGCACAGTTGAACGCCCGATCTCTTCTATGCGAAGCCTCGGCACCTTGACGCAACGTGCGTCAAATAGGAAATTCCCTTATATGGCGCCTTACGCGCCGGCAGCGGGAGCTCCTATTCGGTGCCTTAAGCAAAGAGCATACACCATGAGATATCACCTTATATATCCCTTCTGACCTCATCCATCACCAAGGCAAAAAGATAAGGGCTCAAAGCTGACCCCTGGTGCCGTCCTATCTTAATCGGGAAGTCATCGGTGTCGATATCACTTGTTCGAACACTTGTCACAACATTATCGTACATGTCCTTGATGGGGGTAATGTATTTTGCTGGGACTTTGTATTTCTCCAAGACCCACGACATGACATTTTGCGGTATCTTATCATAGTCATTCTCCAATTCAATGAATACCATATGCAAGTCCTTCTTTTGCTCCCTGTATCTCTCCATAAAATGGCTTTCAAAATATGTTCACTTATCCAAAAAAATTGTTCACAAATTTCCAAAAATTGTTCAACAATTCAAAATAAAATGTTCACGGATTTGTAAAAAATGTTCATGAATATGAAAAATGTTCACGAATTAAAAAATGTTTAGGATTTAAAAAATGATCACAATTTTAAGAAAAAATGTTTATGATTTTGAACAGATGTTCACTTTTTCCAAAAAAATGCTCACAAATTTCTAAAAACTGTTCATCAATTCAAAATAAAATGTTCACGGATTTGTAAAAAATGTTCGTGAATATGAGAAATGTTCATGATCCTCAAAAATGTTCATGAATTTAAAAGATGTCGAGGATTTCAAAAACGATGTTCATCATTTCAAGAAAATCCTCATGATTTTGAAAAGATGTTCACTTTTTCCAAAAATGTCCACAAATTCCTAAAAACTGTTCATCAATTCATATAAAATGTTCGCGGATTTGTAAAAAATCTGCGGCAATTTGAAAAATGTTCCACTTTCAAAAAATGTTCACAATTTAAGGAAAATTGTTCACAAATTTGATACATGGCCGAAAAAAGAAAACCAGAACATTAAATGATTTTCACAAATTAAAAAAGCAAGAATAAAAAAATGAACAAAAAAGGAAAAAAGAAAAGAAAGAAAAAAATGAAAGAAAACCGGAAAAACCCGGTTCAAGGAATGTCCTAGAACCTTCCCAAAACCGGTTGGGGGTGAAAGCCCGAAATGGGTCGGCCCATTGAAACAGTAGCGTGGTATGTGCTAAGTCGCTTCGCAGCCACCTACGCGCCATATAAGAGTTGTGGTTTTAGTCTCACATTGTCTAGCCTTTGACCTTCAAGCATCTTTAAATATAGACCCAATGAGCACCAAAAACCATCCAACTCGGGTTAAATCAATATTATGGTTTGACTAGCTTCACAAAAAGAAAAAAATATATTTCTTCTCTTGTGGGAATTCTGAAAGTCATCTCCTCTTTGAAGTTGTCTCTTCTGTGTGTTCTCAAGGTACTCTCTTCGTATTTTCCTTTACTCCCGTAGTTTATTATTCCTAAACAAATTAGTATATGCCAGAAATCTAGTCTAAGCTAAAATAGTTAGATTATCAATTAGTCTATGTATTTACACATTAGCGCTATAATTCTTTTAGCTGTAGCTCTTTTCCATTCGTAAAACAGTCTGATTTTTCAAATAGCCATAACTTTTTACTTCTTTATCTAAATTAGATGAAACCAACGTCTATATTTTCGTCTTGATCCCACCTATCCAGTGAAGCTATCAAATCAATTTTTTCACAACTTCCAAAATTTGGAAATTTGTTCATATTCATATTCAAACTTGTTTTGATCATATCTTTGTATCCGTAGCTCCGTTTTCGATGAATCCAATTGCATCGTATTCGTACTGAATAGAACTTCCCGTTCATACAATTAGCGTTATGTTTTCAACATATAATTTTGATCATAGTTACATTACTCTACTGGTCCATAAAAGAGTTGTCACACGATATTCTAAGCAGATTCAATGCCATGTTGAATTACTTATATCTTTCGACCCGTTATTTCCAATCTAGTAATTCTTTTTCTGACATGTTCCTATTGACTTCCTACATCCAGTAGCATCATTAGTTTCAACTTCTAAACCTTTCAAATTTGAGCGATTCAAATTTGAATTCAGACCTTCATCTAATAATATCTTGTAAATTGCAGTGCATTTTCAATTGAATTTTTTCTTTGCAAATTGAATCCCTAGACGTAATATACCATCTTGAGCCATCACCACACTTTTTCAACAAAATTAGGATCTGATCTTGCAAAACAATTTGATTTTGTTCTTTTGGAGTTTTTGCAATCTTTGTTTGCCTTTTTATTTGGATCTCTGAGTGATCGCTTATGTGTGATGTCGGTGCAACAAACCCTGGGTTTGTTGCCCAGACTGTGCACATGCACGGGAACAAGGTTAAGTTACCAACCCAAGTCAGAGTACAAGGCACCAACATTATTGAAGGACCAACATGCAGATCAAGAGGACCAAAGTCAAACCAGATAAGCAAGGTACCACCAGGAGAAAAGCCTCCCTTGTCGGGCAGGCGAGCTTGACAAGGGCGGGATCACCCTAGGAAGCAGACAACCAAGACGTCCCAGCAGGGCCTGGCGGAACTCACGGAGGCAAAACCACCTCACCAACCACTCCACCACGACCCATGCCGTCAATCAGTGCGGTGTCAAGCTGCAAAGTGACTAAGTGGAAGCCATTCGCCACATGGCGGCCTCTTTCTACAGAAGATACCTACAGATGACACCCGTCCTACAACGTGTCAAGCAAGCAGGCATGGAGCTGGCAAGATAGCCCGGCAAGGCTTGTCGGGCAAGCGATGATGTGACGCTAAGCGGTGCATTTAATGCGCCCTGTCAGCCTGCAAAGTTAGGTATGATAGCACTGTTTGCTATCCTATCAGTGCATAATGACTATTTTGCCATTGTGATTACCCCTTAATCTATAAAAGGAGGCTCATGGCAACCATAGAAAGGGTTAGAAGGTTGGATAACTCACACCCCCATACTCGCATAGCCACTTCCGCCCCTGCCGGGCAAGTGTACTACGCTCCACCACCATCAATCCACCATCAATCCACCAAAGCAGGAGTAGGGTTTTATGCCTCATGGCGGCCCGAACCTGGGTAAAATTGCTTGTGTGATCTCTGCCGTGCTGCCCCACGCTCGTCCGCTCTTTGTGCAACGCGACGCCCCCCTGCCGAACCAGCAAGGGGCCTTCTGGTCCCATAGGTGGTAGTGGTTTTCCCGCGACATCTTTGGTGCACTAGGTAGGGGGATCGCTTGCGCGAACCTGAAGGCATGTGCAGCGCGTCATCTTCGTCAGCACATTCGCCTTTGACGGCGCGATCGACCATGGCGCCCAAGAAGAAACCCGGTGCTTCGGCTCACCCATCCACCTCAAAGGCTCCACCACCCGCGGCCTCTAATGCCGTGGGGGACGCGGAGGCGCGCGAGGACATGGACGATCCTGGGGACGTGGTCGGAGCAGGTGGCACCTTCGCCACTTCCCCCACGACCGACACGGGAGCAGGAGGCATCGGAGGATAACAACATCACCAGCGCCTCGACAGCCATGCTCCGCAAGGTACGGGTGAGGGGTTACTCCATCCGTGCCCCTCCTCTCGCGGACGGGCACAGCCGCAGCAACGGCGCTCGGACCGGGGAAAACCACCGCCCTCTGGCCGCCCCCACTATGGGAGCGACCGAGGCACGTGCGCTCCCCCGGGACGGGTCGACCAAGTTGCTGCACCTGACGGAGCCGCTGGACCTCGAGCGCCTTCACCATACCACCCTGCCGCCCAGGTGGCCGCCCCACAGCAGCGGGGGCGCGGTGCCGCCGCCGCTGTCATCGTCAGGAGCCGAGCGATGGTGTGATCGACTTTATCATCACCCATGCCAAGTACAGCCACAGAGGCCATGGCGCGGGCTCAGCTGCTACTGAGGTTTCCGCCAGCGGCCGAGTAGATGGACGAGTGGTGCGCCACCATCCAAAGTCTGCTCAGTTTCACCGACGCTGGGGGCTCGCAGCAAGCTGGCCCGCCATAGCCTCTCCAGGCGACGCCAACAGCTCGTGCTGCTGGCCGCATGGAAGGGGCCACCCCCACGGTGCAGTCCCTGCCATGACAGCAAGCGCGAGCGCCGCAGAATCAAGACCCCGACGATGTCTCGATGGCCTCCTCTGACCCTTGAGCACGTCCAGGCCAACGGCGAGCCCCAGAGGATAGGCGGAGGGGAGACACGCGCGTAGTTGTCGAGAAACACCGCAACGACCCCCGCCGGACCAATGGGTGCGACGGCCCCGGCGTCAGCGAACCTGCACTCGGTATTGGCGGGTGCCTACCTTTCGAGGTTGGCTGCCCTGCCTTTACTCGTGAGCTACGGCAAGTCCGTTGGCCGTCCGTTCGCACATTCAAGCCCAAGATACCTGAGAAGTACGACGGGAGGCTGAACCCGGCAGATCTCCTGAGCATCTACACCATCGCAGTTCAGGCTTTCGGGGGAAGAGATGAGAAGGTGTTTGCCAATTACCTCCCATTGGCTCTCAAGTCCAATGTGAGGTCTTGGATGATGCATCTACCAGAGAACTCCGTTTCGTCGTGGGCTGACCTGTGCCATGAGTTCATTGGCGCCTTCATTGGCGGCCATCAAGAGCCCGACAGGCCCAGCAACTTACAGCTTCTCCAACAGAATGAAGGAGAAACCCTCCGTAAGTATTTACAGAGATTCAGCAAAGTTCATAGAAATATCCCAAATATCCATCCAGCAGCTGTGATAGTTGCCTTCCAGTCCAATGTGCGCAACCGCCAGATTCGTTCCAAGATGAACATGCAGTTTCCCAAGTCTGTGAAGGAGCTCTACACCTTTGTGGATAAGTGTGCTCGGATGGAGGAAGGAAGGAAGTTGCCTGGAAAGGAAGATTGCACTAATGTCGATTCAGAGGATGATGATGAATCAACCAGTTAGAAGAAGAGCAAGAAGCACAGCAAGAAGCGGAGAGATAATGCAGTGATGACCATTGAAGGATCGGGTACACCTAGTACCGGCAAGAAGGCCAAGGCTGAGGCCCCCGGCAAGGAAGCTGCCGTGTGCGCTGACTGCCGGGACACCGCGGCTGCCGAGAAGGCCGGGAAGGGTGATGGGCCGTACTGCAAGATTCATCAGACCAAAGGCTACGACCTTCATTAGTGTTATCAGGTTGAGCAGCTTGTCAAGAGACAGAAAGCAGAGTACGAGAAGCGTGACAAGGAAAAGGGTCAGAATATCGCTAGTCGTAAGGGCCGAGGCGGTGAAGTAAATCGCCCCGGCAAACCTGATACGTCTCCATCTTATCTATAATTTTTTATTGTTTCATGCCAATATTATTCCACTTTCACATACTTTTGGCAACTTTTTATATGATTTATTTGGACTAATTTACTTATCTAGTGCCCAGTGCAAGTTCCTGTTTGTGCATGTTTTTGTATTGCAGAAAATCCATATCAAACAAAGTCCAAATGTGATGCAACTCAACGGAGAATTATTTTGGAATATTTGTGAATTTTAGGAGTTGGAATCACTGCAAACGGAGGCCCACACAGACCACGATACACCAGGGCGCGCCCCAGGCCCCTGGCGCGTGGTGGTGGGTGTTGCCCTCCTCGAACATCGGTTGGATCTCTACTTCGGGCACAAGGAAGCTTATATCAGGAAAAAATTATGTAAAAAGATCAGCGCAATCGGAGTTACGGATCTCCAGGAATATAAGAAACGGTTTTCGGCCAAATCTGGAGAGCGCGAAATAGAAGAGAACAGAGAGGGAGATCCAATCTCGGAGGGTCTCCTGCCTCTCTGCTTCCATGGAGATAATGGACCAGAGGGGGAACCCTCCTCCCATCTAGGGGGAGGCCAAGGAAGAAGAATAAGAAGTGGGGCTCTCTCCCCCTCTCTCCCGGTGGCGCCGGAGTGCCGCCGGGTCTAGGATCGTGACGACAATCTTCATCAACAATCTTGCTACCGTCAACACCAACTCTCTCCCCCTCTATGCAGCGGTGTAACACCCCTTCTCCCCGCTATAATCTCTACTTAAACATGGCGCTCAACGCCATATATTATTTCCCAATGATCTATGGTTATCCTATTATGTTTGAGTAGATCCGTTTTGTCCTATGGTTAACTGTGATCTTGGTTGGTATGATTCTATATTTTATTTATGGTGTTGTCCTACGGTGCCCTCTGTCTCGCGCAAACATGAGGGCCCCCCGCTGTAGGGTGTTGCAATATGTTCATGGTTTGCTTATTGCCAGTGTTGCGGGGGTGACAGCAGCCTAAACACGGATAAGTGGGTTATGGCGTATGGGAGTAAACATGACTTGATACTTAATGCTATGGTTGGGTTTCACGACCTCAATGATCTTTAGTAGTTGCGGATGCTTGTTAGAGTTCCAATCATAAGTGCATATGATCCAAGTAGAGAAAGTATGTTAGCTCATGCATCTCCCGCATATAAAATTACAAGAATGATTACCGGTACTTGTTATCGATTGCCTAGGGACAAATGACTTTCTTGTTGACAAAAGCTATCCACTTTTATTGCCTCGCAATTTATTTGTAAGTTTATTCTCGCAAAGTACTCGTAGTTTTATTCTTGTAAAATAGTTTCATACTTGTTTTAGGTAAAGCAAACATCAAGGGTGCATAGAGTTGTATCGGTGGTCGATAGAACTTGAGGGAATATTTGTTCTGCCTTTAGCTCCTCGTTGGGTTCGACATTGTTATTTATCGAAGAAGGCTACAAATGATCCCCTATACTTGTGGGTTATCAAGACCTTTTTCTGGCGCCGTTGCCGGGGAGCAATAGCGTGGGTGAATATTCTCATGTGTGCTTGTTTGCTTTATCACTAAGTAGTTTTTATTTTAAGTTCTAAGTTGTTCTCTATCTTTAGTTATGGATATGGAACACAAAACACCAAAAAAATTAGTTGTACCTTGCTACTCATGGAGATGGGGAACCTTCTAAAACCCTCGATGTTCGTTATGTGAAAAATATTGTGCACTACTTTGGCAATTCTGAGAAAACCCCATTCAACATGATAATGGGAGACACGTTGGATCAATATGAATACTTTAGGGATTATCGCTTGACACAAAAAGGGAAACTTTTATGGGATCAAATTTATATGTTGCATTGGTATGCTCGGGAGCTATGCTTGAGATATGATTATACTTGTTGCTCTAGGATGAATGCTCCACACCTTCCCTTTTCATGCTAATTTAATGATAATGAAACCTTGGCTTCTTATGCCAATGGTAGATATGTTTACTATGATGTGGAACGAATAGAAGAATTTATTGCTTTTAAGGGTGCTTATGAAATTAAATCTTTGTTTGAAAACTTTGAAGATTTTGATGATTCAGTTTATAGACCTGAAAATTTTGCCATCCTTAAATATTTCTATGATAATTATAAATACAATTCCAATATTGATGCATTTATTGAGAAAATCTCCACTGTCCAAGAGGAGATTAATATTTTGCTGGAGTCTATGGAAGAAAGAATTGATGAAACTACGAGCTCATTGGATGAAAAAGATGATGAGGAGAGAGAAGAACAAAAGGAGGAAAAGCGAATTAGCTACCCGTGCCCACCTTCTAATGAGAGTAACTCTTCAACTCATACATTGTTTAATGTCCCTTCGTTCTTACTGAAGGATGAATGCTATGATAATTGCTATGACCCCGTTGATTCGTTTGAAATATCCCTTTTTGATGATGCTTGCTATGCTTATGGCCATGATGGCAATATGAATTATGCTTATGGAGATGAACTTGCTATAGTTCCTTATGTTAAGAATGAAATTGTTGCGATTGCACCCACACATGATAGTCCTATTATCCTTGTGAATTCTCCAAACTACACTATATCGGAGAAGTTTGCACTTGTTAAGGATTATATTGATGGGTTGCCTTTTACCGTTGCACATGATAATTTTGATGAATGTAATATGCATGTGCTTGCTGCTCCTACTTTCAATTATTATGAGAGAGGAACTACATCTCCACCTCTCTATGTTTCCAACACGATAAAATTGCAAGAAACTGCTTATGCTATGTATTGGCCTTTACTTGATGTGTATGAATTGTTCTTGTATGACATGCCAATGCATAGGAAAAGAGTTAGACTTCGTCATTGCTTGATATATGTTGCTTTGTGCTCACTACTAAATGCCAAATCATTGTTAATTCAAATTGGCTTTGATATACCTTGGGATCCGGGTGGGTCCATTACTTGAGCACTTTATGCCTAGCTCAATGGCTTTAAAGAAAGCGCTGCCAGGGAGACAACCCGGAAGTATTAGAGAGTCATTTATTTCTGTTGAGTTCTGTTATAAAGTTTAAAAACAAGAAAAAATATAGAGGGGAACTTAAAACTTCATAAAAAGAAAAGTGAAAGTGAGAAGGACGAGCACCATGGAAGCGGGAGCATGCCTTGAACTTTGTTCATGCCCATGGAAACTTTGTGAATCTTGAATTACAGAAAATTTTCAAAAAAATAATTATCCCCTTGTACAATTCCATTGTATTAGAAAAATAATGTGCCAAGATTTGCCTTTAGGATGAGTAGATTGCTTGTTGGTTTGTGCGGTGTAAATCAGAAACTTTGGCTGTAGTGCTAGATTTTACATTTTCTACTGGAATGTCAAACGATTATGAAACTTTTTGCACTGTCTTTCTATACAAATTTTTTATTTTTTTCCTAATTGTTTAAGAATTTTTAGGTTTACAGAAGTATGGTGGATGTTCAAATCTTTACAGACAGTCCTGTTTTCATAGATCGCTGTTATAGCTTCATTATTTGCGTATGTTTGAATTCTTGTTGAAGCCTCCTTGACTTGGGGCCATAGAATTGTGATAGAATACAGTGGGTAATGTTTGTTTTATAATTATACAATAATGTTGATGTAGTACATGATGGAATTTCATTGCCATTTTCACTAACCCCACCACTAAAAGTTCGTTTAAGTTTTGTGTGGATGAAGTGTTCGAAGATCGAGGAGGTCTCGATATGAGGAGAAGGAGGAGAGGCAAGAGCTCAAGCTTGGGTATGCACAAGGCACCCCAAGTAAATATTCAAGGAGACTCAAGCGTCTAATCTTGGGGATGCCCCGGAAGGCATCCCATCTTTCTTCAACAAGTATCGGTATGTTTTCGGATTCGTTTCGTTCATGTGGTATGTGCAAATCTTGGAGCATCTTTTGCATTTAGTTTTCACTTTTATTTTATGCACCACAATGGTATGAGATAGTCCATGGTTGATTTGTAGAATTCTCATTGAACTTCACTTAAATCTTTTGAGTATGGCTTTATAGAATGCTTCATGTGCTTCACTTATATCATTTGAAGTTTGGATTGCCTGTTTCTCTTCACATAGAAAACCGATGTTCGTAGAATGCTATTTTGCTTCACTTATATTTGTTAGGGCATGATATTTTGTAGAAAGAATTGAACTCTCATGCTTCACTTATATCTATTTAGAGAGACAAATGGAATTGGTCATTTGCATGGTTAGTCACAAAATCCTACATAAAACTTATGGATCATTGAATATGATATGTTTGATTCCTTGCAATAGTTTTGCGATATAGAGATGGAATATGTGGGAGGTACTAGTAAATGGTTGTGGTTAGTAAGAGTATTGGTGTTAAGGTTAGTGATTCCCGAAGCATTCACGTATAGTCTCTTGTTATGCTATGAAAGTTGGAGCACAATTTATCCTTGATTGTGTTACTTATGAGTGGCGGTCGGGGACGAGCAATGGTATTTTCCTACCAATCTATCCCCCTAGGGGCATGCATAGTAGTACTTTGCTTCGAGGGCTAATAAAATTTTGTAATAAGTATATGAGTTCTTTATGACTAATGTGAGTCCATGGATTATGCGCACTCTTACCTTTTTGCAATTTGCTAGCCTCTACGATACCATGCATTGCCCTTTCTCACCTTGAGAGTTGGTGCGAATTTCGCAGGTGCATCCAAACCCCGTGATATGATACGCTCTATCACACATAAGCCTTATTATATCTTCCTCAAAACAGCCACCATACCTACCTATTATGGCTTTTCCATGGCCATTCCGAGATATATTGCCATGCAACTTCCACCGCTTCCGTTTGATGACTTGAGCATTCATTGTCATATTGCTTTGCATGATCATATAGCTGACATAGTAGTTGTGGCTCAGCCACCGTGCATCATTTTTATACATGTTACGCTAGATCATCTACCAGAGGCATTCATATAGAGTCATATTTTGTTATAGGTATCGAGTTGTGATCTTTTTTCCTTCTGAGTTATAAGTAAATAGAAGTGTGATGATCTTCATTTTTAGAGCAGTGCCCCAGTTAGTAAAGGATGATGGAGACTATGATTCCCCCACAAGTCGAGATGAGACTCCGGACAATGAGAGAGAAAAAGAAAGAGAGAAAAAAGAAGAAGAAAAGAAAGAAAAAAAAGAAAAAAAAGAAAAAGAAAAAATAAACAAAGAGAGAAGGGGCATTGTTAGTATCCTTTAGCACACTGGTGCTTCAAAGTAGCACCATGTTTTTCATATGGAGAGTCTCATATGTTGTCACTTTCATATACTAGCGGGAATTTTTCATTATAGGATTAGATGCATACCCACTTAGTTTTCATATGGAGCTTTCATACACTTATAACTCTTAGTGTATTAGTTGCATGGCAATACCTACTCCTCACGTTGATATCAATTGATGGGAATCTCCATAGCCTGTTGGTTAGCCGCATCGATGTGAGACTTTCTTACCTTTTTATCTTCTTTATATTTACCCCTATCATCATACTCTATTCCACCCGTAGTGCTATATCCATGGCTTGCGCTCATGTATTGTGTGAGGGTTGAAAAAGCTGAAGCGCATTAAAAAGTATGAACCAATTGCTCGGCTTGTCATTGGGGTTGTACATGATTTATACTTTGTGTTAAGAAGACAGAGCATGACAAGATTATATGATTTTGTAGGCATAGCTTTCTTTAGCATTGATATTCTGAAATACATGATTGTTTATTGGGATGCCTGAGTATTGATGTCTTTATGTCAAATTATAGACTATTGCTTTGAATCACTTGTGTCTTAATATTCATGCCATGACTAGACATATGATCAAGTTTATGCTAGGTAGCATTCCACATCAAAAATTATCTTTTTTATCATTTACCTACTCGAGGACGAGTAGCAATTAAGCTTGGGGATGGTGATATGTCTCCGTCGTATCTATATTTTTTGATTGTTTCATGCCAATATTATTCCACTTTCACATACTTTTGGCAACTTTTTATATGATTTATTTGGACTAACTTACTTATCCAGTGCCCAATGCCAGTTCCTATTTGTTGCATGTTTTGTATCACAAAAAATCCATATCAAACAAAGTCCAAATGTGATGCAACTCAATGGAGAATTATTTTGGAATGTTTGTGAATTTTAGGAGTTGGAATCACCGCAAACGGAGGCCCACACAGACCACGATACACTAGGGCGCGCCCCAGGCCCCTAGCGCGTGGTGGTGGGTGCTGCCCTCCTCGAACGTTGGTTGGATGTCTACTTCGGGCGCAAGGAAGCTTATATCAGGAAAAAATCTTGTAAAAAGATCAGCACAATCGGAATTACGAATCTCCGGGAATATAAGAAACAGTTTTCGGCCAAATCTGGGGAGCATGAAACAGAAGAGAACAGAGAGGGAGATCCAATCTCGGAGGGGCTCCTACCCCTCCGCCGCCATGGAGACCATGGACACAGAGGGGAAACCCTCCTTCCATCTAGGGGGGAGGCCGAGGAAGAAGAACAAGGAGGAGGAGGAGGAGGGTGGCTCTCTCCCCCTCTTTCCCGGTGGCGCCGGAGTGCCACCGGGGCTAGGATCGTGACGACGATCCTCATCAACAATCTTGCTACCTTCAACATCAACTCTCTCCCCCTCTATGTAGCGGTGTAACAACCCTTCTCCCCGCTATAGTCTCTACTTAAACATGGTTCTCAACTCCATATATTATTTCCCAATGATCTATGGTTATCCTATGATGTTTGAGTAGATCCATTTTGTCCTATGGGTTAATTGTGATCTTGGTTGGTATGAATGTATATTTTAATTATGGTGTTGTCCTATGGTGCCCTCCGTCTCGC